>NC_139246.1:20777900-21242900 GCF_977018435.1 Lepisma saccharinum | reverse complement strand
TTGCCCCCCCCCCCCCCCCAAACGAGGGTAACGGCAATGCCCCTGGCTGGCTACGGCCCTGGTGTTCGCAGTAGAACAGTGTGTTGTTTGACTCGCGACTTCAGCGTCGAACGTGACATGTTTCGGTCCTGCCCTATATCACTATATATACGTATATTGGTTATTTACGACATATACTTATGGATCCTGTGCCACGGAAAACCTATTTCAATGTGTGTGGGGGGGGGGGGTTAGCAACATTCGTAAATCTCATTTCATTGGTGATGTGGCTTACGAAGCTTTGAGTTCCCTTTTTTAAGTAGTGAAAATCTAGTGCAGTTGGCAACACTGCAGAACGGTGTGGGTTCGGCGCCGTTTCTACTCGAAGCAACTACGTCATGCAGAGGGAGGGGTCTGCAGTTGATGGAAAGAACGAACTGAGACCTACTAGGTATCGTAAGACTGCGAGTACCCGGCGGGTCTACAATGCCTGCCAGGAACGATCTGGTCAGGTGGGCATACAAGCTGCTCAAGCGAGGGTGTTGCGCAGGTTGCATGGCATTTCAGGAGCGATGTCTCGCGAACTGGTCTGCTCCAGGTCTTGTGCAGGCCTCTGGGTGTAAATTCTCCTCGAGCTGCCATTGATAACAGAAGAACAAGTTCAGGCGAAATCAGGAAATACAGTAGCAGGGTGGCTACTCACTGGGAATTCATTGAATTCCAGGATTTATGCGTGAATTATTGGCTCCGTGAATTCTGCGTCAATTTTTCTCCGTAGACGTGCAGCTTTTATTAATCCAAATCTCGTTGAATTCGTAGGTATTTATAAATGGCTTGTAGCATGTTTTCACAATTTACCTTTCACTTTTATCAAGGAAGAAAAATAATGCTGCAGTGAAAAACAAAACAGGATTCTCTCAATCCCTATAGTTCATTATTGTTATTTGCAGAATAATTTATCTGGCAGAAGCCATGGGAAGACCGAACGTAACGAGTTCCTCGACCGAAATTGACTAGGTTAGTGTCAGTTCGTTGTCTGTTGTTCTTTCGGACGGAAGTGTTTTTATTTTCTTAAATATTGTTTTGTTTATTCATAATCATTCCCCTAATATGCTTTTGATTATACACGGTAATAAGTAGGGAGCGGAAGTTGATGAAATGTAATCTTTTTTCTGACATCTCGGACAAGATGCCCATTAAATATACACAATATTACACTTCGTCTAGAACCCCAAAAAGGTAATTTTAAAGTGCTTTTTTTTTTTTTGCATTCTTTGCCAATTTTCAGGTTTTAGGTCATTTTTCCCAATTTTCGGCATTTTTCGCAATATTCGGTGTATTGTTTCGTCAAATTTTTCACTTCTTTCATTTTGGTAATATTCTTGAGTCTTTTCACCAAGGTGAACATAGGCCTATATGTATATATCTCGCAGGATTGCGATCTACGAGCAAAGGAAAGCTGAACTGGTGACAGTCTTTGTTGTGTCGGGGGAAACCACCAGGTGCCGGTCTGGGGCAAGCTCAGATTTAAGATCAGATAAGAAGAGGCTGGAAATACCCTGTCCAGACCCTGTTTCCATTGGAAATCCTTGTTGCATATTTTAATTGAATGTGCATGTGTTATCATTTGGTGCCCTTTTTTTAAAGCAAGATTGCATTTTGTTTAATTTCATTTTCATTTCAATTTTTAACCTCAAACTAACAAATTTAATGATCATTTTTTGCATTTTTACGTCATTTTTTCCCATTTTATAGGACATTCTATAGGTCACATACCTATATTTTTTAGGTCATCAACTTCCGCTCCCTAGTAATAAATAAACTAAGTAACTAACTAACTAACTCCCTAGCCTTCTTAAACCCGAAGGTTCATGGCTGCAGCAACACAGGCCTCCCATCTTTCCCTATCTTGAGCAAGTTCTATATACTCTTTTCCATTCCTACTGATTTCCCTTAGGTCCATCTCAACGTTGTCCCTCCATCTTCGTCTTGGCCTTCCTACAGGTCTCCTACCATCAGGTTTCCCAACAAGAATCCTGTAAACTCCTCTTTCCTCTCCCATTCGTGCCACATGGCCTGCCCACCTAAGTCTTCTTGATTTAATTATTCTAATAATATCTGGACATGAATACAAATTATGTAGTTCTAAATTATGTAACCTTCTCCACTCACCTGTCTTCTCATCCCTTTTAGGTCCAAAGATTTTCCTAAGGATCTTATTTTCAAATACTCTCAATTTATGTTCCTCTTTCAATGTAAGGGACCAAGTTTCACATCCATATAATACTACAGGCAAAATTACTGTTTTGTATATTTTAACTTTTAGTTTCTTAGATATTAAACGAGAAGACAAAAGTTTATGAAGAGAGAAGTAACATGCATTTCCTGAATTAAGCCTACTTTTTATTTCCTCTTTAATATAATTTTCACTTGTTAATATTACTCCTAAGTATTTGAATTTGGAAACTGGTTCAAACGAGTTGATATCAATAATTAGATTTTGATTATTACCTAACACTTGGTTTCGGCCTGTAAGCATATATTTAGTTTTCTCTTTGTTAACTTCCAAACCTATCTCTTTAGCAGTTTTGAAAAATATTTTAGCATTATTCTTAATTGTATTCAAATCATCCCCCAGTAAGTCTACATCATCTGCATATGCTAACAACTGAGTCACACCATTTAATTTTAGTCCTTCTTTAGTTTCTTTTACCTTCCTAACAGCATATTCTAAGGCAAAATTAAAGAGCAATGGAGATAATGCATCTCCTTGTTTTAACCCATCATGAATTGTAAATTTGTCAGACATATTAATACCCACACGAATTTTACTTTCTCTTTCACTGGTGCATACTTAAACCTAGTAATAAATAAGGTTTAAATAATTAGAAGAAACATTTGCCTGTACCCTTGAATATTTAGACATGAATTTTTTTTGAAAGTTCTCCTTGAAAACCGGAAATTATGCTTGAATTTTATCATGGTTTTAGAGTAGCCACACTGAGTAGTCACCAGTGTTGGGCGATACCAACTAGTCACGATATTTTGGCGATATATACCTATCGCGTCGGCGATATATCATCATGATTTTGGCGTTATCACGATACGGAAATAAATATCGTATCGAATCGTCTGCGTCGATATATCGCGATATCAAATTTCCGATATCGTCAGTCCCTAGTAGTCACCAATAAACCCACGAGACACCAGATGGGTTACAGATATCGCACAGGAGGAATTAACGACCATAGATAAATTAGCCAATAGACATCGGATGCTGGTAATCTCAGGTGTTTATATTTGTGTGTGTGCATGTTGATTCGCATATATTAATACTATGCATTACATAATCAAGTCAAGGCATTCAGTAACCTAAAATTACTAAAAAAAAGTGGCCAATATTTTAAAAAATTCTAGCCTTATAAATTACAGATAAAAATTCACATAGGAAGCTGGAATTTACATATCTTTTAATAAATATCGTACATTTAGCTGAAACATTATGAATAAGTAAACTTTTATTTACATAATTAATAAATGGCAATAACTAATAGAATATTTTCAACAGGGATACAAGAACATTCGATTTAGTTGAAATTGAAATTATTTTACTAAAATGACCTAGTACACTGTTCTGTCAATAGAAAAAGTTTATGGACATTTCTGCAAAGATGAAAATATTTATTATCATAATGCGTTTTTCTAACTTCATTTTTTGCAACTTATAGGTCATGCAACAATACATACCAAATTGCATGTGCCCATTTCTGAAATTTATAAAAATGTCCACTTTGATCTCTCTTCTGCTTAAACATTCTAGTTTCCTACCCTCCCCGCCTCCAATTTAAATGTTCAAGCTGGCTACAGCCGAGGTTATGTTAATCATGTCGATGTGCAACTTGGAGCCTCATTTAGGAGGGGACACAACACAAAATACACCTAACACACAGGCACGTATCTAGAAATGTATTTCGGGGGGATCCGAAATAAGTGTCTCAGGAATATTAATAATAATAATAATGTTTAATTTAAGATAATTATAATTATGTTCAATTCAATTAGCACTAATTAAAATATATAAAGTAATTAATATTATATTATTATTATTATATGAATAGGTAAAGATACCGAATAAGAATAGAGATACAACAGCACCTATTCATTATCTAGCTTCCTGTAGTTAAGGCTCGGCTGGTCCTTTGGCATGCAAATGGGCGAATTTTTTTCAAATTTTCCTCTCCACTCGAAAAACTTGTTGGATATTTCAAAATATGAAACATTACATCAGCTTAGAATTCCTTCTAGAGCATTGACGTGAATTTTCATGTAGTTTTCTTTCATTGTTGTCTACATATTATCGATAGTTTTCTGATTACATAAGTCTATTAAACTATTGATAATATCTAGACAATAATGAAAGAAAACTACATGAAAATTCACGTCAATGCTCTAGAAGGAATTCTAAGCTGAGATGGCCTCCCCCATGGCGCAGTGGTAGCGTCATTGCCTTGTAATGAAGGGGTCCCGAGTTCGATACCCGGTGGAGGCACAAGTGGTTCGAATCCCACTTTAAACTGTAGGTCCAGTCCCGATTAGCCTTACTGTGCATGAAGTGGACTTAAAACAGCAACTCTAAGCTGATGTAATGTTTCATATTTTGAAATATCCAAGAAGTTTTTCGATTGGAGAGGAAAATTTGAAAAAAATTCGCCCATTTGCATGCCAAAGGACCAGCCAAGCCTTAAGATCGGCATGATTTACATGAAAACACGTGGCCTTGCAAATAAATTAATGTCACATGAAAATTGATTGAGTTCGTGATTTAAGTCCACTTTATGCACAGAAAGGCTAATCGGGGACTGGACCTACAGTTTAAAGTGGGATCCGAACCACTGAGCACTGTGTTTCCACCGGGTATCGAACCCGGCACCCCTCACATGAAAATTGAATATATATTGAATAGAAAAGTATGTTAGATCCAGTTGACGAAAAGTAAAGTTCCTGATTAATATTTTAAGCGTATTATCATAAGTAGCAGTGTGCAAGCATAAATATTTGCCTATAATTCAAGGCCGTATGATCCCAATATAATCCTCGTGTTCCAATAAGTTCAGAGGAAATTATAGCAATCGATTACACTGGTCTACGTCCATTTTGCTGACTGGAGGCTGATGGTTGTTCTTTAGTAATTCGAGGGTGGTAAATCCAAAACCAAAATCCGTTTTTTTCTATCACGTCAGGTTTCGGAGGAAAATAGAAAATTATCTAAGATTAGGGATGTATATTTAGAGCAGTGAAACAACGTAGTCCATAAAGAGGTCACAAGATGGCAGCACATGGAATATTATAATGAATATTATTTCAATCAGTTATTCGAGCATTGTTAACCCCAAAACAAAGGACAAATATTACTGACTTTGTAAGGAAAGCATATAGTGCATATTTCGGAATTAAATTGGGTGACCAAGATAAATCCGGGGCACCTCATAAAGTATGCAGGACCTGTGTAGACTAAAGGAAAGAAATATGTAAGCGTCTGGAACAACCTTCATGTGTCGGGACAGAGAGAGAGGCATCTAAGATATTTTCAAAGGGACGAAGAACTTCTCTATTGTACAGATGTGAAGGGACTAATTGAAGCTATGGGATGTACGTATAATGCAGAAGAATGGAGGATTTTTATTGATAGCTCGAAGAGGAGTTTGAAGTGTGTGTTGATGCATAATGGCAATAAGTTAGTATCTATTCCTGTTGACCACTCCGTACATTTGAAGGAAAGCTACGAAACAATGAAACTGCTTCGAGAGATAAAGTATGCAAATGACAGTTGGCTTGTGTGCGGAGATCTCAAGGTCATTTCAATGTTACTTGGTCAACAAGCAGGTTTCACGAAATATCCATGCTTTTTGTGTTTATGGGACAGTCAAGCAAGGAACGAACATTGGGTATGAATACTGTGTCCCTCCAGGAAAATCTTTGAAGTCGGGGCTAAAAACATCCAGAACAAGCCGCTTGTTGATCCTAAGAAAGTGTTACTTCCTCCACTGCACATTAAGTTGGTATTAATGAAGCAGTATGTAAAAGCTCTGGATAAGAATGGGGCTTGCTTTAAATACATTTGCTCAAAATTGCCTGCATTGACGAATGAGAAAGTAAAAGCAGGTATTTTTGATGGTCCTCAGATAAGGATGCTAATGAAAGATGAAGAATTCTTACAAACAATGAACCGCACAGAGAAAGATGCATGTGTGCCTTTTCTGATGTCATTACAAACTTTCTTGGAAACTTCAGGGCGCTCAACTACGAGGTTCTAGTTGAAAATCTGTTGGTGACGTTTCTAAAGTTAGGAGTAAATATGAGTGCCAAGCTTCACTTCCTGCACAGCCACTTAGATATATTTCCGTCCAATCTTGGTTCCGTAAGTGAAGAAGAGGGCGAACGCTTCCACCAAAACATAAAAAACATGGAGCACCGATATCAGGAGAGATGGAATGTAAACATGATGGCCGACTATTTCTGGTGCTTGCAGAGTGACGTTCCTGAGTCCAACTACTCCAGAAAATCAAAGAAACATTTTTTTTTTGGCTAATTAGGTATGCATGTTGTGCTATTCTGTGGTGTATGTTAAGTTTAGCATAGGTACAGGCATCAGGTGTTGACTGTATGTGCTCGTGAAACAAATTGATCAATTTGCCGGAATTGCCTAAAACTTTTTGTCCATTAAGAACTCCCTATTGAGAAAATAGAAACGTATGTTTGTAAACAACGTGATGTGATACTCTGCATGGACATCTGACTACGACGCAATCTCTTTGCCAGTGCTGTTGGAATGTAGCCGGATATAATTTTCTGAAAATTTGGAAATGTGACTTGTGAAACAATGCAACTTAATACCTGTTATCAGCTACGTCACCTATGTTTGCAGTCTTATAATTATGGAAAATTCTTGGCGTTTAGCCCAGTATTATTGTAAAAATTTTCAAATTTGATTTGTGAAAAATTGTGATGTGATACACTTTTTCTGACTACATATTTGGAATCAGCGACCTCAAATTATATAGAATCAGTTAAAATATCTAAGTCAGCAGAAAAAAATATTTCATTATGTACAGATATCTATATGGAAAATTGTTGGGAGTTTAGCCCAGTATTATAATATTGTGAAAATTTTCAAATGTGATTTGTGAAAAATTGTGACGTGATACACTTTTTCTGACTACATATTTGGAATCAGTGACCTCAAATTATATAGAATCAGTTAAAATATCTGTCAGCAGAAAAAAATATTTCATTATGTACAGATATCTATATGGAAAATTGTTGGAGTTTAGCCCAGTATTATAATATTGTGAAAATTTTCAAATGTGATTTGTGAAAAATTGTGACGTGATACACTTTTTCTGACTACATATTTGAAATCAGCGACCTCAAATTATGTAGAATCAGTTAAAATATCTAAGTCAGCAGAAAAAAATATTTCATATGTAGACCAGTGTTATGCAATAGATGCTAAACAATATTTTCATTATTAAATTTTAGTACTTGGTAAGCCTTTCAGGCGGGTCCGTACCCGTTGGACCCCTCCTTAAATACGTGCTTGCTAACATATAAATTTTAACAACCATGGACATTTTGACGGGCGAGTGCCCCTTTGGTCCCGTCGAGTTACGCCCACATGTATCTAAATTGAATTATAATTTTCATTGGTTCGAACGTGAGAGCCCTCAGAAATGGTTAAAAGCGTTCTTCTATAAAATTAAAAATATTCATACAGTGTAGTAATTCAAAGTTTCATGGATTCACAGTAAACGGATTGTTTACAGAAGCAACGCCAAAGACAAGACAAGAAAAGAAAGTCGAGCCATTTCCTTTCCTGACGTTGGTTAGCGACTATATAGTTCTTAGTTTCGCTCATAGATGGCAGGAGAATGCAATGAGGACTCGGGCTTTCAACGTTCTATATGTCACAGTCACAAAAGTCGATTCAGAGAGCACATAGAGAAAATTTAAAATTATGTAAGAAACCTTATTTTTCCCGGCTAATTGACCGTATCAGAAAATCCGGGTATTTTTACATTGTACTCTTCGCAGAAAAACTTTTCTAAAGCTGACTTATATACAGACTGGATGATATGTTACATCTCTATTTTTAGGACATGTTTGTACTTTTTCAGTTTCTGGTTCGGGTCACATCCAGCTCTTAACAGTCACTAAAACTAATTCCTAAGATCTCTAAACCTGTCCCTCCTTACCTAACGAGATTAGACATTAGAACTAAGTGGAATTGTAGGTAAGGAATTGTTAGGTCAGGAGCACCAGGTTCAGAGCTATTAGCAATTAGTTTTAGTCACTGTTAGTAGCTGGGTGTGCCCCGCACCAGGCCCTCTTTTTCATGTCATATTTTTAATAAAGCATATTAGGAATAATATACTCATTCTGTTAGTAATATATTTTATTGTCGTAGTTATCGTTGTTGTCGTTCTTGTTATTATTATTATTATTATTATTATTATTATTATTATTATTATTATTATTATTATTATTATTAATTGGTTAGTGTGCAAGAACCTTCTCCGGAAATATATTTCTGGCTGATTGTATGTCATTGTCATTATTATTAGTATCATTTCGACCAGGAACATAGCCAGGGGGAAGCCCCCCCCCAAATGCTACAAATATATTTTTTCAAATAGTATATAGGGGTATTTAATTTTACTTCCGACCAGTGGCATGCCGAAAGGGGGGTTGGTGGTGGTTATAACCCCCTTTTAGGTTCAGTAATTCTAAAAAAAGAACGTCAAAGGTAGGAAAATATGGTAAAATGAGGACTGACTACACAGAAAAAGTACACATAACCCCTCCCTTTCGAAAATCCTGGGCACACCACTGCTTCCAACATCGTGTAAAATATGTTGTAATATTCTGAGAAATTCATCTTCAGGGCATAACGGGTGAGCCCTCCCCGAAATGAAATTCTGGCTACGGGCAGGGGCGTACATTATGTAGGAAGTGAGGAACTTCCTACAGTTCATTTGTACTTATTTCCCGTTCTCAACTTTTTAGGAGTTTAATGCGTGTTATAAAATTATGAGCACAATGTACCTACGTACAATTGCCTAGGTTAGGTACTGTCAATTGTTGACTGCTCTGGCTTGCTCCAGCTGCAGCCCAAAGACGATGTTCACAGGCTTGCTGCCGCTCTCTGAGGAACATCGGCGGTCATTCTACAGACAGAACGGGTGAGGAGTGAAAGGAACAGTGAATGGATGGGGGAGAGGTTCCGAAGATCGCCGAGGGCCAATGAAGCAGCAAGATTTTCCTCAATCAGCGATGCCAACCCCAGCACAATGGTACTAAACCAAGAACAGTTTGGTCTTCGTTGGCACATAGCACCCTGCTTTTGGCATAATGGTAAAATCGCCGGTCCCTGGGAGAGGGAAATCGAATTCATAGGAATATGTTTTCAGGAAAATAAAAGTAAAATTATGTCCAAATCTTATTTCTACTTCACCAGCGGACGTGTTTCAAAGGAAAGGGAGTATTCTGACCCAGCGGCAAGCTTTTTTACAACCATGCCCCGAAACATCCTCTATATTTTCTTCATCCTGCCCGATTTAGTTCGTCAAGAGATTTTATGGTTGGAAACCTGTAGAAAGTTGGGGGTAAACAATTTTCTCAAATATTTTAAAGTTCTATGTTGAACCCTTGTTGTGTGTTGCACCATTTTAAACAATTTTTGGGGGAACTTTACACTATTACATAACTGTTAAAAATAAGTAACGCAAGTTCAAAACTCTAGAAAAGTAGATGCAGAATTCAATTATCCGAAAAAAAATAATGAATAATAAATCCTAGCACAATTTAGAAGCATTTAGCATAAATTCAGTTTAAGCAGCACTTTTTATTATCGTCAATCCACACAACGACAGGGAGGGGGAAGATAATCGAAATTCTTGCAAAAGCTGAATTGTCAATGTTATTTTCGTCGGATTTATAGGTTCACATTTAAATATTTCATAGTTCAAAGTGAGGAGCAAGGGCCCTTTGCCATATCTTGTGCATGGGCCTGCAGCTAACATTCTAAATGCAAAGGATAGCACAAGCAATACGTGGGAATGCAATTGAACGCATTTTTCAAACCTACCTCGATTTACCAGAACTTCTTCCTACACTCCGAGAAAGCCACGATTTGCCACTGGCTACGGGTCTGATTTCAACCCTATTTCGCCCCCCCCCCCCCCGGCCCTTGATATTGAATGCCGCGTACTTGATCTTCCTACAGGAAATATTGGCCCTGTTCTTGGATGCTGTACCATTGAACGTCCGTCAGGAACTGTGGTTTCAGCACGATGGCGCAGCGCCTCACTTTATACAGGTGGCCTCCACGATCGCCGGATTTAACGCCATTCGACTATTTCTTGTGGGGTCGTATGAAGAGTATGATGTACGAGACTCCTGTAGAGACAGAGGAAGAACTGCTGGCACGAGTTATGCTCGCTGCACAAGAGATTGACGGGACATCAGGTGTGATGGAGCGAGTGTACCGGAACATGATTCGTCGGTACAATGTGTGCAACGACGTTGGTGGTCGTCACATCGAGCCACTGTTGTAGTTGAGCAGTGTCGTATGCGACATATCCAGTGCAGAAGACAGAAACAAATTGTTGCGTTCCACTTTCGACACAAGTGTCATTGTGATCAATGAATAGGTAGTACGTTTCTTTTTTGTTCCCTTGGCATCGTTACCAAAAAAAATGGTTTGTATTATGTACTGAGTCACACGTCATTCAATTCTGTACCTTACGTAACACCTCATTTGACATGGTTGTAATAAATGATTACACTTTAGGTCATGAGGTGAACTTCTGACGTCATGTACTGCCTACCCGGTTGCATACCAACACAGGCACACCCGACACATTGTCATGGTTGTAGACAAAGTATTACAAATATTGTCTACTAAGTCCCCTCCCTAGGAGTTTGTAAGGGGAATTTCCGAGCACCCTGTATATAATCCGTGGCTCGACAACCCTTGAAGGGCCTAAGTCTATCTGCCGACTGGCAACCTCCCTCCCACCAGGGCTGCGCACAGGGGGATATTATGGCGCAGCTGCGCCATCGTGATTTTTCGGGGGGGATTTTTCCCCCTTTAAATAATGTAAAATTGAACATTTATATATTTTCCCAAAAATATATATGAAAAAATTGCACAACTTAAATGCCCAATATTTAATCCATTAGATGAAGAACAGAAAGTGTTTAAGGGCATTATCAAGGGGTGGAGGGTGGGGGAGAAATATGCAACTCTTAGATATTGGGACTTAATTGACACGTGGGTTCTGGGGGGGATTCTGAATTAAACGTTGGAAGGACAGTATCCAACTCTAGGTCTTAGATTATGGTGGGTATTTTAATTAGGGGGTGATTGAGCATTAAATTGAGGGATGTATCCAATTCTTGTGAATTACTATTTTCTTAGACTGTTGCGGAAATCTGGTGTGGAGACTGAGAATTATTTTTTTGGAGGAGGCAATATCCACTCTTCAATATCAACAGTAAGTCTAAAATTGGCTGGTAGGATTGAGTACTAAATTTAAAGGGAGATGTATGATGCTCTTGATAAAGTGTTTGTTGGAGAATTATCTCTAGAAACTAACCACGATATATCTTTTTATATATTTTTGTATTCGCAAATAACAGAACTTTTCTCTTGCTCATTTTGCTAATGCATTTGTTTTTATATAACCAATTGCTTATTTTATGTATATCCAGTGCTTTAAGAAACCTGCACTCCCATTGGCCAGTTCATATCGGGTGCGGTGCCTAGTTGCCGCCATCTTTGCGCGGAAGCTTACTTCCGCCAGTGTTCGTGCAGAAGTCACTCCGGCAACAGCCGAGTCACCGCGTTGCGGATATTCATCAAATACGTAAGCCTAACGTGGCTACGTTTCATTCAGCATATCAGTGAAGTGCAGTGATATGTAGTTCAGTTTCACAGGAACATTACAGTGCTGATATCATTCAGTGAAGAACTAGTGACGTGTTATTGTAACACCGGCTTCCAATTTCATATAAACAGTTTACTGAGGCAGGAGTGCAGGACAGTGTAATTACGTGTTATGTGTACATATTTATTATTAATATAACGTTATTAGTTTTAGTAAGTGCCTTCATTTTCTTTACACCTTAAGAAGATCGCGGTGAACTCAGCTCTATGGTGATACCATCCATTCCAGAGAGACAATCAGGGTCCTACCGGGCAGCAAACGCATTCATTTGGTCCTCCGCAGGCCGCGATCTCCTTTGTATTGAACATGAGGTACGTTATCATCAGTGATTTTAGTGACATTGTGTTGTGCAAACTTTATTTTCAAGTACAGTAACTACAAGTTATTGAAAGCATTACGTCATTCGTTGTAGCGCGCGAGATATTTTCCACGTGGCTGAAGGACACGCCCGGTACTTCCCCGAACGAGAACGCTCTCGCTGTTCACTTGTCAGTGACGTTTCACACTCCGCTCCCTTCTCCCCTCCTGCTGTGTGAGGAACAGTCGGCGACCAGTGGCATGACGTCATACACCCGTGGTGTGTCCCTGAGTTATTTTTAGACTGCAGTTTTCAGTTCCTTCACGGGACTGGCTTTTCATTCGTTTCGTGCGGGAAACTCGTAGCGAGGAAAAACGTATCGCGGAGAGGTGCATAGCAGCCCACGCGTGCAGACGTGACATCACTATAGCAACCGTGCATCAGCTGTTCCAGTACTCGTCAGTGTCAACGACTACCTGCAGTGTTGCAGCCTAACCAGGATTTCAGATGCCCAGATGGTCCAGTGAATGCCAGATCGGTGAGTACAACAGTGTTTGGTTCAATATTTCCTCATTTTTTCCTTTCATTTCAATACGCATTGCTTGTCCCTCCCACCTTGAGGCATGGCAGACTTATCACATCTTCTAAAGCAACGTGCCGCCTACAGGGGGCAAATAACGAGATTGCAGTCGTACATTAGCAGTGTTGATCCAGAGGCGCCGAACGTTCAACAGATCAAGGTTCGGCTGGAGCAACTGAACACATTATGGCCCAAGATAGAAGAAATTCAGGATTGCATTGAATTTGAAGCCGCAGACGATGAACACACGGCAGTTCGAGAGACAATCGAACTTTCATATTTCGATCTCAAGTCGCAGATGCTAACATTAATTGAGGGAAATCATTCAAATACAGACGGCGCGGAAAATGAACACAGGGCTTCGTGCAAGTCTCAAGTCAAGTTGCCATTAATAGAGCTTCCGCATTTCAGTGGAAATTACACTCAGTGGGTATCGTTCAAAGACACATTTTCTTCGCTCATACATGATAATTCGGATATTTCAGATATTCAGAAATTCCAGTATTTACGTGTCGCACTGAAGGGTGAGGCATTGCAAATCATTGAAAGCATACCAATTACAGCATCCAACTACGGTGTAGCGTGGAAACAACTCCAAAAGCGTTTTGACAACAAGCGTCTCATAGCTGCTTCGCACGTCAATGATATTTTGCATATAAAACCAGCGTCGAGAGAAAACGCAGAAGAGTTGCGATCGTTCACAAACACGGCAATCAGTTCCATCTCAGCGTTAAAATTATTAGCAGGAGATAGTTCACTATCAGATATAGTGTTAGTTCAACATCTTACCTCTCAGCTTGATGCCACCACACGAAAAGCTTTTGAATTAGAAGTGAATGATTCTGAATTTACCACTCTTGACAGTTTGTTTCAATTTCTAGAGCACAGAACCAAGGCTTTAGAGAAATTCAAACCAATTTCCAATGAAAGATCAACATTCAAATCACAGTTTAGTGGCAACACCAAGCAACAAAGTCACAAACCTGCGCATCCTTCTCCTTCAAGATCGTATGTTTCTACCGTATCTCCTTCATGCCTGTATTGCAAGGATACTATGAAGAATAATAAGCATCCGCTGTTTGCGTGCAGTTCTTTCAAAGCAGCTACGATAGCTCAGAAGTACAAATTTCTTCGAGAAAACCATATCTGTTTCAATTGTCTTGGACAGTCAGATCACCAGGGATTTAGGTCAGGATGCAAGGCAGGATCTTGCAAGTATTGCGGCAAGAAACATAATTCCCTTCTTCATGAAGATAAGAACAGCAGAGAACGTCAAACAAAGAAGCAATCCAGTCAACCCAGAAGTAAATCGGCAGTAGGCGATGATACTCGTTTTCAGGATAATGATGCCCAGACTAAAGCAACATATTGTTCTGTCAAGAACAGAGAAACTTCGCAAGTTCTCCTAGCCACAGCAGTCATAAAAATTAAGAACGCATACGGCGAGTGGCTCCCATGTCGTGCACTTTTGGATGGAGCCTCGCAGAGTAATATTATGACAGAGCACCTTGCTCAGCAGCTACGCATCAAGAAACAAAAACGCCGAATACCTATCCAAGGGATAAATGAAGCTACAGTGCAAGCCTTTCACACCATGGAGACGCAGATTAAATCCAGCATAAGTGGATTCACCATGGATATATCTTGTTCCATCTTGCCAAACATCACAGGTTCGATGCCAGCGCAGAGGCTCGAAACTTCCACATGGGGAATTCCGAGTGACATACATTTAGCAGATCCTAGCTTCCATACACCTGGCAACATTGACCTACTTCTGTCTGCAGATGTGTTCTACACGATTCTCAAGCCAGAAAAACTTTCAAGAACAGGAAACTATCCAGCGTTGCAAAACACTGAGTTTGGATGGATTGTAGCAGGAAGGATTCCCAATGCACCATCTACGAACGGACCTTCGAAGTCATTCTTTGTTCGCACAGAAGATACAGTCAATTTCCATTTACAGAGATTTTGGGATTTGGAGGAATTCCATGATAAGTTGCCGTCACCAGAAGAAATCACCTGTGAAAAACATTTCCAGGAAACTACATCTCGTGATCGAGAAGGTCGATATACAGTCAAGCTACCCTTGAAGAAGGACAGATCCGTTCTTGGGGATTCTCTGCAAACAGCAATTTCACGATTTAACCAATTAGAAAGAAGACTTGATCGGAACATGGAATTGAAAAGAGAGTACACAGAATTCATGGTCGAGTACCAACAACTCAAACACATGCAACCAATTGGGACATTGGAAGATGTATCCAGAGACAAGGAGACAAGGTACTACATTCCACATCACTGTGTGATCAAGGAATCAAGCAAAACTACACGTTTAAGAGTGGTTTTTGATGGAAGCTCGGCCACAACTACGGGGGAATCGTTGAACAGTATACAGATGATTGGTCCCACGATACAAGAAGAATTGTTTTCAATCCTGCTCAGATTTCGTAGTCACAAAATCGCACTGACTGCAGACACGGCTAAAATGTATAGGCAAATTAACATGCATTCAGAAGACAGACCACTTCAATGCATCTTATGGAGAGCATCACGTGACGAACCAATTCATGTTTACAGTTTGAACACAGTCACTTATGGATTAACTTCAAGTTCATTCTTGGCCACAAGATGCCTCAAGCAGTTGGCAGAAGATGAATCATCAAATTTCACAGTAGCCACTCATGTCTTGACACATGACTTCTACGTTGACGATTTTCTGGGAGGAAATCATTGCATTGAAGGTGCAATAAAGCTGCGTGAAAGTCTCACAGAATTACTCCAGAAGGGAGGATTCAATCTACGTAAATGGTGCTCCAATAGCAAGGCAGTGTTGCAATCTATTCCAGAAGAATTGAAGGCAGTACAGGATCTAGTGAAATTCGACACAGAAGGCACAAAAACATTGGGAATTTCATGGCGCCCATCCACGGACGAATTTCTTATGGACAGCAAGGTCGCCACAACAGTGGATGGAGGCTCGTTGAAGATCTTCTCAAAGCGCCAAGTTGCCAGCATAATTGCACAAGTGTTCGATCCAATCGGACTAATATCGCCAGTGGTGATAACATACAAGTCATTCCTGCAGCAGTTATGGCTCCACAATGTAGGATGGGATGATCCGCTTCCTATAGATTTGCAGAAAACATGGCATCGTCTTCATTCGCAGCTCACATGTATTAACGAAGTAAAAGTACCACGCTTCGTTTTGGCTCCAGGAGACATCCATAAAGTTCAAATTCACGGTTTCTCTGATGCATCAGAGAGAAACTATGGCAGTGTTCTCTTCGTAAGATCAATTGATTCAGAGGGTCACATAAGTGTGAACTTATTGTGTTCAAAGTCCAAGGTGGCTCCGGTGAAGAGAACCACTCTTCCACGTTTGAAATTATGTGCGGCAGTTCTACTAGCCAAACTGGTACACAAAGCATTGCCCATACTGCGTCTATGTATACACACCATTCACCTATGGACCGACTCAAAAATCGTCCTAGCTTGGCTGGCGTCACCAGCCAGTAAATGGAAACCTTTTGTTGCCAACCGAGTTGCTATGGTACAGGAACTCACACAGGTCAGTGATTGGAAGCACGTTCCGTCAAAAGACAATCCTGCAGATCTGATCTCACGAGGAGTCGATGCAAAAACTATCAGATCACTTCAGCTTTGGTGGCACGGACCCACCTGGCTCCAAGAAGAGGAGACACAGTGGCCATCATCCAGTTTAGCATTCCGTCCAGACGACAACACTATTCCAGAGCAGCGTAAGGTAGCAGCTACCACATTGGTCACTCATGTAACAACTGAAGAAGAAATCATATCTAGATATTCAAGTTTATCCAAGCTGCTGAGAGTAGTGTCACTCTGCAAAAGGTTCATCAGCAATTGCAGAAACTCAAGAGAGAAAAGGAGTGAAGACCTTACCACCTTTGAAATTCAAGGCGCCACACTTGCCTGCATCAAGATAACACAACGTGCATTCTTCTCTCAGGAAATCAAGGATTTGTCTGACAAGCAGCAAGTACACAACAAAAGCATTTTGAGGAACCTTCATCCATTTCTCGACAATGAAAAAGTAATTCGTGTCGGAGGAAGATTGGAAAACAGTGAATTGGAGTTTCAAAGCAAGCATCAAATTATTCTTCATCCGAAGAGTCATTTCGCGAAAATTCTGATAGCATCAGAACACAAAAGACTTATGCATGCTGGTCCACAGCTTCTCATATCATCACTTCGTGAGAAATACTGGATACCTCGCATACGACAGGTGGTCAAACAGATCATTCACCAGTGCAACATATGCTATCGTTTGAAGGCTTCAGCCGCCCAGCAGCTGATGGGGCAGTTACCCTCCAGTAGAGTGAGACCCAGCAAGCCATTCCATCACGTAGGCGTTGATTACGCAGGGCCATACCACATCAAGACCGGAGCCGCAAGAAGCAGATCCACAAGAAAATGCTACATTGCAGTTTTCACTTGTCTTGCCACAAGGGCAATTCATCTAGAGATTGTCTCAGACTTGACATCACAAGCCTTCATCGCAGCTCTACTACGCTTCACCGCGAGAAGAGGAAAGTGTGCAAGTATTTTTAGCGACAATGCTACGACGTTCCATGGTGCTAAAAATGAATTGCAGGAATTACGTAAACTCTTTCAATCACAAGAGTTCAACAAGGACATCAACAGATTTGCAGCAGAAGAGAATTTCCAATGGAAGTATTCTCCACCACGCAGTCCATCATTTGGCGGGATTTTTGAAAGTGCAGTGAAGTCTATGAAATACCATCTCCGCAGAGTAGCAGGAAACGCCGTGCTAACATACGAAGAACTAGTAACTCTGCTATGCCAAATAGAGGCCTGCCTCAACTCCCGTCCTCTTTCCACACTCCCTGATTCTCATGATGAATTCAGCTACATTACCCCTGGTCATTTTCTTATTGGAGGTCCTCTAACCTCATTTCCTGAACCAAACATTACAGATCTGGCTGCCAACAGATTATCCAGATGGCAGCGCATACAGCAGTTCCAGCAGCGAGTGTGGAGGAAGTGGTCTCAGGACTATCTGCATAGTCTGCAGCAGCGACAGAAATGGACAGCCGTTCAGTCGAATTTGAAGCCTGGCACACCAGTGCTATTGAAGGAGGACAATCTTCCACCACTCTCGTGGAGAGTCGGCGTCATCCAAGAAGTGTTTCCGGGAAGGGATAACCTAGTGCGCGTAGTCACCGTTCGTACTAGAGACGGAGTCTACAAGAGAGCATTAAGCAAAATTGTGCCTTTACCACATTGGGAAGAACACGCTCCATGAAGCTAAAGCATTGACAATATATCCCCTAGTGTTAGGTTGGATGTGAACATTCCAACGGGGGGGAGTATGTTGGAGAATTATCTCTAGAAACTAACCACGATATATCTTTTTATATATTTTTGTATTCGCAAATAACAGAACTTTTCTCTTGCTCATTTTGCTAATGCATTTGTTTTTATATAACCAATTGCTTATTTTATGTATATCCAGTGCTTTAAGAAACCTGCACTCCCATTGGCCAGTTCATATCGGGTGCGGTGCCTAGTTGCCGCCATCTTTGCGCGGAAGCTTACTTCCGCCAGTGTTCGTGCAGAAGTCACTCCGGCAACAGCCGAGTCACCGCGTTGCGGATATTCATCAAATACGTAAGCCTAACGTGGCTACGTTTCATTCAGCATATCAGTGAAGTGCAGTGATATGTAGTTCAGTTTCACAGGAACATTACAGTGCTGATATCATTCAGTGAAGAACTAGTGACGTGTTATTGTAACACCGGCTTCCAATTTCATATAAACAGTTTACTGAGGCAGGAGTGCAGGACAGTGTAATTACGTGTTATGTGTACATATTTATTATTAATATAACGTTATTAGTTTTAGTAAGTGCCTTCATTTTCTTTACACCTTAAGAAGATCGCGGTGAACTCAGCTCTATGGTGATACCATCCATTCCAGAGAGACAATCAGGGTCCTACCGGGCAGCAAACGCATTCAGTGTTAAATCTTAGATTGTCAAGGGATTTCTGTAGTGGAGAGAGAGTTCGAACATTAGATGTTGGAGACGGTATTTAGCGATATGGTATCCACAAGTTTTCGACCCGAACGTGCGAGAAGCTGGAAAAGACTAAATATCTCGGGATCCTAAGAAAGTATTGACACCCCATTAAATTAATATTCTTGAAAGTCTGCAAAGAAATGGATGTAAAAATTTTGTTGCTCGCTTCGCTCGCGATTATGTATTACAAGAATGCGTGTTTGGCGCTTTACTGACGTGAATGTGAAGTTCCTGAGTAAACAAAAAATAATCGATCAGATAATTCGATTATAGATGGCGGGGAAAGAACTTCCGGTTTGGGCAATTTTCCAATGTAAACAAGTGGAATACAGATCGTCACCGAGTTCATTTTCTTATAAAAGTTCGGATACAAAATGGATCACTTGAAACTTTTGAGTGATATAGAGAATCAAAGGTACCTAGAAAAGATTGGCAATTTTCCAGAACCTTTGGATGAAGATTTACGGAAAAATAGTATTTTCCAAGACAATGTTGATCTTCTACCAACAGTTTCGTGTTAAGACTTTTGCAGGTTGAAATAAAGCTTACATAAATTATAAACATTGAAATACTTCAATTTTACAACAGTAAAATATATAATTTTCGACATTGTCTAATCAAACACAGCCCCTTTTATTTTAGATTAATTTTATCACATGGCTTAGAGAGAACGTCATTAGAATTTTTTGTATTGGGGTAAAGGCCAGTAATAGAATTAGAATAGTAGAAATAATAATAATAATAATAATTACTAAACTTCTTCTTCTTCTTTCCATCCCCTTCTGCCATTAAGCGTCGGGTTCCATCATCCACTTCCTGTACATTTTTCGGTCCAAGACTAGTTTTCGGACTTCCGGCATTGTTTTCCCTTTCATTAATTTTATTCTAAATTTATTATTATTATAATTATTTATTAATGTTATTCGAGTGCATAGGATATCCAGCACAACAGTTACAATACTGAAATGCACGGTTATTGTAATTTATTATTAACTTTTCCAAGTGTCGTTCAAGAAAAGACTTTAGAACTTAGTAAAAATTTCGCTAATAAAGTTTTCATCGATTACATGAAATTATAAAATTATAATTTTTGGAATTCTGGTTGATTATAAACAGTTTCAATTTTTAAATATAGTCAAAACATGTGTGTTAGACGATTATGAATTTCGAATCACTTAAAATAATTTCATTTGAATTACTCCGGTGATGTGTCGACTATAGAGCCTATTTCCTCGTGTTTGTGTCCAGTCTTTTCGCTTTACTGCTTGAATTCACTGATTTTTCCGTATCGGATCTGTCTGAAAACTATGTATAGATACCCGAGATATAATATTTCTTCCCAACCTTGTGTAGTAGCCACAAGCCACACAATGATTGTCGCCTTTTCTTAAGACACTGCCTTTACACCTTTGAACTCCATGTTATTCTATTGAAAACCGGAAGTGAAGTTCCCGCCCGCGCCAATGAAACATCCGGTGAATAGCCCTCATACTATAGCTGCATTACAAGATAAGCGATATTCTCGAGATTCATTAATAACATCACTTCTTAAAATATAATACTTAGTGTTGGTATACTGCTTAATTTAAAGTAGGTGCATCATTTGTAACAAACAGTTAATAAGAAATACGCGCTGTCGTAATTACATACTTTGTAGGGATTACGATATGGTTTGAGTGCGCGAATATGATTTGGGGGGACGCATAACAGGATTTTGGGGGGATGGGCACCCCTGCCTCCCACAATCCTACCTAGAGGTGTGGAGATCTTCAACCGGTAATGGAGTGACGTGGGGTCAGCACGTCGAACCCCAGCCGTTATAAGACTGGAAGGTCTGGAAAAGTTGTTATGGAGACGAATGGAACGGTTGAAATGGACAGAAAACGTGAGATATGAAACAGTGCTAAAAAGAGTTGGGGAAACGAGATCAATGCTGAGATAATCATGAAGAGAAAAATAAATTGGTTGTGCCACTGGATGAGAAGAAATTGTATCCTAGGGGATACTATTGGAGGAATGGTGAAGGGAAAGAAAATCCGGGGAAGAAGATACCAAATGTTTGACCACAAAATAAATTAATCCTACGCTGCTACAACGCAAAGGGCTGAAGATCAACAGCATGGAGGTTGCGCGCACGCACGCACACAGACAGACATATATATGATGGTCCAAAAGTCCCGGAACGGTCACATATCGTGAGAAATACGCATCGAATCGGAAAACGAAAAAATATGTGTTTAATAAGTGAAAGAAAGCTATTCAATGATATCACACTTGATTCCACACCCCCGCCCCCTGGGGGTGGGGCGGGGGGCAACTTTGAAATTTTAAATGGAAACCCCCATTTTGTATCGTAGAATCGGAAAGAGGACTTCATTCCGAGTCCAACGAGCTATCAACCATCCTCCTAGCTCAATTGGGAACGGAGATATGGCGATTTTTAATTTTCGAAGGGGAAAAAAAGAGAAAAAAAGTGAAAATTTCATAAAACCCAAAACATTTTCAAAGGGACGTATCTCTGCCCCTAATTGAGCTAGAGTGAAAGCGATTGCAGATAGAACAATGGAATTACAAATCAAAATTGTATAATTACAATTTATTTCACAAAAACCCAATACTTATTGATGAATTGAAATAAATTAAAGAGACACCATACAAATAAGAATTCTTCATAGTAAGTGTTCAATGTGAAAATTGAGCCCGATCTGCTTCTTTTATTAAAGTTGTATTTGAATTTCTGTATTTGAAAGTCTCAGAAGGTGAAGCAGTGAAGAATCTGCCAGTCTGCTTCTGTAGCGGTTCTTGATGAACTTCATTGAAGAAAAAACACTTTCACACGTGTATGTGCTGCCGAACATCGATGTCATTCTTTGCCCAAAACTACGAAGGTTTGGAAAGCGTTCTTTTGAAAGGTATTTGAAAAACTCTGACCCCTTTTCTTGCCTAGTTTGAAGGAACATATCGCCTTGCAAATCACGCAATTCAAGTTGGAGAGAAGCTATTTTGATTTTCAATCTTACGTTTTATGGAGATATTGCTCATTTCGATATTTGCACAAACTATAACAATCAGTCACAGTACAATCCGAGTTGGAACACTGGAAATCTCCTCGTACTTCGTGCGTAGTAGTTTGTTTCTAAAGACGCAAAGTGAAGCCTTCGCGGAAGAGGGCGAGTTCATTCCGCATAGCGAAGAGGGCGAGTTCATTCCGCATAGCGAAGAGGTGGGAAGCGGGCGAGTTTATTCCGCATAGCGAAGGGGTGAAGAGAAAGTTAGGTCACTTTACTTTTTCTGATTATCATTATTGACTGCAAAATCAATTCTACCTGTGATATTGTCTTTCTTCACAGAGCATCCGTTCCCTCAGTAAAAAAAAAAGAACGTATTTTAATAAAAATAAATAAAATTAATGTATTTTGCAAACTGGCTTAGCGGGCCGCAGAAAAAGGCAACGGGGGCCACATGCGGCCCGCGGGCCGCCAGTGGGAAACCCCTGCTCTAACTCAATTAGGGTCAGAGATACGTCCCTTTGAAAAAAATTTGGGTTTTACGAAATTTTCACTTTTTCTTTCTTTTTTTTTTCTCCCTTTGAAAATTAAAAATCGCCATATCTCCGTTCCCAATTGAGCTAGGAGGATGGTTGATAGCTCGTTGGACTCGGAATGAAGTCCTCTTTCCGATTCTACGATACAAAATGGGGGTTTCCATTTAAAATTTCACAGTTGCCTGGGGCGGGGGTGGGGAATCAAGTGTGATATCATTGAATAGCTTTCTTTCACTTATTAAACACGTATTTTTTCGTTTTCCGATTCGATGTGTATTTCTCACGATATGTGACCGTTCCGGGACTTTTGGAGCACCCGGTATATATATAGAGGCTGCCGGAGAAACCCATGAAGAAAGTCGTGATTCCGCCACTGAAATTAGTGCATATAAATGTTAATATTTCAGGCGTGAAGTGTATGGCACCTTACTCGCATGTGCATTGAAAGTATCAGGGCAGGAACGACCGAAAGTCAATTTGCATTGTCGTGAACAATGCGGCGTGCTGTTGCATAATCTTGCCCACGCAACGGAGGGAAGCAATTGTTATGTAAAGGATCTGGGGGCAGGGGGCGCCTCAGAACAGGTGTCAGATCATAGCACGCAAATCCCGCTGTGAAATTCTTCCTGTACTCTCTCTCGCTCTCTCTCTATGTACTGATCAACTCTCTCTGATCGCGAGTTCTTTGTCGTCCACGTTGCAGTCGTGCTGTTTTGCTACGTGCATAATAAATGCATTCGCTGCATGTTTATGACCATGTACTGCTGTTAAAGATGCACACGTGGCGGTAATATTGTCGGGGGGCGTGAGCAGGAAGAATTTTCGAGAAGGGTTTTACGAGTGTCGTAATTTTCACAAACGGTATCTAATCAGTACATGGTTTATGATCTCTGCCCGTATTTGACCTATTTTTATGGAAATTTTAATGGAATGGGGATTTAGTCCCACCAACCCCTTAGCCTATGTATACACGTACAGTGGAATGCGTAAGTATTATTATTGTCCATCCCCATGATCGTGCAAATCCTGGAGGACGTCCATATCCGTCTGTTCTCTCGCCATATTTTCTTCCGCGGAATATTCACGTTGACACTCAGAAACGCTGGGGGGTAGGTGCGTCTCATGATTTTGCCCCCCCCCCCCACACACACACACTTTCCCATGACGTTACCCCAGACATAGTATTACAATTATTCTTTCAATACGAAACAGTGCTTATCACGTTTTTCCAGCCCCTGTTTAGGTTATGAAAGCAGGCTTAAACTTGGAAAACCACATTGTGGTTTGGCTTATGTTTATTGAAAAGATTGCAACAACTTATGAGTGCGCAATTAACGCATATTGAACAAGCACAATTCAAGAAATAAATAACGTTTGTAAACTCAGCACAATTAATTATTATTTGCAAAAATTAACACTTGCTTTAGCATTTTTCTCGTAGTCATTATCAGGGGAAGTACGCAATTCATTAATGTGTGAGAGATTTTACGACAAAAATATTCGATTTTGCATATTTCTCATTTCATTTTTAAATAATTTTGTTGAAAGTCAGCAAAGCTGTGCTTCTATCTTGAGGCCTCGTGCTGCACATGTGCGTTTATTAAAAGCCTGTTTATAGAAAAACTGAAGATAAGAGTTCACTTTTGTTCAACCGGTAAAACACTTCCTCTATTCATATATTCAGACGCGTTGCTTATGCCGCAAGGTGGTGCTGCCATCTTGTGGGGAAGTCCCACAACTTGATCACGACACTGGCGATCGCTTTCTCAATTGAGAACGAACTGTTTCGTAAGGATTGCATTTTAGAATTGGCCTCAGACTTGGAAAGGAAAAGAAAAAAAGAAAGCCTTGCTTATAAACAGTTCGCTTGGGAATATTGACCCAAGTTAGAATTGAAACAACTGTCAGATGAAAGTCTGTCTTTGGCATTAACGAGTTAGCGGTGTAAGCAGTGGCGTACCCAGGAGAGAAAGGAGAGGGTTACATATACAGTTTTTAGTAGTCAGTCCTCATTTTGGCATATTTTCCTGCCTTTGACGTTCTTCCTTTTTTAGAATTACTGGGCCAGGGGGGGTTATAACCCCCACCAACCCTCCTTGGGCACGCCACTGACCAGTGACGTGCACTGAGGAGTAGCTAGTCTAGCAGAGATAGATCAATCAATCTCACATCTCGAATTATATTCAAATCACAATATTTATTGTCTTGTTAAAACCACCACAGCTCATATGCAACACCTTCTTTTCCACGCTCTTCTCGTCCATCGGTGTTCTCCGCGGGCAAAGCTGGCTGGATACCTCGCTCTTCTTCCGCCAGACCAGTTTCCAGGTAGAAACGGCCCCCGAATGAAAAAGGAAGATTTCTACCTCTACCTCTCTTGTCCCCTCGCCCCCCGCTGCAATGGTTGAAAGCCCAGGCTTTCAGGTCCCCCAGTCTATCTCCTATAGGACAGATAGGGGATTGGTTCTCATATTTTTTTGTAAATCCTCTAAAGAACACAGGGTAAAATTTTCTGCAGTACTTATGTTCTCTGTATTTACACAACCTTTTACACGTTGTACAATATGTGTGTATGTATAATATGGGATGTAGTTTTTATTATTTATGAAATGGGAACGTGTTATGTGCAGACAATAATGTTATGCTTTCTTTCTCTCTTTTTCGAATATGGAATATATAATGATTAAATTACAAATATGTGCTCAGGCTCTCTCTGACTCTCGTTTTAGAAGTGTTTTATTTAAATATACTAATATATTGGCCTGTAACAGTCATAAATACGGATGTATTTATTTGGGCAAGAGAACGCGCGTTCATATTGTTGTTGGTTTGGTTTATTTTACTTCGCTTTTCTGCCACATTTGGTTATCGCGAAAATGAGGATTGAGTGATGATATGATGAAATTGGTGAAGGGACCTCATATGAACAATCCAGGCCAGGATTCGAACCCGTGATGAGTGCACATTCTTGTCCTATGTGTTGCAGTGAATAATGAAATAATTTGAAATGAAAAATGTATCTCAGAACTCAAAAAGTCAAATGAATATCATTGAAGAAACTACAAAAAAGTCTGTTGTGTTTTGTTACCTGTCACCAATTCAACCAAGCGTGGGGGAGTGGTTATCACAGCGCGCTACGACACCAGGAATTCCGGGTTCGAACCCCGACCCGAGCATGGGCGTTCCCTGTGCTCGTCCCTTCATCAGTTTCATCGTATCATCTTCACAATTAACCAAATGTGACAAAAAAGCGACGCTAAGTAACAAAAATGAAATCAAATCATTGATTGATTGCTCAATTTGAGCACGCCACTGACTGCTACCCCAAGTGTCGACGTCACTGCACGTCACTGCCACTGACTTTAAGTAACAGCATTGGCGCCGCCACACATTTTAATAGAGGAAGAAGTAGTCTACAAACTTCAATAGTAGAAATCATAACAATAATTACCGTGATTACGATTAGTCTTAGGCTGGAAAATGGATGTCAATGTAAAATTATGTATTTCACACGTATCATTTCATTTCACAGTAATTTATGTTAATTATTATAAGAGCGTGGCAGGAATATAATAGTTTCAAACTGAAGGAGTGTATATTTTTAGAGAGCCACACTATCGGGGGAAAATATGTATCATTTGCTCTTCGCCCCCCACCCCCGTGAAATAATACCTTGATTTCCTCTCCCCGGAAAAAAATTCTCCGGTGGTCCGTGTATGTCATTGGCCTCCTTTGAACAAGCTGTCAATTTCAAATTTCCAAACATGATTTTGTGCTAAATCAAGCAAAAATGGAGCAAATTGCTAGTATTCTTTAGTTTCATTGGCATATTATCATAGATGCATGGGCGTCCGGAGGGGGTGGGGACAAGGGAGGGTCGTGCCCCCTGAGAAATGAAAGTCGACCAAATATTATATATTTCACACATATAATTTCGTTTCAGCCACAATCATGGGCGTCCGGATGGTGGGCAATGGGGGCCGTGCCCCCCCCTGGAAAATGAAAGTAAACCAAAAATTATATATTTCACACATATAATTTCATTTCAGCCACAATCATATGTGTTAATTATTGCATGAATATGATAAATTCAAATTTAAGCTATGTTTTTTTTGAAGGAACAACACTATTATTGGGGAAAATGTGCCTTGTTTGCCCCCCTGGGAAAAAATACCATCCTTGCCCCTCCCTGGAAAAAATCCTGCGGACGTCCATGGCTACAATATGTGTTAATTATTGCACAAACGTGGTAAATTCAAATTTAAGCTATGTTTTTTTAGGGAACAACACTATTATGGGGGAAAATGTGCCTTGTTTGTTTTTCTCTGCAAAAAAATATGCATGCATGTTTCATGCTTTCTTTATTTTCAACATCACACCCCCTAAATTCAATTCCGCACCCCCTCAGCACCCCCAGATGATTAATCCTGGCGCCGCCGCTGGTGTCGGGTCCCACCATATTAATTTGCTCCAGGCCCCATAGACTTGCGATGCACCATTGCTTAAATAAATGACATGCTTTTGCTGGATGTGCTTAATCGTCATGTCCCAATTGGAGAAAGAATTCTCTCAAGCAAGCCATGTGTTTCGAGGCGTCCTAAGGATGCCAGTAAAACAGAACGGCGAGGAAGATGTGAAAGTAAGATAGCGCAGAATCAAGGTTCGTGCTTTACCAAGTGGAGTCGGGTGAAGCGCCTTTTTTACGTTTACGGGCCTGCGGGTGAGAACAATGATAATGTGTCGCGTCGGACAATATGATTTTCGCGCTTGCGCAATGAAGACATGCGCTTGCTGCCAATCGGAAGTGGCATGCTTCATCCAAGGTTGAGAAGGAAGGAGTGTTCTTTGATATGCACGTGTGCACTTAACCAATTGACCGCCAAATGATATACGAGCAGCAAGGAGTGCAAGGGCGCCCGCAGGGGAGGGCCGAGGGGGCACTTGTCCCCCAGAGATTTCTGGAAAGAGTTAATGTAATTCGAATGGTGAAATTGTAGCGATATTTTACAAGAAAAAATATTGATTTTTGTGACTTACAGGCCTAAAGTTACAGCAACAATTGTTATTATTATTATTATTATTATTATTATTATTATTATAATTATTATTGAAGTAGGGTTACATTTCAGCTTTCAGTCTAATATATAACTATGAAAAACAGCTTTTTGTCCTACATGAATTAATATGTTAAGTATACAGTTATGCAAATATGTATAGATATACAGAATATGAAAATTATAAATGTATTTTTTTAACGTATAATTAGTAGTACAGGGTAGCTATTCACCGGGAATTCCTTGAATTCCGGGAATTATGCGTGAATTATTCGCTCCGGGAATTCTGCGTGAATTCTGCTTGAATTTTCTCCGTAGACGTGAAAAATTTCAACTTTTTAAAAATCCGAATTTCATTGAATTTATACATACACGTACACTGAGGCAAGTTTTTTACAGTTTAGCTTTTATTTTTATCGAGGAAGGAAAAGCAAAATAAAATAAAGAGAATTCTCTCAATGCGTTTGCTTTGCAGAGCAAGCTACAATTGTGTATCTGACAGACGGAAGATTATTAAAAGATAAAATATCTTGATGTTGATTTCTTTAAGTTTTGATTAGGTAAATTTGAAATTATTTTACAATTAATAATTTTTCATAGATTAATATACCCCGTAACATTTGTGACTTGTGTTTGTAGATGTATTTCGAGTCTAGCATGTGTAATGGATGTGTAACTCCTTACCTTAAATTAAATACATATAGGCCTACCGCTCAATTGAATTGAATTAGAATTTTTGGATACGTTGGAATCGCACAGACCATTTATATTGTTATTATATGTGTGTGTATGTGTTTGTGTGTGGGTGGTGAGCTACGGCAATACCTAAGTTTGAAACAGAGAAAACATCTTCTTGTAGCCTTGAATTTTTGGAAAGTTTGGCTTGAAAACTGGGAATTATACTTCAATTTTACTACCCTGTAGTAGTAGTAGTAATAGTAATAATAATAATAATAATAATAATAGAAGCAGTAATAATAATAATAATAATAATAATAATAATAATTCATGGGATGGTCCGGGGAGACAAGTCACCCCGAAAATTAAGAAGTCCTTCCCCCCCAAATTTCAGTAACCTAGCAGAATATTCGAACAATAGCTAAGAAAGTTGGCAACAATCACTTTGGCTTCCTTTCATTACTTTAACGTAAAAAGCACTCTTGTTTATTTCGTAGTAATAAGCACTAATACAGTTATTTTTGTAATTAGAAGTCAAAATAACGAACGAATTTAAATTATCGTCCGTTCAGATAACGGCTAAATTAAGAAATAGGATGGATCAGAATACGCTTCAAGCTTATGTGAAAGTGTGAATTGTGGGGGGAGAGGAACCCACAGATGATGTCATTCATACAGTGGCGTGCCCAAGGGGTGTTGGTGGGGGTTATGACCCCCCTTTGGCTTAGTATTCATAAAAAAAGGAACGTCAAAGGTAGGGAAATATGACAAAATGAGGGCTGACTACCAAGAAAAAGTGTATATATAACCCCTCCCTTTCGAAAATCCTGGGCACGCCACTGCAACCATAGATATGTTGTAGAAAGACCTAGACGTCCTAGTTTGCTGTAAATGTAAATTCTTGCATGCTGTAATATTATTTTATTGATTTTCGCAATTACGTTCATAATAGTTAATATAGCTAGTTACGTATCAGAAACTAGGGACAATTTTAAAATATTATAGTATTGTGCTATTGGTCATATAATTTGATGCCTATGATATCCCCCCGTGAAGTATAATGCCCCTCGAAGGAAAGTGGCTGAATTCAACATTACCCTAGGTTTTGTGTCCTGCCTACATAATTATTATATTTATATTATAATTATTATTATTGATAGTTTTATGATGGTACTTCCACTAATTGCCATGCTCTGTATTAATAATACTTGTAAACTTTAAACTTTAGACATATCTGATTAAAAATTATTAACTAAACTTCAATTTAAGAAAATTTAACAAGAGAATACTCAGCTAAAACTGTTTCCTTCTCGTTTTCCTGGCAGCAAGCTGATGAATGAAAGACTCGAAGTCAATTTCTTGCAGGACATCAGCATTCGCTCTAAAGGATGACAAACTAGAAAGTCTGTTATCCGACGCTGACATTCTGAGGGCAGTTTTAATTCTTTTTAAAACACTGAACGACCGCTTTCTACTGGCATTTGATGGTAACATACTCACAAAAATTCTCTCAAAGCAATGTTCAGACTTAGGAAAAGCACTGTTAATGTTTTTCACAAATAAGTTTTAAATATTCACTAGCCGAATTCACTTCACATTTTGCTTCAGTCAAGTGTAAATCCCTTTAAAATTCTTGAAAGTGTACATATTCTTGAATCAGCTTACATGCAACGTCGTTTGGATATTTATCCACAAATTTTTCAGTGTTTTTTGGAAATAGGGTTGTGATGTAAGAAGTTATTTAAATGCTAGAAACTCCTTTCTTCTACCTTTTTTCATGAAATAAGCAAATAAAAGGATTTGACATGTTATTTTATTTTGCTACTACACAATACTAAGGAATTTTAATATCGATAGTATTCGTTACTTCTGCCCCTTCATCGTCTCATTTTTGTGCGGTCCCTAGGCTGTAACGTAGGATATCCTAGTGGTAAATCCCCACCTGACGAGCGTGGTTTTTGAAAAATTTCAAGACAGGGTGATTCAGTATAAATTACAGGATGATTCAGTATAAATTACAGGGTGATTCAGTATAAATTACAGGGTGATTCAGTATAAATTACAGGGTGAATCAGTATAAGTGTGCGAAAAGGAAACAGGATTCACCACTGAACTGTTGGACATAGGGAACCTAGATTCGGAGAAGCCGATATATGCATCATCTGATCCGATTTATCTAACCAGCCGACCTCCGTGCCAGAGTGGTTAGCACAGAGCGCTGCGAAGACAGAAGTACCGGGTCCGAGACCCGGCGCGTGGGCATGGGAGTTCATTGTGAGTCATCATGTCATCACTCATCCACATCTTCACGGTTAGCCAGAAGTTGCGGGAAGCGAAGTAAATTAAATGTTGATTGTGTCGCCCTTCAACATCTGCTCCCTATCCCCTCCATAGTTAAAAATAAAAATGGCTGCTGTCTAGATATAACGTGAAGCATCAACCGAAATTTTACTGTCTTTGTAGAGTGCGTTTGTTTTGGTTTTGGGCCGAGATAGCGCGTGAACAAATTTGAACAACTTTTATAACACAGGTTAGTACTCTTTATGCAATATAAATATTATTCGCATATTTTTGCAACATTAATTCATCCTAACTAGTATATGCAACGTTTTCATTAAATCCAATATGGCTAGGAATATTTCTAACTTTAACACAAATGTTGTTGTTTAAGCTCATATTAAATATATTTCTTCTCAATATCAATCTTTGTTCAACTATAGACAAGATCAAAGTAATTTAATCTTCGTTATTAATTCATATACTAAATCTTTCTTTATTCATTTTATGTGCAAGGCCAAATATGAATTGCTTTATAAAGTCAGTTTCGTTATTTGTTGTCCTAGTTTAATATTGTAACATGTAAGCATATAATTCACTATCTCACTTTCAATAATATATCGTTTCCCTATTGACTGTTAATTTTAGGAGTGGGGGAACAACGCTACGTGTTTTTGGCGGTGTAAAAACTTCCACGTTGGCATTTTTAATTGTTGCCAACCTGAACTTTAGCTTACTAGCGCTAATTAACATTGATGTGTTATATAAATTACCAGTTCTTCTTGTGATATTTTTATGTTATGAGTTGCTATCATTGTAAAAAGAACAATCTGTTATGCTGCGCCTCGCGCTTGGGGCAAGCACTTGAGGTCTTGTTATCTACGGCAGAGGCAGTGCGCGGTTTCTGTCGTGACAAAATTGTACTAATCACTGCCTTCGAGCGAACAGGACTCAACGTATGATTTATTTGAACTGTGCGAATAAGTATGTGTAACGCGCGAGAGTCGGTATTAAAGTTTTTGAACTTTCTAAACTTAAGATACTTGGTTTTAGTTTTATTTACGATGACTCGTCACATGTCGGTTTTTTTTTTTAAAAAAAAAACAGTAAATATTAAAGTGGTGGTCCCGGTTTTGAATCCCGACATGGTCATGGGTGAGTGTCCCTTCATCAACTTCATCATATCATATTAGTCAAAAGTTGAAGGAAGCGAAGTAAAATAAATGAAAAATTATATCAATCAAATCACTCCATCTAAAGTGGTAAGTGTAGTAGCCTCCCCTTAAATGACCTCCGATGCTTCTCAAGATCTGGCACAATAAACTGTTCCAGAAATCCAGCATACACCCACGCAATTTAACAGCGAAATTAAACTGATTCTAAAAGTGATATTAAATGTACATAATGTGGGGCTTGTCCTTGATTGCAAACTTAAATGCACTTTGTCTCTTTGTGGCCGAAAAGTACGGCAGGAAAAATGAGTGAAAGTGCATTGTTTGATGATAATGAAAAAATAGGGAGGACAGCAATCTTCATTGTCTTGTTGTAAAGTTGAGCCGTGACAGGACGAAATTGCAAAAGCACCAGATACACACGCTTTTATTTACTTTTCTTTCCTGCCCTCCCCCCCCCCCGCCCCTCCTCGCCTTCCGCTGCCGCAATGGTGAAAGTAGCGGCGGTCGTGGGGCAGGGGGGGATGTGCGGCGGGGGCGATGCAGAAGAGAAAGTGTGGACTTCTCCGTGCACGAACATTCGCAATGAATCCAGAAATTATTTCTGCTGCTTTCCTCAGCATAGACAGTGTAGCTAAGGACATTTACAGACTATATTCAGTATTTCTGGACTGGACCACGACCCCCCTTCCCCACACACCTCTTTCCTGAAAAAGTCGCAAGTTCTAGAAATTAAATAGGTTTAAGGCTCATATTTTTTCAATTCACATAACAGTGTCAAAATAACAACTGAAACTATTGGGTCAACAGCAGGAAGTAGACTAGTCAAGCAAGCATGGGCGTAGCCAGATATATTTGCAAGGGGTCAGGCAATTGATAGCCCTTGAATAGTAGATATAATAATTATAATTATTATTATGCTTATTATTGTAAAATAACAACTATTATAAACTAATAAAGACAAACTTTATTCCAAATTTACTGTTATATTATTATTATTATTATTATTATTATTATATTCTTGGGGAGACTTTTCTGCTCTATCCACTAAATGAGCGAATATCCAGCATAACTGCAATTTTTTTAAAAAAACATTTAACACACTTAATGTAACGAAATGCATAGTTATTCTATTCTATTATTAACTTTTATATACCTTGTCAAAAAATGAGCGTTGGAGGTTAGGAGAAAATTTATTCATAATGTCAATGTTGTGTGCCCTTTCATATAAAACTATAAATTTATGATTTTGAAAACTGAAAGCGTTTATTCTTTGATTTAAATGGCAGAAGATGAAGAAACAAACTGATTCTTGTATTTTAGTCAATTTTCTCAATATAATGCATTTTTTTTGCTTCGTTAATATGTTCGAATAATAACTAACTGAATTATATTTCTGTTATTAACTATAAAAGTAACATGCTACAGACTGGTGTAACTTGAAATCAATGATGACAATTTCAGGTGGGGGGTTGACTGCTCTGTTCGCCCCCCTGCCGATGTCTATGTAGTCAAGGGACATCTTTCCAACTTTTTAACTTTTCTTTCGAATTAGGGCCTCCCCGGTAGCGTAGTGGTAACGTCGTCGCCTTGTAATCAAGTAGTCCCGGGCTCGATACCTGGTGGAGGCACATAGTGGCGTCCCTTCATCATATCCACTGACGTATTCTTCCATATTACTTGGTTTACCGCCGGTAAGCCAACTTTTTCTTGTAGGCCTGTGTAGATATTGCAGGAAAATTTAAAGTTTTTCTTTTACTTGCATGTCTGTATCGGTATTTTATTTCTATTATATCTAATTAATATTTAATAAATATGTACAATAAATAATAATTGTTGCGGTAAACCAGGTCAAATTTTCAGAATACTTCATATCATTCATTACTATTCCTCATCGTGGCGATTAACCAAAATCCGCAGAAGAGCGACGAAAAATAACCTAAATCAATCAATATATTCTTTATTATCACTCATACATAATATCCACTTTTTTCTGCCTCTATCATTTGCGTACTGAGAAAAGATGTATCTAAGGAAGTCCCAAGAGGCCCTTGAAAACAGACTATATTATTATTATTATGAGATTTGTTTTACAACACAGAGTTCGTTTTTTCCACTCGCATGAAGATGACTAGCACCGATTTTTATGCATCTGTGTCATTGTGTTTGTGTGCATTAAACTGCGAAAAGAACAGTCCTGTTACTTTCGGAACATCTCCAGCTGACCGCGAATCTAACAAGCCTATCAAAAGTGCATAGCGTTAAGCGCCTTGTATACCATCAAATTAATCATGAACAAGTCGTTGAATTGAACGCAATTGAAAGACGTTCAACAGAGTTCCTATCGGAAATCTTGAATGATCTGAAATTGCTCATGTACACGATCAAAGAAGGATTGTGGACAAGTTCACATTTGACGAAAACGTGGCAGTGTGTACGGCATGGAAATAAATAAATAGACTAGCTATTAGCCGTAACAGAGATCATTTTATTTCCAAAGGAAGAAGTCGGACATATTAAAAACCCGAAAGAAGGGTGATGTTAACGCATTCTCTCGAGTCAGATTTAGACGGAAGCATTTCCTTTAACATTTTTGCTAGCATAAATGCTAAGTAAATGCTTCAAAAAATCTTATAGCAGGCATAGAGAAATGTATTCTATTGTCTGTGATGAAAGCATTTCATGGAACATTTCTCTGTTAGCTCTTGCGATTACAATGTATAATACATACAGCACGAAAGACACTTTGAGTTACACCATCTATGTTGAGTGCACGGTGTTTACAATTGAAACAACTAAAGTTCTTCCATACGTGTACAGTAAACGTTGTGAAGTATGTATTTAAGCAGCGCCATTGTTTTGTACCTAATAACGTTTTACACGAAACGTTATTCCTCTCGGTTCAATAGTTATCGGCTTTTAAAAATGTGAAGTGATACATTGTTTAAATCTCGCGCGGCCGCCATTACAGCTGCACTCGTGACCTAGAGGTCGCTTTCCGATAATCGATTTCAATAGCATGTTCTCTGATTGGTGGACAGTCAGACTTGGATGACGTTATTTAGAACCGTTCCTAATTAGAAATTCTTGGACCTAACCTTGCATCTAATGAGAAAAATGACGTGGTCTCTGACATCATTTCCTTTTAAGCGTTCAATTCAACGGCTTCTTCGTCATTAATTTGATCGTGTACAAGGCGCTTTAACAAGAAGGCTATCAATAGGTGCTGCGTTGAAATGACGTTTGCGGTTTGTCTGTTGATTGGATGCTTTGAGAGATGAGACTCGCTTCCAAGCTCCAAATGCAGAACAGACTTAGATGTTGCGGACACCATTTCACTGTAACAGCAAATTGCAGTTGATTTCATACCCATAAATCATTTTTTTAAAAAAACACAGATTCTTTCTACTAGGCTCATGGAGAACTTGAGAGTAATGTAAATTAATAACAATCCACATTCGAGTTCTGTTACTACGAGTGAGAAGTAACTGCATTGAAAATTTTCAGTAGTTTTTTGTAATATTTAAGCATTCTCAATGAAACTTTCTGTACATATGCATTATGGAATAGAATTACATATGTACCAGTTCAGAATTCAATGTAGGCACCGACGACATCCACCAGCTTTCTCCAACGAACGAGGGGGATTCTTCTGTAGGAATTCCTTCGGGACGTTTGTGATAACATCCCGAATCCGTGCCTCGAATTGTTTCACAGTGCGGGGTTTTGTCTTGTACATACACCTCCTCCTTTGACCAGCCCCACATGAAAAAGTCACAGGGCGTGAGGTTTGGACTTCTGGTAGGCCATTCGTGAGGTCCTCGTCGTGCCAGCCAACGTCCCGGAAATGTTCCATCCCCTTTCATTGGAGTAAGCTGGTGGATACCGCCGGTACCTGCATTGAATTCTGAGCTGACACATATGTAATCCTATTCCATAATGCATATGTATAGAAAGTTTCATTGAGATTGCTTAAATATTATAAAAACTACAGCAAATTTTCAATGCCTGGTTACTTTTCACCCACCCTGAATATTAACTAGCTTCGGAAGGGTTAATCAAAAAAAATGAAGGAGAATCTATACAGAAATCAATCGTGGTTGGATCAATTAAAAATAAAGGCATCTTCAAGCAACAAAAAGAAGGAAGGGCAAGGCATTGACCCAGTTACGAAAAATCAATCCTGATAAGGTTTTTTTTTTTGTTTCGGTCCTTCCGGACGGAAATGACTCATTGCTAGGGATCGGGCACGGAATGCAGACGATCCAATTGGCATAAATAAAAAGTATTTCATTAGGGATTTGGCCGCACCCACCCCATCTTCATGGGGGGGGGGTGCCAGGCCCTTCTCCAGTTAGTGTTTCTGATATCGTTCCTCAAAATGGAATAATTTATTAATGCAATTGCGAAAGTTTGTGAAGCGTAAATTCCCAAGTTGTGGTTAATATTATCACGAATGGCGTAACCATACTTGCTCATTTGGTTATAACTAGAGTCCGGGTTTTTATGGAATTACGTTTTTTTTGCCTTTGTATGTAGCCAAGCTAAAATTGCAAATGTAGGCGAATTTCATGTTACATATTTTTAGATATTTTGAGGATTATTTACATACTTCCCATCAATGGCGATGATTATGGGGGGGCGAGGGGTGCAGTTGCCCCCCACTTTTTTGCCACTGTTGCTCCCGCACTATGCTAAACCAAGTAACATGTATTCCCGTCCACCCCAGTTTTGGAACCCAATCGCCGCCACTGCTCCCATTTATCTTACATATTTTACATAAGATGCAGAATTTGAATCATCTTTATGGTTTTTGATTAATTGATTGCTTTGGTAATTTTCCTTCGCTTTTGTACGTACCACTTTTGGCAAATTGCGAAGATGAAGGTGATTGATGATACGATGAAGAACACCCATGCCTAGACTGGGATTCGAATCTGGAACCCCTGGCGTCGTAGCGTTTCTTTTAACCACACACGGAGGTCGACTTCATATTTTTCTATTGAGTACGTAGCTATAATTGTGACACAAACATTGAAACTCTGATTTCTCAAAAAATATGGCAATTTTTATTCGATTTTTACACGTGTCACCTTATATATCTTACTGTTTATTTGACGTAGCTTTTCTTCTACTTTTGGCTAATCGCCACAATGAGTGATGCTATGATGAAGGGACACTCACGAAGAACACCCCTACCCAGGCCGGGATTCGATCTCTGAAGCCCTGGCATCGCAGTGCTAACTAACTTTCTAGCCTTCCTAAACCCGAAGGTTTATGGCTGCAGCAACACAAGCCCCTATCCTTGGCAAGATCAATCCAATCATCTCCTTCCTTACCGATTTCCTTTAGGTTCATCTCAACGTCTTGGCCTTCCTACAGGTCTCTTACCACCAGCCATCCTAACAAGAATCCTGTGCTAACTACTTCTTTGTTTTTTGTTTTTTTTTAGGAAAACTCATAAGCAGGAGTTTTCCCCACCTCAACATCATATCCAACTTGTAGAAGTATTTCATGCATGCATGCCTCTTTTTTGGACACCTTTTTTTTTAGGAAGAGGCTTTATCACTTAATACATATTATAATTAATGTACAATATTTCAAATATAAAGTAATATGTTACTTTACTTTCAAAAAATAACTTACCTAATCTGACTACGAAAGAATACATTTTAATCTTCGCCACACACCGCAAGGAAATGGTCTAACTTAGAAGAAAGAAAATTTCCAGAAATGAAGATAATCAAAAAGTTAGTATCGGCGTGTAAGACATACCCTGTTTTTTAGACCTATTTTTAAAGAAAAAAAGTGCGTCTTATACCTCGGCAAATACAGTAACTCGATTTTTCTAGTTATTCATTCAGGACTGCGGACCTACAAACACAAACACCCATGTCTTAGCCGAGATTCTAATCCGGAACTAGCCACGGAGATCGCAGATGAAGAAAAAGAGATAAAGTTGAAGAAGTGGAATGAAAGACAAGGAAGATAAAACAAGAAGAAAGAGCAACGCAAACCTGCTTCCCGGCTAGTTTCCGCATGCAAACCTTGAACGAACAATGAAATAAGAAGCGCGGAATTATTAATAGGCAAATAAAAATATCGATCTCAAATTTCCCGGAATGGAGAGCATTCTCCCGTAGGTAAAGTTCACGCAGACCGCCCACCCATTAAGGCATTCCGATACCAAGAAAACCATCAAAATAATGAACTTGTTCCCGTCCCTGGAACGATTAAAGCACAGCATCCCTGATTCCACGAAGAGCATCGTGTATCCTGATGGGAAGCGATTCCAGGGACAATCTGTCTGCCACGAGTCAATAAGCTCAGCAGGTGTGGGAAGTATGTACACGTTTGTCGCATTGTCCTGATGCAATGCTCTGAATCATTTGTCTCGTTGCTTAATTGGAAGCAGGGATCTAGGATGTTGCACCAGTGGCTTGACCTGGTGGTAGTTGGTTCAGGTCATAGCCAGAACCAGGATCTCGAATCTATTCTCTATCCACTGTAAGGACGAAGTTGATGTAAACAAAAACCATGTGGTTTCTCAGAACTATACTGATCGCAGGCCCTACTGGCGGCTGCCCTACTCTTTGCTACATAGCTCTCTATCTGTCCAGCAATCGTCTTCGGGTTGTATGGGGAAATTTTTTTATGGGGAGAGTTGGTAACACTGACTGAGTCAGTTCATAATAGATCGCACATGATCGTATAAGTATTGCAAACTCACTAGTTGTAGGTTAGTTAAACTCGTGAAAGATTGCATGGGGGAATTTTTTCATGGGGTGAGTTGGCAACACCGATTGAGTGAGTGAGGTTACTTCAGTTCATAATAGATTGTGCATGATGAAATCAGTGTTGCCAATTCACTTCTTAGAAGGCTACAAACAAAGCTCAAATATACAGCATAGATCGTAGTCAGTGCTGTCAACTCCTATTTGTAGGTTAGCTTCGCCTGTGAAATATCATATAGCAAAATTTTCATGGGGGTAGGTTGGCAACACTGAGTCCAAAAAAGGTTTGTGAAGCGACTGTCTGGTACTAGTCAGTGTTGCCAACTCCTACTTGTAGGTTAGCTTCGCCTGTAAAATATCATATGGTGAAATTTTCGTGGGCTGGGTTGGCAACACTGCCAGCCCACTGTGCCGAAAAAGATGTTTCAGAACCGGCCCACTGCCTCTACTAGTGTCAACAACCTCAGTTGCGACGTGAAAGCTGTAGGGGTAACATCGTCCGTTACCACGTTGCCAAGCGTTTTTTTTTTCAGTTGTTTTTATTGGGTTTTTTGTACAGTGTGTTGGTCTCTTGTGTACTAAATTTCCGTGCTTTGTGCACTATTGTACAACTTTTATCCAGTAACGGAGCTGATCAATTCTCTCTCTTTCCGTTTTACAGTACGTTTGGCAACATTCTGTGTATCCGACGATCATTTGCTTCGTCCCGCCAGCAGATTTCGTGGTCATGTGACACGAAAATGTCCGATGTCAGACAAAGAGAATTGAACGAGGGTTGTTAACGGCCCAGGAACACAAAAATTCTAATGGGCTATTTTGGGATCTATATAGATCTATTCCTGATCAATTTAAATCCGGTCCGGGAACCTTTTTTCAATGAAACAATACGAAACTTGGACCGAATTTAAATTGATCAGGAAAATAGGTTCCTTTTTTCAATGAAACAATACGAAACTTGGACCGAATTTAAATTGATCAGGAAAATAGGTTCCTGGACCGAATTGAAATACTTTACAGATAAAAAGGTTCTTTACGGTCCAGAACCCATTTAAGTTTGCTGATTTTCTCTCCTGGACCGGAATTGAATTTAAATTCCTGGACCTTTAACAACCCTGAATTGAATGATTGAATTGGTGTTTTAAGTCCACTCTATGCACAGTAAGGCTAATCGGGACTGGACCTACTGTTTAAAGTGGGATCCGAACCACTATGTGCCTCCTCCGGGAATCGAACCAGGGACCGCTTGATTACAAGGCGACAACGGTACCACTGCGCCATCGGGGAGGCCAACTCTGAATTGAACTGGTGGCTGATTAGTTTTTTTTTCAGCCGTCAGTTGGAATTACGAGTGGTATAGTTGCTTTCCTGTGTGTCAGTCCGGACTTGCAACCACTGTAATCCTCTGTCGGCGCCTGCGTTGTGTCTTTCATGTATGTTTGTGTTTTCCCTTAGTCCATTTCATCTTGTAGTCATTCATCCACATTGTCGCGATTAGACAAAAGTGGAAGAAATGCGACGTTAAACAAACTAAATCATTTAAATCAACCAATCTCCATCTCTTCTCCACCCAATTCTCTCTCTCTCTCTCTGTCTCTCTCGAGACTATACCTTTCTGTTTTCTCTTATCCTCTCCGGTGTCGACCTTTGTGGCGTGGGTTCAAATCCCGGCTAGTACATGGATGATTGTGTTTGTCCGAAATGAGAAAAACGAGAATATAGTAAAAATTGATATGTGTGCAAGTTGATTTGTAGTAGTGATTTACTGTATTTTACTTCGCCTTTTGTGCCCCTTTTGGCTCAATTGCGAAGATGGGGATGAGTGATAATATGATGAAATTGATGAGTGGACACTGACAAACATCCATGCCCAGGCCGGGACTCGAACCCGGTACCCCTGGTGTCGTAGCGCGATGTGTGTGCAAGTTGAGAAAAAGGTGGAAGGCGTCTTTTAACCTAATCATGTAATAATAATAATAAATTTTATATTTTAATTAGTATTTTAATTTAATATAATTATTTTAACATTATTATTATTCCTGAGAGACTTTGTTGGGACCCCCTTCCCGAAATCGCCTCGTAATCAAGAACTCCAGATCGCCCCTCTCGCCCACCCCGTGGATTCGCCCCTGAACTGCACCTTTTTGACAAAAAATGCTGAAAAGAGAATTGCACGACTGCTAAGTGATGTGGGTCTACGTACTCCCATTTATTGTGTAGAACATTCCGATACAAATTACCCACAAGGGGTAATACATCCCGCAACCTGGGGACATGCTTGTAAATCGAACGTCAACGCTTTATGACTTTTCATATGGGAAAATAAACCGACCGACACTTATCCATCCTGCATGTGCCCACAGCCTGGCATGGGAAAAGCAATTGAGTGTTCCTGCAGGCCGTGGGATGGGCAGTGCCAAAAGTTCGCCCGAACAGCGCTATAAAAGAACATGGGCGGGAAGTCGTTCGGATTCTGAAATTATAGGCATTTCATGTCCCTATCGAAGTTTGCTTTAGCCACGATAATGGCTGTTTCGTGGGAATAAATACTTTGCCACAGAATAATAATTTTATATTCCCGCTGTCTTGCCACTAAGATGTCATTCGTGGGAAAATTTCTTAATGTACAGTCACCCGCAGTAAAAACGGAATTCCTAGATACTGAAAGGTGAGTTGCCTAAGTCTACGGCGATAGATGAAGTTTCTACTGAAGTTAGCTAATCGTCGTAGTGTATCAGGATCTAGGAGTAGCATTTTTATTTTTCTTGTATTTGATTGTACTGTACATTTGTGACACGTCCTTTCCCATTGCTCACGACGCTGGGTCAACGCCGAAATTATGGGGGCTCCCACCGCGATTCGAACCCTGGACCATTCGCACCAAAGGCGAGAGTGCTAACCATTTGGCTCCGCAGAACCATTTTATTGTTATTATTATCATTTAAAAATTACGTTAGGCCTCCTAGAAAGAGCTAACGCTTACAGCCAAGGGGTCGCGGGTTCGATCCCCTGTGGAGATACATTGCACCTTTCAGTTCCAGTACCGATTACACTACCTGAGCATAAAGTGGAGTGAAAAATAACCTTTGTAAAGCACGTTTACGATAGGAAAGAGACTGTTTAGCGTGAATTTAGCAAAGGAGGAAGTCACGATTTTCCAGCAAGCGAAAACAAAGGCATTGCCAGAGCGTTGTTTATTGTCACGTGGCCATGAGAGATAATGGTGCATTGACACAGAAGGAAATAACCTGTAGCTGGCTGAGGGCTTGTTTACCTTTTTGTTTATAGCGTTATTTGCACTTCTGGCAAATCCGCAACCCCTGATAAGTAGAGAGACGAAAAGTGGGTTGTTAGATAGCATAGCATGGCCACGATAAGACGTGTCAAAATCTAGCTGTTGTAATCTGAACTGAAGTGTGATATAACTAGACCTATAATATGAAATCGTGTGACATTATGTTTTAAGAGAAGAAGACAAAGACAAAAGGTATAGAGAGAGAGAATAGGGTGAAAGAGATAGAAATTTACGAGTGAATGAGAACGAGAGACAGAAAGAAAAAAATTCTCGAGAGAATGAATAAATAAATAATGAATGAACGAATGTAGAGGGAAAGAAATAAAAGAAGCCCGAAAAAGGATGAAATAAGATTAATATGTAAAGAGAGAAATAATGAAGCTTGAGAAATAAGAGAAACTAGAGAAAGAGATATAAAGAGAAAATGCGAAGCTAGAGAGAGAGAGAATAAAAAAGATAATGAGAAAGTAGAGAGAGAGATATATAAATAGAAAGTGAGAAACTAGAGAGAGAAAGAGAGAAAGGAAGAGAAAATGAGAAACTAGAGAGAAAGAGAGAGATAAGGAGAAAATGAGAAACTAGAGAGACAGAATTCGAGAGTAGAGAGAGAGAGAGAGAGAGAATATAAAATGAGAAACTAGATTGATTTCGTGTTTTAAGTCCACTTTATGCACAGTAAGGCTAATTGGGACTGGACGTACAGTTTAAAGTGGGATCCGAACCACTAAGTGCCTCCACCGGGTATCGAACCAGAGACCCCTTGATTACAAGGCGACGACGCTACCACTGCGCCATCGAGGAGGCCAATGAGAAACTAGAGAAAGAGAGAGAGAGAGAGAGAGAGAGAGAAAGATATAAAATAATTTTCTCTATTGCTATGAATCTCCCTCTTCTATCTCCCACTATTTATTTATTTATTTATCTTCTCTCTCTCTCTCTCTCTCTGTCTTATTCCTCTTTCTTTCTTCGTGTTACTATCAATCTCTCTCCATATTTCTACTTTATTTTTCCTGTTTCTCCCTGTTTTCTCTGCCTCTTTCTTTCTTTCTCCAGCTATTCCTTTCTTTCTGATTCTTTATCCTTTCCTCTCTTTCCACCTTCCTGTTTCTTTATCCCTTTCGCTCTTTTCAGAAAGGAGAGGAATGAAAGAAGTTTGCGAACGAGAAAAGTAAGTGAAACGAGGGAAAGAAAGCAAGAGAGATAAATTAATAGGAATCAAAGAAACATGTGAAATGAGAAAGTAAGAAAGAACAAATAGATTCTAGGACAAATGAAGAAATCTAGAGAATAGAAGAACAGAAGGAGGTAAAACGAATACCAGTATAGGAAAGAAATTAGTAATGAGTAAACAATAATTCCACATTCTATGAAAAGGAAGATTACACCCTTGTAGCTTGATTTGTTGTTTATTATTTTACTTCCCTTTTCTGCTACTTCTGGCTAATCGCAACGTTGAGGATGAGTGATGACATGGCGAAATTGATGAAGGTACACTCACAAACAACATCCATACCCAGTCCGGGATTCGAGACCGCGACCCCTGGCGCCGTAGCAGCTCCCATACAGCTAGTGGCATAGAGGAACAGGAATTTAAATACTACCACTTTTACGTGTAGTTCCAGTAACCAATTTCTGTCATAAATTTATATTTTAGAAATGTTTTAGGAGAATAACGTTCTGTCATTGGTTTAAAATGTGACCTTCGTAAAAAAAAAAAATGTTGGTCATCTAAAATTTCACGACTCTGGACATTCCCACGGCGCTAGTGAAGTTGTCGGAATGAAATTTCGGGTGGATTCCTTTCCGCTGGAATAATTTAGTGGAATCGGGAAGGAAGAACATGTGTTGGCTTTCAAAGAGGGGGAGGGAGGGAGTGATATTGATTTCGCTCAGTTCCGGGCGGAACAGCTGACAGGCGAGCACCTCGTTCCGCTGTTCTTTTGTTCGCCGCGCATGAAGCACACTGCGCGTAACGTATCTTTCCGAATAGACTTCCGTGTTCGGTCGGTGTGGACAGCCCAAACCCAAAGCAAGCTTCGCAGAGAATGAGAGTTGTCCAGTTACATAAGCATGTACGAATTCAATTTGATTTTGGGATTCCAATGTCATATCCACATGTTTTCAAAATGAATTTCCAGTGCTTGTGTATAGGGGTGAGAGAGCCACCTATATATCTATCTACATCTAACCATGGGCGTAACTTGAGATTTAACTTGGGGGGGGGACAGGTACGAACTTGAGGTTTAACTTTGGGGGGGGCAAAGTCGAAAAGTTTTTCATCCCATAAAAATTGTGTGCAGGATTATTTGCTATAGTAAATAACTGTCACACTTGCGAAATCATAAATATTGTTATTTATTCCTTAGCTCCTCAGGTCTTATTAGGATGTTTACAAAAGTATCCTTAAGTTGTAAAATTTAACAAACCTGAAAATTGAACGGGCAAGAGTCCCCCCCTTACCCCCCTCCCGCCAAGTTACGCCTATGCAACAGAAGTATTCCATCTGTCATCTGTCATACGGCTTTGAATGACATTACAAAGAAGATTTATGTACACTACTACACAAAATAATATGCATAAAATATTTATCAGTAACTTACTTTTCTCCAGCTACATGTAACATCATTTTTGTTATTTGATAAATATTCAATTATTCATCTACTTGACATTAATTTCATTGCCAGGGCACTTGTTTTTATGAATATTCTTCCCATTATAACTACAGGTAACATATGTAATGAATATGCGCTGTTATATCCATATTCTTATACAGTCTTTTTATCTATTCGTTTATTATTTATTCCTGAGACACTTGGTTCGGACTTTCTTAGTTCTCGGGTTTGCATCCAGGCCTGAGCATGGATGTTCTTATGATTCTCCAACTTCACTTTCAGCTAATCATCACTCATCCACTTCGTCGCGATTTGCCTAAAGTAGCAGAAGAGCGAGGTAAAATAAGTCAAATCAATCGAAAGCTCACCATACTTGGTACCATTAACTGACATAACAGAGTATGTGAGAGAGAGAGAGAGATGCCGTTGTGTGAAGTTTTATCTTGCCCACATGGCGTGACATTTGCAGATATCGTGAAAGCATGCAGGGCGCCGTAAGTATCTTGCAGACCTTGTCACACTTACACGAGACATTGCACATGTTTTTTGTACAGCAGAGATTTACTGGAAGCAGAGTAGAGCACTCGGTGAAAGATACCTTCTCAAAGGTTACATAGTTGTAAAAGAGAGGCCTCTTGAAAATCAGACGAGAACGATATCAGATCCTCGGTGATAAGACCGAGAACCTATCGAACTGTCCTAAAGACCCGTTTCAGTCAAGAATTTAGAGAACCTTCTCGTTGAGTGTGTAAATTGTGGTTTCAGACAGAGAAGAGGAGGCTTGCCACCCGTAGGCCTACGTGTGTGCTCAGCTTGTACAGTGGGATCCATGAGTATTACTGTGCAAATTGTCCATGACTATTTTCATTAATTTTTCTCTTACATCCTGTGTGTCTTTAAGCAATGGATTTTTATGTAGGCTGGAACAGAAGTTGTCAATGGCTTGTTTTGAGTTTTCTCTTAATTCTTGATGGACAATTTGCACGGTAATAATCATGGATCCCACTGTACTATTCCGTAGGTAGATTGTTGAATTACAGACGGCACATGCTATACTGTAGGTGGCTAAATGCTTAAGATTCAATACGTTATATTTAAAAAACAAACAAAAAAAAACATAATGTTTCCTAGTTACGAGAAACACTAATTGAATTGAAATATGCAAATGATTAGTCTGAAATACTTTCTATGAATAGCGGATACAAATGGTGTAATATCAGCGGTGGCGATTAGAGGGGGCAGTTGCTCCCTATTTTTTGCCACTCTTGCTCCCGCACTACGCTAAACCTTATCTACCAAAGGAACGTGAACTGTCCTTGCCCCCTCAGTTTTGTAACCCAATCGCCGCCGCTGTGTAATATGGTCTCAGCACAACGACTTCTTTCAATTTTGCTTTACTATACGCCTTAGGTGGCAGATGTGTTTATTTAGTGCTTTTAGTTTTTATAGTAATTACGCGTATGTACAGGGTGGCTCAAAAAGTCACTTAATACCCTCGGTACAAGGCCACTGCAGCGTGCAACATGGAAATGGTGATGACGGTCGTCGGCCATCTTGATGTCCGCCATCTTGAATTCAACTTTAGAATTTTAAATGGAAAGGGGGTGATATGATATATCAAATCAGGCTAAAATTTCACGAGAAATGCAATGGTGAAGGTTTTTTGTATGTATCTTTAACCAGTAAAAAGTTATGACTGAATTCTTGTACCAAGGTGTTACAAAAATGCCTTAAAATTTGTTTAGCGCATCGGTAATGCTTCAAGATCAAAGTGACGTCTAGGGAGAGAAGTTCGCATGCCATTGCACAAGATTTTAATCGGATACATCCATGAAGAGCTGTGCATTATGAATGGTTGTCGCGAACAATTAAAGTGTGATGCTTCCATTAAATGAAAAGTCCTTCACAGTGACAAGGCTAATGTTTATGTTCATAAGGAAGTTCATAAACAGAATATTCGATGCTTTTTATACTTTTGACGAAAACTTGAAGCCAGAACGAGGCATTGATTGTTTTTATCTTTTTCTCTATTTTTCTATGTCTGTGGATCCCACTTTAAACTGTAGGTCCAGTCTCGATTAGCCTTACTGTGCCAAAGTGGAATGTCCGATATCTGAATAAAATTTTATCCGGATATGGCCATCCCTATTTTGGACATGTGGTTCGAATCCCACTTTATACTGTAGGTCCAGTCATGATTAGCCTTCCCGTGCATAAAGTGGACTTGAAACCAGTGGCGTCACCAGAAATTTTTCTTGGGGTGGGTTCAAGGGTGGATAAAATATTCTTATGTGGGCTCTGGTCCGTTGTCCTGGCCAGGGCTGGTGCTGTGGATTTTTCAAAGTGGAGTGACGTTTAATGAACGTTGTGCTTAACTGAAGCATTCTTGTTCATGGCTCAAATTCATACTTATAATGTAATTATTACAAATTTTTTGTATTTTTATTAGTGTTAAAATTTAGCTATATAAATCCCCTGTATTTTGTAAAAAAAAAAAAAAGCGAAATAAGCTTTCATCGGTTGAAAAATAAATCTCTGTGCTTTTAGAAGACAAATGAAGCTTGTAAACGTAATAATGGAAAAACATAACATAAAAAAGATGATTCAATTTACCAAAACTCATTAGGCACTTACCGGAATATTAAAAAGAATTCTGGAATAACCATTTTGAACAAATTTATTCAATAAATTTTTCCTATTTTTGTAGGTTTATTCATTGTTTTTACATGTTTTTCCAAGTTGAATTTGATCATTTTGGTGCACGTACTTATTTTTCGCACGTTAATGAAAGGAAAGCAACCTAATGAAGAATCTAGAAACTTTCTTTACTTTTGAAATAAAACTGAGTTGTGTTAGTCAGTTGTTAAGGCCGCTTTGTGTACTTTACAGTGGCGACTCGTGGATTGGGTGTAGAAGTCATGATAAACAGATCGAGGAAAATTTTCAAAGGCTCTCCCTGTCTGTCGTGTGTGAAATGAGTACAGTTTTGCCAATTGCAACCTCCTGATAAGAAAAGAAAGGTACTGTTTGAAGTCTTAAATTACGCTAAATACGATAAAATTGTGCAAGTGTCTATACAATTATTTTTAATTTATAATTTTCTGATGACTGTAATAGTTTTAAGATCAATTTATGCAGCTGTTTTGAAGCTGTGAACTTCGTTATTGATTATTTATTATAGTTAAGCAATATTACGAATTTCAACCCTTAAATAAAATGGGTTCAGTATAGTGCTTGAAAAAAGTTGAAGAAAATTCGACGACTAGTAACGGCGTCCGTTTGCTTCTACTTGTTACCCCCCCTACTTTCTAACAATTTCCTTTCATAAAATGTTCCTCACTTGTTAAATCGCAGAGGACAAAGAAATTATTAAAAAAAGAGGATGTGCCAGGCACTGTAAAAGCTTGTCCCTTAGTTGGCATACTTCCTTTTGTTTGAAACAAGTCCGATAGAAAAGTACAAACAAGATCTGGAGATTTATATATATAAAAAAATATTTTCTCAAAATATCTTCATTAGAATTCAATTTTTCTGTTTCCCAGGGACGTGAGTTTTCACGATGATGCTGGATTCTACCATTATGCCAAACACAGAGTGTTAGGTGCCAGCTAAGTTCAAATTTAGCTAGGTTTAGAACTATTATGCTAGGGTTGGCACCACTGATTGAGGAAGCCACGACAGCTTCCTCGCAGATCGTATAACTTGGCAACCACCCTCTCTCCCTTGCACTGTGGATACTGTAGGATGACGAGAAAGCTTCCTCAGCCGCTCAGTTTGCAGGCAAAGACGGTCGTCTATGGGCAGCAGATCGGAGCGAGCGAGTGATAGCAGATTGTCTCTTGGCAGTTGTGTAACTAACCTACATTACGCTCATAATTTTACAACGCTCATTGAACTCTTAAGAAGTAGGACACTGGAAATAAGTATAAATAAAATGTAAGAAGTTCCTCACTTCCTACATGGAGGAATCGCCCCTAGTACTTTATACTATAATCATTTACTACCTTGTTACTTTACATTATCTAAATAATATATCCATGTATTCTATTCATGTATTAGGGTGGGCTGGGCTGGGTAGGTAGAGCCCACTCTCGCCCACCCAGTGGTGACGCTCCTGCTTGAAACCAAAATTCAAACTCAGCCTATTTTGGACAAGGCGTGCGTTTGTGAACCAACTGTTTTTTTCAGTGAACATGGATCCAGTCATGATGAATCGATGACAAGTAAAGCCCCTATCACACGGAACTGGATTTCTAGTAGGAATGCCCTAGTTGGCGCTGAACTAACTTTCTAGGTAGCAATCATGGCCGCCTGGCTGACTGCTTGACTGGTTTGGAGGAATAGGACATGTTCTAATTGCTACTTGCTTTCTTCGACTGGATTCTGTGGAACAGCCAATCAGAGCAAAGTTTCGACATAGAATAGTTAACAATTATATGGTTTCGCCATGTGAAGATAATCTGTGAATGTGATAAGGAACGTTTTTGTCTGTGGTTTCCGAATGTTACTCCAGCAACGTATAACGTATACAGCATGAAAGGCGCGTTGAGTTACACCATCTATGCTGAGCGCACGGTGTTTACATTTGAAACAACTAAAATATTCTTCTATACGTGTACAGTTAAACGTTGTAAAGTATGTATTTAAGCAGCGCCATTGTTTTGTACCTAATAACGTTTTATACGAAACGTTATTCCTCTCGGTTGAATAGTTATCGGCTTTTAAAAATGTGAAGTGATACATTGTTTACATCTCACGCGGCCGCCATTACAACTTCCCTCGTATGGGAACAAAAGTCCATCGACAAGTACGCTGATAAGTATCGTGTGAGGCGAAAACTAGCAAATTGGTAGCCAGTCCAGCGCCAAGTAGGGCATACCTACTGGAATTCCAGTTCCGTGTGATGCGGGCTTAAGTAGGAAAGGCATATATCTAGTTGAATACCTAGTTGAGTGGCCAGTGCTTTGTTGTAGTAGGGAAACCAGTGCCGCCGCATTCATCTCTCGGAGGCGTCAAACGTGATGGCAAACAAGCGAGAGAAAGGTCAATCCATGTTGCCTGGCAACGGGTGATGCACTTGACGAGAACGACGCAACTTCCGTCATTAACCCCTCCCTCTCGTCGCCGGAAGCCGTTTCGCTGAAGCTCGCTCGGGGGCGCCACTTTGCGGTTCCTCCTGCTTGAATTATGAAGCAGGCCATCTCTTATTAATCCCAGGTTGTCGAGTACCTTACCTTCAGAAGTCCATTTGGGCATTAAACCTTCACGCGTTGTACGTTGCAGGACGTTGAGCTATTTTTTTCCTCCGGATGTCCACGAATTCGAAACTTCTCAGATTCCGTGAATGTTTAGAGCTCTTGCCTTTGGTGCGGAACGGCTCGGGTTGGATCCCTGGCTAGAATTTTTACGTTGGTTCAGTAGAAGTGAGAGGTTCACCTGAATTTTGTGACTTGCAGCCCGAGCTGGTAACCACCAGGAAAGATGACCTTTCGTTGCTTCCCACCTCCAAATTTGGAGATTGACGGACACACGCCATGGTAAATTTATTTGCGCAGCAATTTTCATTCCCGAATATACTGAAGTGGAAATGTTCTGATTAATTGGAAATACTCTGATTAATTGGAATCTTTCGGTGTTCGAAATTGTTATGCCAATTAAAATCAGCACTAATTGACAGACGAAACTAAAAGATTCAATTAGATCCCGTCGTTGCCAACTTATTTAAACCGTATGTTATATTTGTCAGCAATCCTAAACACAATCGAACTAATATTCCTTATAATTATGCCATAATTTATTTATTAACTAACTGATTACCCGGCGTTGCCCGGGTATCGTGAATGTCACCAATTAGCTTAGCGACTCCGAAAACTATAGATTCTAAACTAACCTATGCCATTTTTTGACATTTTATTTTTCACCCCCTCTCAACCTCTCCCCCCCCACCAATGCCGATAGGTGATGAACTTGGAGTTGAACGGTATTGGTAGTGTCACTATTCATCTTAGCGACCCCGAAAACTATGGATTCCACTCTAATATCGGTCGTTTTCGATTATTTTTACATGACACCCCTTCCCACCCCCCACCCCTAGGGGTGCCAGAGGTGTCTTACCCCCACAGTATTTCTTTCCAGATTGTAAGTGATATGTGTACCAAGTTTGGTTGAAATCGCTCCAGGCGTTCGAGAGTTATGCCGGAACAAACATAGATATTAAATTCAAGAGTATAAACTTAACAAAAGTTAGAAAGAGAAATGGAAACACGAAGAAAGAAAGACGAACAGAGAGAGAGAGAGAGGGAGGGAGGGAGAAGAAAATAAAAAGGTAGAGGGAGAAAGAAACAGGATTAAATTGAAAAGGAGAGAGATTGAGAAACAGGACAAGAGAAAGAGGGAGAGAAAGAAACAGGGGGAAATAAAGAGGAGGTAAATTGTAAGAGGGAACGAGAAGTTAACAATAAAAGATAGATGATGAAAGGAAGGTATTTAGAGAGAAAATATGAGACAGTGCAAGAGAGCTTAAAGAAGAAAAGAAGGATGCAAGAAGAAAAGATATAGAGGGAAATAATGTAAAACAGAAATAGATATTAGACATGACAACAAAACCACAGACCAGCTGAATCTATTTTGTCCACCCTAACAAAATTCTTGGGCAACAACACCGCAACTGTATGAGAACGTATCCAAATTTGTCAAAACGGCATGGAATTCATTATGTGAACATTCTTAAAAATCTTTTATTTGGCGATTATAATAATAATATGCAGAAGTGAAAAATATATTCGCGATTTTTAGGGGTTAGGCTTTTTTTTTGTATTTGTTGTCATGATACAGTTCCGAATAAAGAGAGATATACATGTACAATATAGGTAGGCAAAGCATGTAATTCAGTCAATGGGATGTCTGACCGCAACGCGATTTTCAAGTTACTCTTTACATAAACTTAAACGCCTCTGGCAACACTGGAAGTCGAACACTGGGGCAGATGCAAATCTGACTGACAATGGTTGCCACTGTAAATGCGTGTGAGAAGTAGAAAAAGACCAAAGAAAGGAGGCAAGCAAAGAAGAGAGAAAAGGCACTCTGACCCAAAGATCACTCTCAAATGACAAAGAACGAAGCGGAAGCAAAGCGACTTTGCTAATGTCGTCATTGTGCGGCGTTATATTAACGCGACCCACAAAGCTAGCTTCGAAAATCAGAGTTGCCAGGTGCAGATAAATTAACAAATTAACAAGACGAAGTTCACTAAAAAATATATATATATTATTCTAGCATAAAAACGCTATTGTGCTTCTCGTGAACGTTACAACTAAGGAGGAATTTGCATAAGTATTCCTGACGGTGTGTTATTTTTATTATTTAAAGTAAGGTTCAATTTCATAACTATATCAAATAATTCTTTACTCCGTCAGGGGTCCTGGGTTCGAATCCCGGTCTGGATGTTCTTTGTAAGTGTCCCTTCATCACTCATCCTCATGGTCTCGATTAGCCAAAAGTGGAAGAAAAGCGACGCTAAATAACAATAATCAAATTAAATCAATTCAAAATAATTATGTACCCTTCATATATAAAAGTGTTGTGATATACATTAGACAATTATACTATTATAAATATACAGAATCGAAAAAAATCAATAATGTTAATTAGGAACGTTTAGGATTTTAAATAGACAATAACATAATAGGAAAAGCAAGTACACTTTACCAGCTCGCAAGGAGACAAAAAGTTTCCCATTTTGTACCACGTAACTGAAAAATGTGTATTAAAAATTTGGCGTTTCCATAAAAATTCCTCTTAACTCTAAATATTCCCTTGCTATTTCTCCAAAAAATCCTAATTATCTTGCATAACAGTAATGCTGTGAGAAGCAAACTGATTCTGCTGGGCTAGTTCAGATAGGCAGGTGTATCCGTCTCAGTGACCAAGTCGTTGAGTGGCCGATTCGTGATTGTCCTCTAGGCGTTGTGAAATTTATCGATGTTGTAAAGGGACACTCTGTATATACTCTTCCTTCTCTTCTATTGTTTCTTTCTCTTTCTCGAGCTTTTTTTGCTCTCTCTCTCTCTCTTTCTCTCTCTCTCTCTCTCTGTCTGTCGATATATTTGTTCATTTATTTATCTCTCTCTGTCTCTGTCTGTCTGTCTGTCTCTCTCTCTCTCTCTCTCTCTCTCTCTCTCTCGTTCCTTTATTTATCTATTTGTCTTTCTCTCTGCCTTAAAAAATGTCTATTTTGAGATAACCTGTAAGCATGTAACATGTCGTCAAAAGATTTTTAATTTCAATACAATATAACATTTGTCTAGTTTATCAGTTCTCAAATGCAAAAACAACTGTAGCTAGGAACACACAAGGATGTAAACCACTTTATTTGTCTTAAACTTTCTTTGAATGTTAGAAGACATTGTCCATGAGTATTAATTCCAAGGAACGTAGGATTGTGCAGAGTGCAGGAGACCCGGGTTCGATTTCTGGTGTGGGTGATTTTTCCAGCAACAAAAAAATGTTTAACTTTTATTTGGATATTTTTATAATTTTTTCTTTAATATTATCATTATTATTCTTATCATATAATATTGCAAGTATTAGTATTAAGTTTGTTTGTGTTTATACTACTGTCACTTCTTATTGATTCTGTATTTTTATTTAATCATTTTCATGTATTTGTTGTTATTTTATTTTATTTATCTTATATTATTCCTCTTTATCAATGGACAAGGGTTGGTTGTAAAAGAGGTCCATGAGGCCGAAAACGCCTGCTTTAATAAAGACGATTATTATTATTATTATTGATCAGCTATGGGGTTCGCCCAGCCTCTCATAAATGGAAACAGTGGCCGGAGTGTGGTGTTGATCACATCACCTCAAGAAGTGGTTGCGATAAAGAATGTGTGAAGCCTTGTATACATATTCCATCACGACAAGTTGCATTGTGCAGGGAGTAATCTTGCCTTTTACATTTAGTTATTTCGTACATCATTCTTGATTTTTCCCCGAAATGTACCTGGCAACGCTGTCTCCAGATCGTATTTTCTTTGTTTCCTCGGTTACCCAGTTTCCCACGTCCGATTGTATCTGGGAAGTATTGCATGAACTCTCTGTTCTCACTGTCTAGAGGCAGGGTTAATATGAAAGAGAACTTTGTGCAGAAGAATGATTGACTAACAAAGAAACCTTTCAGATGATTTACCCACACTCAGCGTAGGTCAGCATGTCAGAAGCAGCAGAACGGTGTTCTAAGTGCAAAGCGTGTTACATGGTTCAAGGTAGTATACGCTCATACATTCTTCAAGCTCCTGTTTCCACCTGGCAGGGGTGCCCATCCCCCCCCCCCCAAGGCTTATGACGCACTCCCCCCAAAAGGGGTAGAACATAACCCAATAATGCCGAATTATTTGCTCAAATTATTTTCTTCAGACAAAATTTGCGGAACAGTGTAACACAGACATATTTAAGCAATATGTGCTTACTTTAGGTATTGTTTACAATGTAGACAATTGCATGTATATATATTACTTGACATTGATTGAAATAACATTTTACACAAGTGGTAATAATTTCTGATGTTGTTGCAGCAAGCTTATTGATAATTTCCTCAATTGGCTCCACTTTTAAAAATCGGACTCACAGGAGGGAATTAAGGTAGACATTAACCACTCATCAGCCATACACAAACGTAGTCGGTTTTTAATGGCTCATAATTACAGTCATTGTGCGTTCAGCAGAGCCATTTGTCAACTAATTTTATATAATACCTGCAAATTTGGAAAGGTCGAAAACTGGACAACAACACGGTATGGTTTAAGAAATCCACTCATAACCCATTTCTGTAGATCCACAATTTATTCAGAACCCGTCATGTCGTGTGTACCTGCACTTTCTTTCTCAATCCCATCTTCTCCATCGCGATTAACCACAAGGTAAAAAAGCGACGTCAAATAACTCAATAAAAATAATGTTTTCCATTGCAAAGCTTCTGAAACACTTTACAATCAAACGATGTGAACAGGAAGAAAGCATAAAAAAAACTTTTAAAATAATTACCTGTCATGTTTTTCGTGGCTCATCTCATTAGGCTGATTTTGTTAACCTGGTCCTGAACCTGAAGCACTTTCATCATTGGTGTAATTTTGCCAAGGCCCACTTCCAAATTTAACTTCCACAGTTTTGTACTTTATGGGAAGATTATTTTTTGTTTTATATTCATGTTTAAGTTCATAGCGTTTTTTTCCACTTATCCTGGCGATGAATGGCATTACACGTGTACTTCATACACATGTATTTGAACTGTCTTGTAAGACCCTTTGGAATGAATGTTTCCCTTTCAATTACATAGTCAATAAAAGTAAGCTGTAGACAACGAAAACTGACAGTATTATACAATTATCCAGTAGCACAGGAACACAACAATCGAACAGGGGAGCAAAGTGCCTATACATTAGGTTTAGTATAGTGCAGGGGCAAAAATGGCAAAAAGTGGGGGGGGGGACAATTCGCACACGCCCTATCCCTCCCAATCTCCGCCACTGCAAGCGAAACAAATCGTGCTGAAATCATCGAACACTAAGACTAAAGTCTGCAGTGCCCGAAAAACACCAGACGTTGCTTACCACTGGCCGAGATGCCAACAATCGAAAGGTGCATAATATTCGAAACCTTTCATTGCAAGACAGAAAAAGCACAGTTCATTCATGTTTCTTAACACGAACGTACAAAACTGCCTTGGCTTACTGCCATTTTGTCTGCTTGACTATGCGAACAGAGCATCCCTCTTCCAAACAGGGGCCTCCCCGATGGCGCAGTGGTAGCGTCGTCGCCTTGTAATCAAGGGGTCCCGGGTTCGATATCCGGTGGAGGCACAAGTGGTTCGGATCCCACTTTAAACTGTAGGTCCAGTCCCGATTAGCCTAACTGTGCATAAACTGGACTTAAAAACAACATATCTATCAAAATCCTCTTCCAAACTGATTTGGTTTGATGTTTTAAGTCTACTTTATGCCCAGTAAGGCTAATCGTGACTGGACCTACAGTTTAAAGTTGGATCCGAACCACTATGTGCCTCTACCGTGTTACTCGCTTGGCCCCCCCCCCCCCACTTTACCTCCGCACTCGAGGTTCGGTGCACTTCGTACTCGGCTCAGATTTGTCTAGGGGTATCTTTCTTTGTACGACAATGCACGTGGGTTGCTACAAGTCAACATAATTATATAATTAACTACAAGAGACAACGGATAACCTTTTCGAAACCTTATTGCTATAGGGGATAAATTACCTTGTCCAGCATGTGTGAAATTAAAAAACGGAAATTTTGGATAATTTCTATAAGTTTAATTAACGTAAAATTTAAAGTATATACAAGTCGTATCCGAACGTTCATTTCTCTAATTAATTATCGGGCCAAAACTCTAATTTTGATGTTGGAATCTCTATTGTTTGTACCTGGATGCTTTACATTTTATGAATTACATCTGAAGTACGCTTGTCACAAGGTAGACTCGCGTTACTCCAAGAAACGTCTTAACAGGCGCTAGGCCGCCCGACGTGTACATTTCTCAACCTCCACGGTGACGAGGCACTAGGCTGCCCGGCGCACCGTAATTACTTCAAAATAACATCCAGTACAAACTACCTTTTTACCTGTAAATCGGACACCAAGGCACTAGCTTGCCCGGCAATCCAATCTCTTACAGCATCCGTTTCGGGAGATCTGTCCTCCGGTCCTAGCCGACCGAAGCAAAAACAGCCTCTCCCTTCCAAGTCTCAGTTCCAACAGCCGACTTCCCCTACTCTCATCTGCGAGTTTATATACGTTTGGTTGGCGTCTGTTGCCAACCGCCCTTCTTTCAAAATTTTTAATCTTTAACAGCTAAACTGCCCGCCTTTCTTTTGAACGTTCGAAACAAGAAGCAAGAACAGAGAGCTACATGGTATTTATACATGGAATAATATGAACCTAAAAATGCATAATAAATTGATTTACACTAATAACACATATATATGTTTATACACGTAATTACCTAATTAATTAACATATTAATAAAATATTTAAATAAGAGAAAAAAACACTGTTGCCCTGACACGGGGGCAGGGTAACAGATTCCCCCTCCCCAGCGTTACAATTCAATCTGAAATTTAAATTTCAGTCTATGTGAATTGTCTTAAAGTCACTGAGAGAAGTTAAGCACTGTAACTGAAAAAGGCAAAAAAAAAAAGTTCACTGAAAAAGCGTTATTTTCACTACACGTCAAAACGTCTCTCTGAAAAAGAAGAGTCTCGATTTCACTGCACTAAATATCCTATTTCCACACGGATTCTTCCTCCTGGAATCCTGGAATCTCCTGGACATCTCGGTCATCTGGTCATCAGGACTGCTCCATTGTGCAGACAGCTTCAGCTCCTCCACCTTCCAAAGAACATGCCCGGCTCCCGCTCTAGGGTCGACTCAGCCTCTCCTCGGTCCATCCGAAGAACTCCCCGCTCCTTAGTCCCTTGCGTCTGGGACATCCGCGGTACTCGGTTCGACTCCTGCCGAATTTCAGCTTCAAATGCTTTCAAAAAGTTCTATCGTTCGATCACACGACCCGACTTTAAAATGACTTTCCCATTTTTTTCATCTATAAGGAACTTTCCTTTCCTTCTTCGGGCATCGAACTGCCATCCTTCAGCATTCTCTTAGCGATGAAAATCTCATGTCCTCGTGTGCAGAATATTTTACTTTTATAGGTAAAAGGTTTACATAACAAAATCTAACAGTCCGTAATTTAAATCTTACATTCACAAGAAATAAATTTACCAGGACTCTAATGTGTAGCGACAATAAATCAGGAACTTAATTAACTAATGTAAAAACTAGAAGTCGGTCACTCGGCTTCCTTTTCATCATTTTTGACAGCCCTTCTACCCCCTCCCCTTGAGATGGATTCTCAGGGTAGAATTTAGGGACGAGTGCTTTCCTTCACACTTCTCAAATTTCTTCTCGGAATAACCTTCAGCTGGTCAACGTTAGCCAGAACTCGCTTCCCCTCAGCTTCCTTTTCCAAAACAACATTATTTGGAGTAGTGAAATTCAGAATTCTGTAGATCCCTTTGAATTTCGGGAAAAAGCACGCAGTTTGCTTATTAAAAGCAGACGATATTCTATGCTCTTGAAGCAATACTCGATCTCCGACACAAAGATTAACCCTTCTTCTGCCCTTATTGTAGGCCTTTGACGCCTTTTGCCTCGTCTTTTCCTCTTTTTCTTTTGCAAATTCGAAAGCCGCGCCCATTCTTTCCTTTAACTGCATGACGTAATCCATCTGTCTCTCCGCCGTGACGTCCTCCCCGGTTCCATCTTCCCTCTGAAGCTCCATTTTCCGAGTGTCATGCGGTGTGTACAAATCACGTCCAAAGAACAAGAATGACGGCTTCAATCCAGTCATCGAATTCGTTGCATTATTAATGGCAAAACTTATCGCGTCCAAGTTTTCTGCCCACGACGAGTGTTCCTTGCAGAACTTTCCAAGTGCTTGCTTGATTATCTTAATCGCTGCTTCTGATTTATTTCCCTTCGGTCTATATGGCGTAATATAGACAGGCTTGCAATTCACAGAACGCAACGTCTGTGAATACAGTTTGCTTCGAAATACACTCTGGTTGTCACTGACAACGTATTTCGGGAACCCTGATTGAAAACAGTACTTCAAGAATGCTTGCGAGATCGTCCTCGCCGTTGTAGTTCTAAGCGGTGTCAAACTAATGTGCCTTGAGAACTCATCTTGAATGACTAAACAGTACTTGTATCTCCCTTTCGTACTTGTAGGCAGTGGTCCAAAAATGTCCAGAAACACTTTGTATCCAGGCGCAGTAGATTTCCTCGAGTTCATAAAGCCCATCTTTCTGCTGTTGTCAGGATTATACTGAAGACAAGTGATACAACTTTTGCAATATTTACTGACATCTTTGACTACTCCGTCCCAAGTATAATTCTCTAGGACCTTAAACAATGTCTTTCCATGTCCTAAGTGCGCAGATAATAAATCATCATGCGAAGATTTAAGTACTTCATTCTTCAACTTCTCTGGTACCCACAGCTTCAATCTGGAGCTAAACGGTGGATAAAGTCCAGTGTTTTCGTCAACGAAACGGTAAAGCAGTCCATCATCGTCGAGACAGGAATGTTGCAGATAAAAGTCAAATTTTCTCTTCTCTCGAGAATCCTTTATTTCAACTTCTTCCCCATTTAAACATCCAATTAATTTCGACAAATAAGGATCACTCTGTTGTTCTCTTTTCCACATATCTTTATCATTAAGATCTACGGGCGGCGAAGTTTCTTTCTGTCCGTCCGTCTGTCTTCCGTTTACAGTGTTGCCAGCTGCATCTGTAAACATCGCTTCCGTTTTCCTTTTCTGTTTCCGGTCGAATTTCTGACACACTTTGCCTTCGACTTTAGGAATCTCATGGTGTTCCATTATCGTCCCATCCGGCATCTCTAATCTGAAATATCCTTCAGGCTTGATGTCCTCTATCGGATAATTCTCTTCTGCATCCGAAGATCCAATGTAATTCTCCCTCTCGGAGAATCCCGCTTCGATCCTCGACAAGTAGTCAACCGCTGTGTTATTTCTACCGGCAATGTATTTTTCTGTAACTGGAAACCTGGTCACCCTGTTTATCATTCTGTTTATGTGGCTCGGAATATGAGAAGATTTCAAGATGTCCACGAGCGCAGAATGGTCAGTGTAAGCTATCACTTCCGGTGCTTGCAGAAAGTAATATTCAAATTTCTCCAGACCCATGGTCAACGCAAATAACTCTTTCGCTGTGACAGAATAAGAACGCTGAGTTTCAGACAGCTTTTTACTCCCAAATGCAACAGTCTGCAATTTTCTGGTTTTATCGTCCTCCTGAGCGACGATATAGCCAAGCGCTATGTCAGAGCAGTCTACAAACAAGTGAAACGGTTTCGAAACGTCAGGAATCTTGAGATCAGGGCTATTTACAATTGCATCCTTCAACTTCTGCAAACTCTCTTCTTGTTCTTTTCCCCAAGAAAATTTCCTATTTCCTTGTAACAAGTCCGTGATCGGTTTGGATATCTTTGCTTGGTCCTTTATGAAATCCGACAGAAAATTTAAGAAACCTACTAGTCTCCTAACTTGCTTGATATTTCTCGGGCGCTGCAATTGCTCTGCTTGTTTCCTCTTACTTTCCGCACAAGATATCGTGTTTTCTGAAATTGTAAACCCAAGAAAATCGATTTTCTTTCTGAAGAGACGCGACTTTCGATAACTAATCGTCAGTCCTTTGTCTTTCATCTTTCCCAGGACAGAATCCAACACTCTTAGTTGTTCTTCCTCGGTAGCGTTTGCAATCACTACGTCATCATAATAACATATTGCATCAGTTTGATAATGCTCTCCTAGCGTCTTCTGCATCAGTTCCGCAAGGTGAAAAGGTCCACTACGACAGCCATAAAATAACCTTTTGTATCTAAACGTTCCCATTTCTGTCAAGAAACCTGCATATTTTCTTGTATCTTCAGAAATCTGCATATTTGCAAATGCAAACGGAATATCAAGAACTGTAAATATAGTTCCCCCAGAAAGCTTACATATTGTCGACCTAATATCAGGTATTTCTCTACGTCTAGCCTCCAATCTCTTATTCAAGCCTTTGCTGTCGATGATCACTTTACATGTGTTATCTCTCTTCACATGAAGGATAGGCGGTGAAAGGTAATCTGTGTCACCCCTTTCAATGATCCCGTCTTCAAGCATCTGCTCAACAGCCTGATTCATTAATTTCCTCTTTTGCTCAGAAAGTGGCCTAGGTTTCGCTCGGAACGGCTTCTCGTTATTCACATCCAAACGAACCTCGTAATCCTTTGCTAATCCCGGTTTATCTTGAAAAACATCAATATGCCTTCTCAGTATGGCAATCAATTTCGGCTTGTTTTCCTCTGAGATATCGGTACCCTCCATCAGCATGGCAATCCTTCTCTCTTCGTCAACCCCCTCCTCTTTGATGTCGCTGCTACGTGTCTCCGCTCCGCAAGCAGAAACGTTCTCTCGGACTCCTTCGACTCCATCCGTGGTCGAACCCAGTCCCCTTGAACCAACAGCATCAACGCTGTCACGTGTCGGCGGCGAATCAAAAGGCACGATTTTCGAAAGATCAGGCTCAATTGCCCACCCGTTACGATGAATCATGGGTATAAGTCCCAGCTTAGCCATCAATGTCCTTCCCATTAACATTTCATGATTAGCATTAGATAACACAAATATCTGATCCCGAGCCTTGTGTCCGTGAAACTTAATATTCACGAAAGCGCTCCCCAAAGATTCCACATTTCCTTCCGCAAGTATTACTTTAGTTTTGTAACCCTTCAATTTTACTCCATTTGTCTTCATTTTCTCGAAAACCTCCAAAGACACAAAGTTATTGGACGACGCAGTATCAATACATGCATGTACTTCCACATTAGCCACGTTGCATAAAACGATAGGTTCCCTTACGTCTTTTACATTTACGTTGTGAGGTGAAAAATTTTCCTTCCGCGTAAAATTTGCAGTTTCCACGCCACGAACTTGACAAATTCGTGGCGACTCTACGCGTTTTTTGTTACTTCCTTCCCACGTTCATTAATCTTGATTTCCCTACGGTGATTTGAAGCTCTGCAACCTTTCTGTCCACAAGTGTAGCATAATTTATTTCTCTGGCACTTCGAAAAGCGGTTCTGTTTTTTTCATCCCTCACCGCAAGCCGCGAGGGTGGAGGGCGCGAAACCACATGTTCAGCCCTCAAGCGCTCGACTTTCGGGCGGTCAAAACCAATGCTCACAGGGTCCAAGAAAATATCAGATTTCTTTCTCCCCCTCTCCTCTTCGCATTCCTGGTTAAATGACTTTCTTAGGGCCAAGTTACGAATTTCGTCTTCCGAAACGAAAGACTTGAATCTCTGCCTTTCCAAAAACTCCGATTGCAATTCTAGCGAGTACTCGCTCATTTCTCTCATAGAAGTGAATGTCTTGTTGTACAAATAATCCCTAAATACCGGATTGCAGTGCGACTTCACAAAGTCAATTCTCTCCTTCGCAGAAGCCGAATTCTTTATCCTACTAAAATGCCTGTCAACTTTGCGAACGTATTCCGCCAATCCCTCGTTAGCAAGTTGAAACCTTTGCGACAAAAATAACTCTCCTTCTCTCTGATAATCCAATCCGTGAAAAGCCTGCAAGAATTTATGCCTGAATTGTGAAAAATCACCGAACGGTTCCGTGAACAAAAACCACTCCCTCGCTTCATTTCGCAACGAAAGAGGAATAAACTGCTTCAGAAGATCATCTTCAGAAATTTTCAACGTTCTCGCGTAATCTTGAATCCTATCCAGATACGAAAAAGCATCTTCCTTCCCTACATTTCCCTCAAATGTCGGAAGCGGCAAACGAATTTCCTCCATTGTCACTCTTGGAACGCACCTCTGTTCCTCAACAACAGAAAGCTCTGACACGGTCGGGCTGGACCTGCTCGAGTTACCAAGCGACATTCTTGTAACTTCCCCTTTTCTGTCTCGCAAGATCATCGGTTCGATCCTCGTCCGTTTCTCTCCTTAACTTTCAAATCAAAAATCTCGTTCAATATCCTGCGACAAGACCTCAAATAACTAAGTTCAATCGCGGACAGAGTCCCCAAATAAATATGTTCAATCCCGGACGAGCCCCCAAATAAATATGTTACTCGCTTGGCCCCCCCCACTTTACCTCCGCACTCGAGGTTCGGTGCACTTCGTACTCGGCTCAGATTTGTCTAGGGGTATCTTTCTTTGTACGACAATGCACGTGGGTTGCTACAAGTCAACATAATTATATAATTAACTACAAGAGACAACGGATAACCTTTTCGAAACCTTATTGCTATAGGGGATAAATTACCTTGTCCAGCATGTGTGAAATTAAAAAACGGAAATTTTGGATAATTTCTATAAGTTTAATTAACGTAAAATTTAAAGTATATACAAGTCGTATCCGAACGTTCATTTCTCTAATTAATTATCGGGCCAAAACTCTAATTTTGATGTTGGAATCTCTATTGTTTGTACCTGGATGCTTTACATTTTATGAATTACATCTGAAGTACGCTTGTCACAAGGTAGACTCGCGTTACTCCAAGAAACGTCTTAACAGGCGCTAGGCCGCCCGACGTGTACATTTCTCAACCTCCACGGTGACGAGGCACTAGGCTGCCCGGCGCACCGTAATTACTTCAAAATAACATCCAGTACAAACTACCTTTTTACCTGTAAATCGGACACCAAGGCACTAGCTTGCCCGGCAATCCAATCTCTTACAGCATCCGTTTCGGGAGATCTGTCCTCCGGTCCTAGCCGACCGAAGCAAAAACAGCCTCTCCCTTCCAAGTCTCAGTTCCAACAGCCGACTTCCCCTACTCTCATCTGCGAGTTTATATACGTTTGGTTGGCGTCTGTTGCCAACCGCCCTTCTTTCAAAATTTTTAATCTTTAACAGCTAAACTGCCCGCCTTTCTTTTGAACGTTCGAAACAAAAAGCAAGAACAGAGAGCTACATGGTATTTATACATGGAATAATATGAACCTAAAAATGCATAATAAATTGATTTACACTAATAACACATATATATGTTTATACACGTAATTACCTAATTAATTAACATATTAATAAAATATTTAAATAAGAGAAAAAAACACTGTTGCCCTGACACGGGGGCAGGGTAACAACCGGTATCGAACCCGGGACCTCTTGATTACAAGGCGATGACGCTACCACTGCGCCATCGGGGAGGCCTCTTCCAAACTGATTCTAAAGGCATAAGTGGTGGTGCTTCATTTCAACCCCATCGCAGCGATTAGCCTCAGTTAGGTAGAGAAAATGTACATAATAACCATAACTAAAAATCAATAACAGGTCAATCAAATGAAACGATCATCCCATTTTTCTGTGAAGATATGTAGAAATGGCAGCTGAACTATAGAATTGTGTCCCCCCAAAAAATTCCCATGACGCAGGCCCGTCATGAATCCCCCCTGTCGGCACCCCTGCCACCTGGTGATCGAGAAACATGAAATGTAACATATATTTCTATGAGTTTTTCTGTGTTTCCTCATTTTAAAATCTGTAGGATCTAAATATCACAAACTATGCTATAAGAAGAAAATATCGAAGGACGCAACCTGCCTAAGGCGCCTAAGGACGTGTTCGTAAGGTGCAAGAGCATCCTCCGAGAACGCTCTTGCAGTGGACTGGAAGTGAAAGTCTTTCGAATTGCACTTCGACTGCAGCGCCAAATACGATCAGTAGATTAAACTGAGGATACGTTGTTTTCCCCGCGTTTTGGTCCTCCCAGATGGCGCAGTGGTAGTTTCGTCGCCTTGTAATCAAGGGGTCGGTGGAGGCACATAGTGGTTCGGATATCACTTTAAACTGTAGGTCAGTCCCAATTAGCCTTACTGTGTATAAAGTGGACTTAAAACACCAAATCAATCCAATTTTCCCGCGTTTTAAACACCGAGGATAGTTTTTAACTGTAATCACGATTTGTAGCGTATTCTTTTAATTTTATTGTCTAATGTTACATTTGCTATTAATGTATTTCGGGTTCCGCGGTTATTCTTATTGCTCGTTTACTAACTGGCCATTATTATTTAGTATTTTATTATTTTTTTGCTGCATTTGTTTTGGTTTTATTAGTTTTATCGCGTGTATTCCTGAATTCATTCTTTTTTTCGATTCGACATTTCTCTACGCCATTATTTTTGTATTTATTTAGATTTTCCCCCTTACTTCTATTGCATTTTTTCATATTCTCATTTATTACTAGTCTTCGCGCGACATGAACGTCACTGAAAGAGTTGACCATTCCTGGAAATTGACTATTGTACATTAATTTCAAGGAATAGCAAGACGTTTATATTTAAGATAGTTTGTAAGAGAAATATATTTTGAGTTAATTGGATTTTCTGCAACCGAAAAAGAAATATAGTCCGAAAAGTAAAGTGCAAATTGCAGTTACAAGTCAGAACTTATGTTTCCATAAGAGTTTTTAAAAAAATATTTTCCATGAATTTTACGAACAAAACTTTCCCATAAACTTATAATTCTTGCACCGAAATAAAAGAAAATAATAACACAAATCCCTAGTTGCAATAATGAATTTTCACAAAATATGTGATATTGAGAGCGACAGTAAGATGGAGAACAGGATTAATTTATAAACTTTTATATCCTAAATCCACAGAATCGTAATTGATTTTATGATATAAAAATTACTCTATGCTCTGCCCCCTGTGAGAATCGAACTCACGACCCCTGGTTTACAAGACCAGCGCTCTAACCACTGAGCTAAGGAGGCGCCATAATCTAAACGCTCAAGGTAACAGAATCGACTCTCGAGCCACATGTAGCAGCGCGATGAACTGCGGTGTACGGCTAAAGTTCTGGTACTGTCAAGAAAAAGATAAACATGATTAAGATGCTTCATAACCTGAACACGGTTGGAATTACGATAAATAATTATCTGGAGGAAATAAGAAATTATCAAGCAGAAAACTTTTGCTTGAAACTTTTCCCATGTCTACTGCGGTCTATGAAATAAATATACTATCATTTTTCAATATTTTCCTGGTTTAGACGGAAACATTTCCTTTAACATTTTTGCTACTATAAATTATGCGCAAATGCTTCAAAAATATTACAGCATTTTTTTGTAGCATACAATACTTTACACGGAAGCATTTCATGTTGATGCAACATTTGGGATGCGAAGCGTACAAGAACAAAAAATAATATATACAGCACGAAAGGCATGTTGAGTTACGTGGTTTTCACTTAATAACTAATAAAATTAAAGAGGAAGAGTTAAGTAGTTTAAAAAATAGGAAATTGTTATTTATTTAATTAATTATATCGTGTAAGCAAACAGATATATGTCCATGAGCCAGTGGCCGGTGTTTACAATTGAAACAACTAAAATATTCGTCCATACGAGTACTATATGCGCTATAACGCATGTATTTTGCTAGTGCCATTAAAACTGTTCCATGGGAAACGTTTTTCATCTCCCTTGAATAGTTATTCGCCATTAAAATTATCCGATGTGTCATCTGGTGAGATTTTCAGGAACCACTCCACGTAGGACACCTCGCTGCACTTCGCCGTGTTGATGTCATTCAAAGCATGGGGAGAATGCGAAAAAGTAGCGTATACTGTTCAGTTTCTTGCTCTAAATCGTTTTGTGGTTCAGGACAAGTGAAAAGCTTACATGTGTTTTCCACCCCGTGGAATCAACAAAATGAAATGTTTAAATAAATCAGAGAAAACAACTGATTGAGAAGATTGGCATAACTGAAATGCGGCAAGGAAATTACCAAGAATGTACGAGTCTGTTCACTCTATTCTCCGAAATAATCTTTCGGAAAGATGATTTTATTGCCATGAAAGGAAGTTTTAAATTGTTCTTTATGAATATAACATTTTTTTCGAAAACAATTTATTATGTATGTAATTTGGAACAGGTGCAAGTCGATTAAGTGCAAAGATGAAAATAGTTTGAGAATTAATTAATGTCCGTAATCATAAAGGTAAGTCAGATAAACATAATTGACATGCTAATGTTGCTGTTTCATTCAGTATGTTAATTTTCAGTAAAGACTGAATATAGCCTCAATGAAATTGTTGTTATTGTTATTATTATTATCATTATCCGGTGTTGCTATTAAACCAGCCTGCCTCTTTGGGGAAAAAACTGTAACAGCATGTTTTAATTTATTTCCTCCCAAGCTTTGTAATACAGGTGAATTGCTTTATTATCAAATCATTTCTGAGAGCCCCAGTTAGGCAGTTACAACCGAGGTGCAGTGCAGATGAGACAGCACCAGTGCGTATACATTAGTTTCGTGTGCGTTTTCAGTGTTATTTTTATTATCATAATTAAATGCTTCGCTCTCAGCACAGCTTCACCTTCGTTATAGTTCCTGGAATTCACATCGCATTCGCAATATTTAAATATAACGTGTAATTTAAACGTTTCTTCCATACCAGCAATGACAACACGCTGCTATTAGGTACTACTAAGATTTATCCTACGTAGAGCGGCCATATTGGAAGCGACACTAGCGCTCAGGTGGTAGGCTTCTGAAAATGCGAAGTGATACATCGTATACATCGGCCGCCATGACAGTTGTGCGTAAAGCTCGCTTCTGATTGGTTATGCTACGGGGGATGCTAATAAAATTAGGATGGATTATATTTGTAAAATATGTCATGGATAGAATATGTTATGGCATCATAAAATGTTATTATATTATATTGGGGGAGAAGGTTATGAGATGAATGAATTATTATGATTGCAGAAGCTTGGAGTACTGTTTTATTTTTAAAAAACAAAAGTAGCTTTCGTTATGTGCATTAACTGAGACGGGCATGTTTATGGGGTGGCAGGTAATTTCTTAGAAAAAGTTACACTCGACAGCCTCCTGTGAGGATCGAACTCACGACCCCTGGTTTACAAGACCAGTGCTCTAGCCACTGAGCTAAGAAGGCGACGTGCTTTAATGCTCACTGCAACGGAATCAACGCGCGCGTGTGCGAGGAACTGTTAAACAAGTGAACACTACAATAGCGACAACTGTAGCAGCTTTGACTAAACCTGCCTAACCTACTCACGCATGCATCTAGTACCAGATAATAAACACGTGGATAGGTTAGGCAGGTTAGGTTAAGTCTTGTTTCTTTCTGCTGCATACGTGAGTAGATTAGGCTATCTTTTCCTGCCTTAAACGTTCTTCTATTAGGAATACTGGGCCAAAGGGAGGTATGACCGCCTCACCAACCCCCGCTGTCGCACCATCGCGAGGAAGGAGCTACAAATGAGTAGCGTAATCCGGTCATGGAAATCTACAGCAACGACTGGCGGTTGTCACCCATAACTGGTTGGATGTTCGCCCACCTCTGCTGATGCATATGGGAGTGAGGCAGTGTTGCCACATGAAAGGAAATTTCCCTTTTGCTTGGAAATTCGGACCGAAATTTTAGCCAAAAGGGAAAGGGAATTTCGATCAAAAATACCACGATTTTAGGGAAATTTTAAGACATCTGACTACATTATTACAGTTTATGTTAAGTTCCACTTTCATATTCACATTCTCATTTTTTCTGTTCCCTTGAATATAGCCTGTATCTATTTATATTTCTGTTAAGTACATCGCTTTTCTGCACCTTTGTATAATAGTAACGATGAGGATTAACGATTAAATAGATTCCTGACCAAGATCCAAACCTGCGACATCTGGTCAGGAAGCGATGAAACTGACACGTATGTGAAAAACTTAACATTTTTTATTCACACGGACATGGACCAACGGAAATACTACTACTGATTCCACCACCTCCAATAATAATAATAATAATAATAATAATAATAATAATAATAATAATAATTACAGCTACTGCTACTACTACTACTAATACTTATTATTATTGTATGATTTGCTTAGGTGAAGGGAAAAATTGGTTCAAGAAGGGAAATTTTGCCCCTTGGAAAGGGAAATTGTGCTCTCATATTGTGGCAACACTGGAGTGAGGCATGCAGTCGGTAGGTATCCCTTGTTTGTTACAACCTGTCCCGTTTCCCGCGCTAGCGATCGCTCTATAGTTTCGGTGCCAATGAGAAACGAGGAAAAAGTCGTCTGCTGGGTAGCGAGGAGCGAATGGAAGCCAACAGAGAGGAGCTTACGTAGAAGCTGTTGCCACGTTGCTTATTTGCATTTGCTCCCTGGCTTTTGCTTTCCCCTTCACGGAGTTCACGCGGTCTACAGTAGCAACACCGTGTGGTTTATGCTAGAAGAGCCAGCGATCAGCTAGCGCGGGAAGTGGGACAGGTTGTAACAAACGCGGTATAAGCCTAGACCCTCAAGAGGGGCCGGCTCTACTGTACGTGCAACACGTGCATTTGCACGGATCGACAAGCTCAAGGGGGCGGCAAAATGTATAAAAATGGAAGCTGCATTATTTGAGGCAGTTTGGTCTTCTTGGGGAGGATAAAATTCAAATTATATCCATTTGCATATGCAGTATAAAGCAGAAGCAGATAAGAAAAGCAAAGAGTAACTGCGAAAGAAAGCGGTGCCGAACGTTTCGTGTCCTCCCGTTTCGCATTATCCCATTTCGCCTTATTGCGTTTTCACCTCCCCCAATACAATTTCAAATTATTTATGTGACACGAACTTTCTAAGGCGAAACGGGGCATCACATTTCGCCTTATCCTGTTTTCCACCTGAGAATATTATCGACTTGAACGGTAATTCATAAGGGGTTAGGTTAGGTTAGCTGGGAAGTACAAGGAAGATCCTTCTGTGAAGAACTGGATTCGGCGAGCTGCTGCATCATGCTGCATCCACCTAGAAAATTGAAATAAATTATACTTGTGTTATGAGTAGGGAACGGAACTTTATGTGCTAAAAAACACAGAAATATTTATTTTTTATGTCATAAATGTTGAAAATATGTGACAAAAATAAAAACATTTGGTAACAAAAACAAACTATAACATGCATTTTAAACACCTGAAATTAGTTTCTAAATGATTACCTCTTAGCGAGCAATTTTTTGGAAGAGTTGCAGTGGATCACCATAGTTTTTTCCAAATTCTCCATTGTAAATCTGTGACGATTATCTCTAAAAAGCATCTTATATTGTGAGAAAGATCGCTCCACGTCACAAGAAACAATTCTTGCATATTTGAATCACGAAATGTCACTAACGCTTAAGTTTTCCAAAGCTTCCTCTTCCTCTACTTCACTTTCCAAAACACATGCAATTTGGCACAAAGTTTGAAAACCTTGTTTTTTCCCAAAAAATTCTGTACATTTAGACACTTAGATCCAGTGAGTTCTTGCAGTTTCGATTCTACTATACGGACTTTAACAATGGAAGCTGCCAAAGTGTTCGCGGACGATTCAAGCTTTCATATGGAATTAGAGAGAATGGACAGGTTTGTTGAGATGTATGCCAATTCGACTTTTACGGAGGGCTCCATCAACAGTTCTTGCAGAATTCTTCTTTGTCGAGATCATTTACAACAGATACAATTTTTTCAAACTTCTGGGCATAACATCTGCATCCAACCAAGTGCCCCATCGCGTAACTACAGGTGTAGGGGGAAGGGGAACCTCAGGACATTTTTGTTTAAAATTGTCTATTCTTCTAGCCAACTTGATAAAAACTTTCTTGCCATTTGAAACCAGTTTATCGACATTGGGATAAAGAGCTCTTATCTTTTCACATATTCTATGCAACGCATGGGCCACACATTTAACGTGCACCATTTTGGGGTAGCTAACGGCAAGGCCTACTGCAGCTATTTTCATGTAAGCTGCAGCATCTGTCACGAGGAGAAGAACATTGTCAAATGTTATGCCTTCCGGCCACAATAGCTGCATTGCTTCATTAAAAAGCCTTGCTATCATTACTTGTAGCCAGCCCCAGCTACTACTTACAGCTATTTTCTCCCAATAGGATCGTAGGCGAGGTGCCAGAAGTCTGCCAGCGAGGGTGTTCAAAGACAAAACAAACCTAGCACTCTCGATATGAAAGAGGTGCAGAGTAGCCTATAAACATTTTTCCTTCGAGGATTTCGAGGTGGATGAAGTCAATGAGCGATTTTATGTATTTAAAATGAAAATTCGCAAAATATGTATTTACATACGGAAAACTGGAAAATATGTGTTTTTATGTAAAATAAAATTTGCTGTGTTGACATATAAGGCTATAATCAGAATTTTGGCAAAAATGAGGGTCTGTATCTTATCGCAGAAAAAACATTTAATTACCTAAAGTTCCTTTCCCTAGTTATGAGTCCAAGAAACACGCGATAAATTCACGTTATATCATTGTAGCATGGTGTTTTATTACATTAATAATAATGACCCTTCATGTCGATAATATTCCCTGGCGGGAAATTTTTTGTGTGTAAGGCGAAAGAGCATAAATCGAAATGGGATGTCCCGTTTCGCCTTAGAAAGTTCGTGTCACATAAATTACGCGAAATTATATTGGGGGGTGAAAACGCAATAAGGTGAAACGGACCGTAATCCAAAGTTTATATTAGTTGTCCTCTTACAAAAGCAGCTATTATTGTTTTGTCTGTGAAAATGGTAAGCAACGTGTACTGTGCATGTGCGGTGCCAAGTTACAACGCTATCTTTTGTTTGATCGCACGCCAGTCCGCCAGTCCTCCTCCCCGCCCCCTGTTATCGAGGTTTGAGTTAATCTGACGTGTCGCATTCGGTAGTCGGAAATAGATCTGCATTGTTCTTTGACGTGTTGAGCGCGAAAGGTGATGGTGATAGGTATTGCCGAATCGCGCAAGACGCAATAGTAAGAACGAATATCCGCTGTTTTTGTCGTTGCTGGTTGCACCTCATTTACGATCTTGACGGTGTAACGATAGTTCAGTTAGTGTATGTCGTGTGTGAGAAAGCGCGCGCGTTCGAATGTGACAATGTATTGAGAGACTTGTGTATTTGTGCTGTCATTAAAACAACTGGTTTGTCAAGTCGTCTTAAGAGATTTAAAAATTATTTGTTCATTTGTAATTGTAAACTAAGGTATAAAAGGGAAAAAACTCTCGGGTGCACAATATCATAAACGCAAACGAGAAAAATAGCGCAATATAGAGAAACAAAGTGGAGCTTTGCACAAATTTCTGAAACTTGAGGCAAACGATGCACAGTGATCCAGAATGTCAAAAAAGTCGGCAAAAATATAAATTTTGACTTTTCGGTAAGGTGATATACATAAACAACTAAATGGAGCATGAAACTGCCATATAAATTTTTAAATTGATTATTTGTTCTTGTTTTCGAGCCTCAAAATGGCGGTTCGTTAAAATGTAATTTTCGGACTATATTATGTACTTATTTTTAAGACTTGTTGTAGCAATTTTTTTGTGCTAGGTAGACACACAACTTCTCAGTAATGCACAGAAAAAGAACACATATTTGAATTACAATAAAATATAATGTTTTATTTTTGACTTGAAAATACAAAAGTTATCTTGAGTTAACATAGTTTTCGCCACTATTTCCCGCGACGATTTATAAAGCAAAGGATACTTTAAAGTATTGTGAAAACGGCACGGGGGAAAAGGTTTGCTACTTTTTGCGATTTTTTGAAAAAAAAAATAGCTTATTTGTGAACGTGTGCTCCGTTGTTAATGGATCAGCTGGCAACCCTGAACCAAACGTGGTCACGTGTGCGAGCGCTAGGGGATATGTCGTCTCCGATTTCGCTATCAGCTAGGCTCCTTCATACATTTGACGAAAGTCGTATCTGAGGAAGAAGAAGAAAAAAGGAGGGTCATGTGGGTTGGTTTTTGCGTGGCTTACTCTGTAACGTATCTCGGACGTAACCGAGTACGTCACGAGATTGGCAGTCTTCACAGTTTGCTTGGGTCTCAGCTTCTACTTCCTCGTAGAGCTCCGACACAGTAAATAGTCCCTAACGAACCTACACAAGTTATGTTAAAGAAACAGCGAAATGATTTTAAAAAAAGTATAAAAGATTACCTACACATGGAAACAGATCTTCATATGAGATCGTTGAAGGTAAGCAATCCCTGTTTACTGTTCGCGGCTGACGGAAGAGCAGTTGGAGTGGGGTGGGTACCTGAGAGGAAACTTACGCAATCGCTTGCAAGGGTGGAAGGACGAGAATTTGTTTGTTGTGAAGCAGTTGACAATCTGGCGCGCAGGCGAGCGAAGAAAGCACATGAATTATCGTTCTTTTAACACGTAACGAATTTTTCATGGATAGTAAATCCGTAATTTGATGACAAAAGATTCTCAAACATTCATGAAATGGAAGATAGTAAACACAGCCCCGCTTTCATCTGTCTTGAATCTTGGATATATCATTATGTGGGAGAGGCAGGGAGGGGAAAAGGCACTTTCTCTCTCTCTCTCTCTCTCTCTCTCTCTCTCTCTTTAATAAAAATATTCTACAACCAGCTGCCTCATGACATAAAACTGATATCTCCAAAAGATAATCAAATACAAACAATAAAAAAATATTTGACAGATAGAGCTCTCTACAGTATCGGAGAATTCATGGAACAAGACAATACAAGGCCAATGTACTAAAAAAGGTGTATTTTAATTGTATTCTTATTTCAATCATGCAACAATGATAATGTGTTTTTTTTATTTTTATTGTAGTGTAATGAAGTGTATTTTTTCATTTTTACTTTGGTGTAGTGATGTAATGTACTACGCAATGTTTCTTCTTTTTTGTTATGATGTACTTAACTAATTATTATTTCATTATGTATCTTGACGTTTTCCATGCCCTTTTAAACAAGGGTCAACGGAAGAAAAATAAAATTCAAATTCAAATTCAAATTCCATAAAGAGCAATGAAAGAAAAGTCGAAAACTGTTCATATTTTGTACCTACAGTTCCTAAATAAAAATTACAATTTTTGTAACTATAATTGGCGTACGCAGAATTTTGTCGCGAAGTGTTTCAAGTTTGTTTAGATTTTAGTATTTATAGTAATAATAACAATACGTTTTTTTGATTGATTGATTGATTTGCTTTATTTTACTTCGCCTTTTGTGCCACATTTGGCTAATTTGCGAAGATGGTGATGATATGATGAATGAAAACTCACATACAGTGGCGCAGGAACGGGGGGGAGGGGTACAGGGGTACTTTGTACCCCCAAATTTTTAAAGGGGGGTACTGTACCCCCGTATCGAGTTGTACCCCCCCTTTGGTAATTTTACAGCAGACGGAAGGTGCTACTGTTAAAAGAACCTATTTTCAATTCACCCAATAAAAAAAGTGTATATTGTTTATAATTTATGAGCATTATCTTTCTTACCACAGAAATTCAATCCATTGCAAACTTATTCTACTACATTGTGCTTGCTACTAGTTAGTTCATTGACCTGTGTTTTTGGTAACCTCCTTAAGGAGATGAAAATTGTTTAAAATGTGTGTGGAACGATGGAACTATATTTGCTCTCAGAAAATCATGCTGCAGACGAATGCTAAAGAAGTGGTCTCGTCGATTCGAAGATAAGATACAAATCTTCATCAGAAGAGTATATGACTGACTCCATTTTCTTTTGAATGTTTAAAATGTAATTTTTCGAAACGAAATATTTACACAAACGAGACGAGACACGACAGACCAACTTGGGGGTACAATGTACTCCTGTACCTCACCCATATTTTTCATAACTTTGTAAGATGGTGTACGGAAAACTATACTTAAACGTATATTTTAAGATATTTTTTTGGAAATAGAGTCCCGATTAGCCTATTTGAGCATGAAGTGAATCTAGAATAAGTTTTAATAACTTCAGAATGGAAACCGAAACAAAAATAAGCACAAACAAGAACGAGAAGGACCTCACCACACAGGAGACGAGATGAGGCTGTGACAATTCTCGACTCATCGCATAGCGATATCATTCCTAGGCGAAATTAAATTTTTCCTACACATTTAAACAGGATGCAATTTGCGACTTTATCAGGGGGACTTTTTTTACCTATGTATTAGGGTATACTTATAATTGGATATTAATTGCTTATAATCTAATTGTGATATCGAATGCAACACAAACACAACGCCATTTTAAGTTAAACCCTAAAGTCAAACTGTACATTATATTAGTCAGATGAATGAACGACATAAATGAGATTCACTGCAGGTTCTATTGGTATATTTTGGATTGGATGGATTCACAAGGTGTTTGATTCATTTATTTTATTTATTTTACTTCGCATTTCTGCCACTTTTGGCTAATCGCGAAGATGAGGATGAGTGATGATATGATGAAATTGATATACACTCACAAATAACACCCATGCCCAGGCCGGGATTCAAACCTGGGTTCTCTGACGTCATAGCGCGCTATGCTAACCCCCATCGTCACGGAGGCCGGCGAGATGGGAATGCGTTTTGGATTTCTGTAGATGCGAAAATCTTTAACTGTGACCCGCACATGCTTTTGCTTACATTAAAGTTTACCTTTTCACATAAACGAGAAATTGACATGTCACCCAAAAACACACGCATGCACCTGCATTTAATACCATTACATACGAAAATAAACCTTGGCCGGCTCTTCATATTGTCCACCAACGATTGAAAAGAAGAAAAAAAGTCTTGAGCATATAACTTTCCTTGTTTCCTCTGAGATCTGAAGGATTTCGGTTTTGTATATGTAATGATAAAGTGTTTGTAGAGTGTCATTAGGTACAGCTAATTGTAATTATATAAGAAATAAATGCTTTGTCAAATGTTTCACAAATATTTCAAACTTAGACTTCTTACGAGTTGATCGGGAACCATCTCAACTCTAGTTTTATTTTCTTTTTTAATACAACGCCCTATAGGTGTCTGAGAAAATACCAAATACATGGCTTCTAAAAGGCATTGGATGTGGTACACATCTGCCACAAATTGTTTAAGATATTTTTATGCGTAGCTATGGCACTTTAAAATTAGAATGAAAAGAACTGAAGTGGAACTTCATAAGTATTATATATTTAATAATGTAATTTCTATATCCATTGGGTGGGAGATGATTATTTCTGGTTGGGGTGGCCCAAGATCCTCCTCATCCCCTTTAATCTCAACCTGCATTAAAATGAATAGATATATCTTTGTTCGCAATTTTCACATTTAAAACTCCTGATTTTCCGTTCCGTTAAATTAAAACAAACCCCGAACGAGGTCCAGAGCTTTATATGTTTCAGAATTTTTATCTGGTTTTAAAAGCTGTTTTTTTTAAATTCTAAGAAAAACAAAGAAAAAATATTTATGCAAAATATGTATTAAATAACAGGACATTCGTGTGTGTTGTTCTAAAATATAATATTTCACATTATACTTAGATATCAAGGACGTATTTAAGGGGGGTTCCTGATCCCCCTCCCCGAAAGACTTACCAAGTAGTAAAAGTAAATAATCAAAATATTGTTTAGCTTTTGTTCGATGATTACTTCCACTGAACTTATTGGAAGGCAAGGAATTTGACGCATACAGCTTTGAAGGGTTTCAAACATTTATGGACACTACTAATATCATCCATAAAATATTAATCAGGAACTTTACTTTTCATTAATTGGATCCAACTCCTTTTTTGTTATTTAATAAATATTCAATTATTTTTCTATTTGACATTAAATTCCTTGCCAGGGTAGTTGTTTTTATGCAAATCTTGGCGATCTTAACTACACGTAAGCTAGATAATGAATACGTGCTGTTATATCTATATTATTTTACTATATTTTACCTATTCATGTAATAATAATAATTCATTATTAATTAATTTACATATTTAACTAATATTTTAATTTAATTAAATGTAATAATAATTATTATTATTGTGACACTTGGTTTGAAGTAGTATGTGTGTGTGTGTGTATAATAAAAAGAATGTATTGCCGGCTCCCGTGGCGGAGTGGTTAGCACATCGCGCTACGACGCCAGGGGTCCCGGGTTCGAATCCTAGCCTGGGCATCGTTGTATGTGAACAGTGGCGCAGGAACGTTTTGCATTTGGGGGGGGGTACAAAATTCACCCTCCCCCATATATATATATATATATATATACACACACACACACACACACACACACACACACACACATATGGGGAAGGGTGAATTTTGTACTACTTGCCACAAACAGTGCATACGTTACCTACAAAGTTACCTCGTTTAGAAAGATTCTCCTTCTTGATCAGTTTGCCGGTGGGTTTTTTTTCTTCCCTTCTATTTTGGGCTTGGATTATTCTCGTGGGATTTCTTATCTGCATTGAACATATGTGCCGTGGATAGACAAGTTTTGGTAGTAGACACTCAACATAGAATTGTTGTAGCTGCGTTTCCATATTCTTCTTCCAGAATTGATCATCTCTCTGGATGTATTCTATTTTAACACCTTTCTGTGTCCACAGACCAAAGATACAGTACCTTCTCCGTGTAATAATTACTATTACCCTACACGTGGTAATAGTAATTATGTGTGGTGTTCACGATATTGGCGTTAAGCTCTTCGTAAAATTTCCAGAAAGTTACTTTCTTCGTCTTGATGGCATGTGCAGGTGTTACATGTTTGACAGCAAAGGGACACTTAATTTCGATAATTGCATAACGAAATAAATGTTAGATACAGTGAAGTTTCTGATAGATATTGTATACATATTGTTATGAGTTGTAGTATGCATAAACCTTCTTTGTAATATCATTCAAAGCCGTGCTATCCCAATATAATCCTTGCCTTCCAATAAGTTCAGTCTCTTCAGATAAAGCTAACAACCATCATATACAACAAATGCTAAACGAGTATTGTTATTATTTTATTACTTGGTAATCTTTTCGTTTGGGGGAGGGGGTCCAGACGCCCTAAATAAATCCTTTATGTCTTTCAAAGCCTTATGATCTCAATCCTAATCATTGCCTTCCAAAATATTCAGAGTAAAAATAGTAGTACTTGATAAGTATTTCGGGTGCTATACTTCAAAGCCGTATTATATTTATAGCTATAATCCTTCCCTCCAATACGCGTTCAGAGGAAATTATCCATCGAATATGCAAAAATTGCTAAAGGAGTATATTTACATTATTTAATTTTAGTACTTCATAATCCTTTCGGGGGGGGGGGGGGTCCGGACCCCCAGCAAACTTGTTCTACGTATTATAGCGTAATATTTGCCAAGGACACCGGTTTAATTGAATTACTCAAAATAACGTTACTGGTTTACGTACGTACAATGTAAACGTCTAATGGAAACCGATAAATACTTCCCCATTTGATGATGTAGTAAACGGATAGGTATTATTTATATTTCATTCTGAACCCTTATTTTGCCGGCGATTTTGTAGCGCTTGAAACTTCATTGTTGTTTCTGCAGCTGACGATTTTCTCGGAGCCCACATCTTACGCCAAACACACTTGCTGCCGTCCCCCATATTTTGCAATTGAACACGTCTAGTTGACGCAAGCACACTTCCCTGTCTCTTGCGATCGTGTTTTGTCTTCACGAGCTATTTTGTTGTATCCCTCCGCGTTCTACTGTGGGTGGGGTTTAGAACGCTTCTAACTATCTGCACGAGATGTCGCCACAGTGCAGGGACACTTTTACGTATTGCAAGGGTTTCGTTTTCCTCAAACAGTCTCAAAATAGGAAAACTGACTTCTAGAGTGATGATGTTAATGTCAAGTACAATGAACATTGCATGGCCCCAACAAAACAGTTTTCCATAAGCTTGTGTGGTTAACGAGATAATTGCATGTGAAAATTACGGTTTTTCCCATTTTTATGCCCAATTTACTTATTAAGAAGGGTATTTTTTTAAATTTCTGCTTTGTAGGAATTACGCAGCCATATTTTCTGAAGGATAGAAAATAAACCCGGAGGTCCTATCTTTGATCGTAACTGAAAAATCTGTTTAAAACGGAACGTCTGCACTGCGCGTTTTCGTCAATGTATGAAGGAGCCTTAATACATATAGAAGTAGTGCAGTGTAACAGAAATTTATTCAAACGTCCCCAACAACCCCTAACACCTCCCAAAACCTTCATCAACACCCTCCCTAAAATTTTCCCCAAACACTCAGCTGTGTAAATATTACCCAGAAGCAAAATTTCTTCGCAAATTCGAGTTATAATTACATTAAAGAATTTAATTAACAATACCTTTATTGGTTAAACTAATTGTATTAATTCTGAACATCTTTATTGTATTTCGGAAACGCAGGAGCGCACGTGTGGCTGAAATTTACACAGGCGATTTTTGTTATTATTTAATCTGCTGGAAATGGATTTCGGTATTGTTTAGTTTGACTGTGGTTTCAAGTATGTATTGAAATAGGTCAAAATTATACTTTTTGTACAAAAAACAAAATAATCAATCTCATGTGATTTCTATGGACCCAAAGTGTGAATTATTTCTTAAAATTGCTAATCTTACACATTTGTATTGATTTAGGGGTCAAATAGAGAGCTGACTTTTGCCGATTTTTTTCGCATTCCGGATCACTGTGCGATGTAGTGAAAGCCAAAGAATTGGAAACCGGTGATTCTGAACTTGTGGCAGGTTGTTCTAATTGATGATAATGGTGTTTTTTAGCAAAAAAGTGAAACAGAATCTCCTTTTGTCGGTGCTCAGGATGTAGTGGAACTGTATGAAGAATATACAGATCCAGCAAAGTGGAATCCACATTTGAGTGACGCCGAAAGAGTGGAGATCGTTGAAAAAGGCCCACCTAAGAAACCGAAACCTGATTTTATTTTTCCTCGCAGCTCTAATGGTAGGAAATTTTCACCTGCACATTTCACTCGCGAATTAAGTAATGGAGAATACATTCACAGAACGTGGCTGGTTTATTCAATAGAAAAAAATTCTGTCTACTGCTTTTGTTGTAAGTCGTTCTGTAATAACAAATTGTCACTCACAACTGAGGGCTACAATGACTGGGGACACTTGTATGTGTATGTACCTTAATGAACACGAAAGATCTACGAATCATTTACAATGCCACAGGAAATGGGTTGAACTTTCGTCACGTCTTAAATTGCAGTAGACGATTGATTCCGTGCAACAAAAATTAGACTATGGTTCTGTAATTCGTGACTTTGCAAATATAAAAGCTAGAATAGTTCATTTGTAAGCTTTCCAATTTAAGGGGGAAAAGGTACAAAGTGAATAGTGTAATCATGAAGAAATCGTGGTTTACGAGGCGTACATAATTGTACATACATAGTTTATTGTAAATAGTGATGAAGTGAAGATATGTTACTTCATGTACAACGTTCTGGAAAATGTACATAATTATGTAAAGTATAAGTAGTCATGAAGAGGAGAGCTGAGAGTTCTCCACAGATATTTTATTATTATTAGGCTTAAATATACTGCGTGTCCACAAAAACACTCCTCGATTATATTTGGTTATAAAATGAAAACTTTTTGCAATATGTTTGTAAGTATGGTGTCAGAAGGTGTAGTAACTCAAAATATTTTTGTTTATTCCCTACAGGTTGTTAAATTGACCCATTTTTCCGCTAGAGGGAAGTAAATTCAAGATGGCGCTTTCAAAACAGGAACGAAGTTGGTGTGTGTTAGAATTACACACAACAAAGAGTGTCGTGTCTGTTCAACGTTCGTTCAGGCGTAAATTTGGTGTGGAACCACCTTCGAACAAGTCCCTTTTGAAGTGGTACAAGGATTTCGTCGAAGAAGGGTGCATCTGTGACAAACGGAAAGGGCACTCTGGCCGACCGACAGTCCCACAGCAAGTTGTTGAGAGTGTGAGGGAAACCTTTGTTCGGAGCCCCAAAACGTCAGTGCGCAGAGCGAGTATTGAACTACAAATCCCAAAAAGTACGATTAGCAAGGTGTTACGAAAACGCTTGCACTTTCAGCCATACAAACTGCAACTGGTGCAGAAGTTAAAAACTGAAGACCGTCCAAAGCGACAGCAGTTCTGTTCGGATCTCCAGCAGTTAATGGAAAATGATGACAATCTTCTGTCGAAGATCATTTTCAGTGATGAAGCAACTTTCCACCTGCATGGTAAGGTAAACAGACACAATGTGCGGATATGGGGATTGGAGAATCCCCACGCCACGCTGGAGATACAACGTGATTCTCCTGAGTGTAATGTGTTTTGTGCCATATTTGAACAGAGTTTATGGTCCTTTTTTCTTTGAAGGCGAAACTGTGTCCGGCGACAGTTACTTGGAAGTGTTACAAAACTGGTTGATGTCTCAACTTACTGAGGTAGGTGACTACCTTTTCCAACAAGATGGGGCACCACCGCACTGGCATCGTATCGTCCGTAACTTTCTCAATGAGGTCCTGCCAAACAGATGGATAGGTCGTGCTGGACGCCATGATCAGGTGTTTCTTCCCTGGCCTCCTAGGTCACCGGACCTTAGTGTTTGCGATTTTTTCTTGTGGGGGTATATCAAAGACATAGTGTTCGTACCTCCCCTACCTGCATCCATTGAAATTCTGCAGGACAGAATCACAGAAGCTGTAAACACAATCACGCCCGATATGCTTTCCAGAGTCTGGAATGAGCTCGATTATCGCCTAGATGTTTGCCGTGTGACAGGTGGGGCACACATTGAGTGTCTGTAATGAAATTCAATCACATGAAATTTTATGAGTTTTTACACGTTTACCCAAAACATGAACACAATATTCCTCAAAGTTTTCATTTTATAACCAAATAAAATCGAGGAGTGTTTTTGTGGACACGCTGTATATTATTTTTTTATTTATGAATAACTTATCTTCTCACATTATGTATTCTCTCATTTTATTATGTTAAAAATTGGTTATACCATGTGAAATTGCCACGGATAACAAGCTTAGTTGCTCATACATTACGATTTCTTTGTACGTATTTTGGGGTGGGGGCTGCAAGAAGTAAAATTGCAAGGGGGGGGGCAAAATTCCTAGCGCCGGGGCTGCTCAAGAGCTGTTGCGCCACGGTTTATTATGTAATAATAACAATATTGTATTTCCTAATTAATTTACATAATATAAGTAGACCTATAAATGATATCAACATATTAAATTAAAACTTTATTTTATATTATTATAACTAACTAACTCTCTAGCCTTCTTAAACTCGAAGGCTTATGGCGGCAGCAACACATGCCTTCCATCTGCCCATATCCTGGGCAATATCAATCCAATCTTTTCCATCCTTACCCATTTCCTTTAGGTCCATATCAATGTTATCAATCCATCTTCGTCTTGCCCTTCCTACAGGTCTCTTACCATCAGGTCTCCCAACAAGAATCCTGTGAACTCTTCTTTCCTATCTCATTCGTACCACATGGTCTATCTAAGTCGTCTTGATTGAATTATTCTCATGAATACATATTATGCAGTTCTAAATCTAAATTCTAAGTTCTAAATTATGTAACCTTTTGTACTCATCTGTCTCTTCATCCCTTTTAGGTCCAAATATTTTTCTGAGCATTTTATTTTCAAGTAGTCTAAATTAAAGTTCCTATTTTAATGTAATGGATCAAGTTTCACATCAAATTATACAGGGTGTTTCCGGGCTGATGATACAAACTTTCAGGGATGATGGAGAAGGGCACATGTATCAATTTGAGATAAGGAACCCTGGTCCGGAAACGACTTAGTCGAAAGTTATAAGCGAAAATCGGTGGATGAAGATGTAATACTTTTATTACCTGCACAAAGTTTCACAAGCTGCTACATTCACAACAGTTGTTCAAAGTGGCGTCCCCCAGCTTTGCTGCAGGCATGACATCGTCGCACAAAGTTCTGGCATACCCGTTGGAACAACCCTGGGGTCGTTCGAACAATGTCACAGGCAGCGAGAATTCTTGCCAGGAGATCCCTTTCAGTCTCGACAGGTGTCTAGTACACAAGACTTTTCACATGACCCCGCAAGAAGAAATCAAGTGGGGACGCCACTTTGAACAACTGTTGTGAATGTAGCAGCTTGTGAAACTTTGTGCAGGTAATAAAAGTATTACATCTTCATACACCGATTTTCGCTTATAACTTTCGACTAAGTCGCTTCCGGACAAGGGTTCCTTATCTCAAATTGATACACGTGCCCTTCTCTATCATCCCTGGAAGTTTGTATCGTCAGTCCGGAAACACCCTGTATTATTACTTCTGAGATACTTCTGAGACACTGGCCCCATGGCCAGTATAATTTTGTTTGTATTGTCCTGTTTTTTGTCCTTATGTGTGCTGAGTGCCCCTTTACAGCCTCAGCTTTTAACGAAAGTCCGAACATTTTAATATTTTATGATTTTAGTTCTGCAACGATAGAGTTGTTATTTGTAACGATAAGGGGATGGACCCCGTATAATGTGACGGGTGCAAAATAGCCTTAGTGCTGACGAACCCTCAATTTTAAATTCAAATTCAAAAAATTCAAAACTTGGTTCGCAAACCCCCCCCCCCACCCTCCTCCCCGAAACATTCCTAGATAAGTGCCTAGTAACAACGAAGTAAAATTTTCACCTACCCCTAATCGATCAGCAGTACATCAGCAATTATCGCTTGCTTGCTTTTTTTTTTCACCTCTTTCGATCAACGCGTTCCCTGGTGGAAACAGGAAATTTCTCCAACGGCACACAGATGGCAGGGCTGAGGGAAACAACTGGAATCGGGACAGAACAAAAGGGAAATTTCACTTCCTGCCAATATCCGGGGGCTAAGCCAGTTGCAGAGTCCTCTGTTTCGTATGTCACGTGTTCTGCTATCTCGTCCCCTTGTCACATGACGCACAATTTGCACAAGGTCTCGCACCTCTCGTTGAGCAATATCCTGCAATCCACATAAAGGAAAATAGTTCTGCTCTGAGGTATGTTTAGAGAGCGGAGGAAGTTAATAAGTTTTACAATAACGACTCATTGTGTTCTCCGGCTTACTGGGGGGCATTGTCATAGCGAGCGATTCTTGTAGGCGCACGAGGTCGTTCATATCAAGTAGTTTACTTATCCTGAACCTTTTGAAAAGTTGCTTTTTTTAAAAAAATAAAAAAAATAACAATTGTAGTTATAATCCTATAAATCACAATTACTACTTTTAGAAAGTAACTCAGTTACTGTGACTGCAAGTTACTTCTACAGTCATAGGTGTAACTTGGTGGGGCAAGGGGGACACTTCCCCCCCCAAAAAATCAGGTTTGTTAAAATTTAGAAGTTAAGGATACTTTGTTAACATCCTAAGACCTGAGGAGCTAATTAATAAATAATAATATTTATGATTTCGAAAATGTAACAGTTATTTATCAAATAATCGTGGACACTATTTTTATGGGATGAAAAATGTTTCGACTTCCCCCCCCCCCCGAGAAGTTAGCCTCAAGTTCATACCTGCCCCCCCCCCACAAGTTTAGCCCCAAGTTACGCCCATGTCTACAGTCGCTTTATTCTCGATAACTTGTTATAACTGTAATAGACTGCAAGTAGGATATTATATATTTACTGATGACCATGAAAATTAAATTAATTTTCATTATACTTTAGTTAACGTCATATATTTAAATGTGATATCGAAGTAATCCAATATTACCTTCCGTATAAAAGAGTAAGGAAAAGTAACTGTTATTTCCGTTACTAGTTATTTCATCGAAAGGGCATCGGTGTTCTTTGTGAGTGTCCCTTCATCAATTTCATCATATCGTCGCTCACTGGCGTAGGCAGATTTTTTCTCGGAGGGGGGAGCTTGAATAGTAAACGTGGATAGTATATATATATATAGCTGCTTTGCAGGGGAGTGGCATACCCACTAAGATGTTTCGTATGTTAATAATTTCAACTATCAAAAATGTCAATCGGTGTCATTATAAGGGGAATTTGTATTCAACACTCTGGTTCATCCCGAGTTTATTGATTTTAATTGAAAATGTTGATTTTCTCAAAATTTCGGAAGGGGCTACATCAGCCCCCTTCTGCGTACGCCAGTGTCATCGCTCATGCTCTTCGTACCGATTAGCCAAAAAGGGATAGAAAAACCACGCTAAATAACAAAAATCAAATTAACATTGATGCAGCTACATGGTCAACCTCCGTGGCGTAGTGGTTAGCACAACGCGCGGCGACGTCAGGGGTCCAGAGTTCGATTACTGGATGAAACAGGCATGTTTGTGTTTGCCTGTCCTGTTGAAAATTGAAGAGTAACAAATGTGAAGAGTTATTTTTAAAAATGCACGTTAGCTGGTATCTTTCTATCTCGCCATCCAAGTTCTCGTGTTCAAATCCCAGCAATGGCATGAGCGTTGTTTTTCAGTGTACTTTTATCGATTTTATCGAAGCTTCACTCATTCCGATTATCCAAAAAGGCACGTCAAATAACGAAAATGCAAAATAAAATAAGCTAAAAATCAAGATTTTTGTAGGTCAAAAGACCCAGCATATTTGTAAAAATAGAAAAGAAAATCTAATTTCGAACCTACTCGAAGGCGCAGGAGTAATGTCGACAATTTTTATAGTGGTTCGGATCCCACTTTGAAAAAAAAACAACTAGTTTCATTCCCAATTAGCATGTCTATGCATATAGTGGACTTAAAGAACAAACTCAATTAAACTCAAGTGTCAGTACATTTTATTCTAATATATTGAAATCTGCAACGAGACGAAGCTCTTGGACATTAAGTCTTGGTCTCGTCTCCACCATTCTCGACAATAGCATACGGGGATACCCAGAGCTTCAATGTGCCATGATTCCATTGTACAGTCACGGATATATCTGGGTTTTAATCAGAGGCGTCTCGTGAACGCATGTGGGAAAAAGGACAGCTTGCTCTGCGACAACATTCATGAGCATTTCTACATTCTAATTTCTTCATATAGGAGAAGTATTTATTTTACACGAGAGCGCTGAACTAAGCTTATAATACATTTCTTGGATGTGAAGTGAAACAAAGTAATAATTCTTTTCCCACAATGGATGCATGCGTCACTTCAGATCCAATCTGTGTTGAGCGCTCTCGTGCAAATTAAATACTTCTCCTATATGAAGAAATTAGAATGTAGAAATGCTCATGAATGTCGTCCTTTTCCCCACAATTGACGCATGCGCAGCATGCACCGCATGCGTTCACGAGACGCCTCTGGTTGTAATGATCGAATTTAAAGTCAATGAGTTCGTTGTATACAACCCAGAAGAGTCCGTGACTGTACAGGAATGTAACTGTTTCCTGGCGCAGCGCAACATGTGTTTTTGAACGGCCTCCCCAGTTGGGGAAAGATTCCTGGGGCTATCCTGCTTACTATGCAACACGCGCTGCCTCCCTACAACTCCAGCCCCGCGTAAAGAATTTGTTTCCAACTCCGAAGCACGTCTCGCGTCGGACGCCTGGAGGACGTTCCCCAATTCCATCATCGGGAGACCGAGGACTTTCCCCGAGGATTGTCGGAGGGTGTGCATTTCCCATGAAGAACAGCAAATTAGTTTTAATCCAGGAAAATTTGTCCTTGACTCCGCAAGAAATTTGCTGAATTTTGGCCAACGTTTAGATCTCATTAAGGGGGCATTTTTCACGTAAAAGTCCCCAAATGTCCCCCCTTCATGTGCCACCAGCCCCTAAATCCCTGTCAGTGTCAGACATGTACCTAGAAATATATTTGGGGGGGGGGGGTCTGAATGAACTGTCTCAGAATTCAGAAAAATAATAACTAATGCTAGGATTTTCATGATTTAGCATATTTTTTTCGGTAAGGGTGATGTGTTCCCCAAACACATAGAAATTCATATGATGGAGAAACTAATTAAGTTATGGCTCTTTTTAAGAGCATATTTTGGAATATTTGTCCATTTTTCAGTTATTTTTATAGGATTTTCGGTCATATTCAGCATATTTTTGCATTTTCAAGAAATATACCCCAGCGGTAGAAGCCTCAATGAAGCTTTTTTCCGATGCGAGCCTCAGCAACTGGGCGGGTCGCAGGTGGCGGATAGCGAACGGCCACCAGATATGGTGGTTAGCTGCGAATAAGGCAATGCCAAATAAGCAGTCCCGGACCGAGGCGACAATGCTAACAGGGCCTGGGGAGAATGGTCTTTGGCAAGTCCATACTCAATAAAAACCCAGAAAAGCCCAATGACAGCATTGTGACATGGCGAGGAAGTGCCGCCATTAAATAAGCACTGCCCCTACTGCCTTGTAGTGTGGGGAGGGATCCCCGAAGGCTAAGGGAAGGAACCCTAACAGAAAACCGGCCAACGGGTCTAGAGATGGAAAAGACTGTAGAGTCCCAACATCCTAAGAGGAGGAAGAGCTATAACCCCACTGCCTTGTGGTAAGGGTTTTGACCTGAAGGCTATGGGAGCAAACCCAGAAAGAAAACCAAGCAAGGGCAGAGGCTTAAAGGGAGCACTCCTCCCACTGCCCTAGCTTCATCGTAGGGCTAATAACCCACATGAAGTGAAATAATACATATTCAGAGAAACACAGGAATAGAAGCCGAACAGAGTAAACAACGACGACAATGCAAGGTAAAACGGACTATGAGATTTGGAACCTGGAACATCACCTCCCTCTCAGGAAAGGAAGTGGAGATTGTAAAGGAAATGGAGAAATACAAATTAGAAATATTAGGAATTAGTGAAGTCAAAAAGAAAGGATCAGGAGAGGTTGACATGGAAAAAGGATATGTTCTCAGATATTCAGGAGTAGAAGGAAGGAGTAGAGCAAAAGAAGGTGTGGGAATTATTATTAGCGAAAGACTGAACACTAGAGTAACTGACTGGAAAGCAGTTAACTCTAGGATAATAAGACTGAATTTGGAATTGGAATTAAACCGTAGGATTGCCATTATACAAGTATACGCTCCTACAGAGGATAAAGATGAACTAGAAAAAGAACTATATTACAACTCCCTCCAACAAACATTAGATGAGGCTAGAAATGTAACGGAAAACGTTATTATAATGGGAGATTGGAATGCTAGAGTGGGAAATGAAATTAGACGAGGACATGGAAGTTTGGGAAGGTATGGTGCTGAAAAGACCCGAAACAGCAATGGAGATAAAATGCTGGAGTTCTGTATTGATAACGAGCTCCGCATCGGAAACTCCTTCTTTCCGCATAAAAGAATACATCAAATTACCTTTGAAGCAATTAGCAGAGGAGCACAGAGCACAATAGATTACTGCGTATATACAAAAACACCCATTATGATGTAATGGATGTAAACGTTTTTCGCAGCGCCGAACTCAGTACTCAACATAGACTACTAGTAATGACGACCCGATTCAAACCACTACCTGCACCAATTAAGATAAACCTTACTAAACTTAAAATATCAACATTAGAAATCCAAAATAAAAGAAAGGAGTTTCAGAGGAAACTGAAAGAAAAACTTAGAGAAAAAGAACAAAACCATGGACAAGAATGGAATGTAGAAAGTAAATGGAAAGCAATGAAAGAAAGCCTCAATGAAGTTGCAACAGAAATATGTGGAATAGTAAAGATAACAAATAAAAAGAAGCAGACAAGATGGTGGAGCGATAATGTGAAAGAAAAAGTTGCAATGAAAAAGAAAGCATGGCTAAAATACTTAAAGACCAAAAGAATGGAGGATAAAGAAGCTTATATACAGGCAAGAGATACAGCAAAACGGATTGTGAGAACAGCGAAGAAGGAAACGTGGGAACAATTTGGAAAGGAAATAGAAGAAAATCATAAAAATAATCCAAGAAAATTTTGGCATGTGTTGAAAAATCTGAAAGGAAAACGAGGAAAGAAAATAAGGAATATCAAAAACAAGAATAATGAGGTGAAAACCAATATGAAGGAAATTTTAGACACGTGGAATGAATATTATGCGGAAACCTTTAGAGAAGAAGAAGAGGAATTGTATGAGGAAAGACCCATGAGGGAAGAAAATGAGAACGTGGAAGCTGAGGAAGAAATCCAACTAAAAGAAGTACAAGAGGCAATTAAATCCTTAAAAACTGGTAAAGCACCCGGTTGGGATAATATACATCCAGAATTTATAAAATATGGAGGAAAGGAAATAGGAAAATGGATATGGGACTTATACAGACTAATATGGGCAACAGAGAGAATACCAAAAGATTGGGAACAGAATGTAATAATTCCTATACACAAAAAAGGAAGTACCCTCGATTGCTCAAACTATAGAGCAATATGCTTAGCGCCAGTGGCCCAGAAACTATATTCACACATTATAGAAAAAAGATTAAGGCAACAAGTGGAAGATAAATTGGAAGAAGAGCAAGCAGGTTTCAGGCCTCACCGTCAAACTCAAGATCTAATCTTCTCCCTGAGGAATGTAATAGAGAAGATACTAAGCAGAGGAGGGGAAATATTTACAGCTTTTATTGACTTAAAGTCTGCCTTCGACAGAGTACCAAGAGGACAAATATGGAAGGCCCTTCATCAGTTCCAAGTTACGTCAAAACTGACTAGAATAATTCAAAGTCTATATAAGAACGTTAAAGGAACGGTTAGAATAAATGGACAATCTTCCAAGGAATTTAACATGGGAAAAGGTGTAAAACAAGGTGATGGACTTAGTCCTCTTCTTTTCATATTATTCATGGATCAAATTATAAAGCAATGCAAAAGAAGAACAAGAAAATGTAAAATTGGAAATTATAAGATGAAACCGGTATGGGTACAAACATTAGTATACGCTGATGATATTGTTCTCCTAGCAAAAGATAGCAACAGCCTACAAAATGCTGTCCTAGAGTGGGGCCGAGCATTCAAAGAACGAAAGATGGAAATCAATGTTAGCAAGACGAAAGTCATGCACTTCACTAAACAAGAACCAGCAAGGATGCGCATTCATTGGAATAATAAGACCTTGGAACAAGTAGAACAGTTTGAATATTTGGGAACCATACTAACTGCGGACGGGAAAATGGACTCTGAAATTAATCACAGAATTCAGAAAGCAAATAATCTGTACTATAATATTAGTAACACCATTATAGGTAAAAGGGAGATTAGTAAAGAAACAAAAATGAAAATATATAAAACAGTCTATCTCCCTACGCTATTATATGGATCAGAAAGCTGGATAATGCAAACTAAATTGGAGAGCAGACTTACTGCTACTGAAATGAAATTCTTAAGAAAAACTGTAGGAAAGACAAGAAGAGATATGATACGAAACACAACAATAAGAAGAGAATGCCTGAATCAGGAACCATTGATTGAAATCATCGAGAAGAGGGAATTAGGCTGGCTGGGACATCTTATTAGGATGGAGGAAGAGCGTAAACCGAAACAAATATTTGAGGCTCGACCAGAAGGAAAGAGAGGAAGGGGACGACCCAGGTTGAACTGGAACCAGTACATCTATGGACTGGCACAGAAGAGAGGGAAGACACCGGACGAAGTGAAAAGACTGGCACAGGATAGAACTTCTTTTAAGAAGTGGCTGAAAGGACCCGATGCCTAAGTGGGCATAAGGGAGAAGAAGAAGAAGAAGAAAGAAATATACAGCCATTTTCGAAGTGGATTTGTTTTTACTCCCATGTTTACTCGAGAGTTTTTTTTTTTGACTGTAGCAAAATCTTTCATTTTTATTTGAAAATTTAGAGAAAGTATTCATTGTGCATTGCAACTCAGGACCCATAAAGTGAACTAAAAATAGTAAATATGTGAAAATATCTCAGCATCTAGATATTAACGTTTGAAACAGTTCAGTTATAAGGGCATATTTTTCAAATTATAGTGCATATTTTGTAAAATTTTAGGTCATAAGAGCATATTTTATTATGCATATTTTGGCGATTTTTAGGTCATAAAAATCCTAGCCTTAATAATAACACGTAAATATCACAGAAAAACGTTTACTTGTGTTAATCTGTTAATATGATTTATAATGTTGTGTTGTTACTATTACATGAATAGCTAAAAATATGTTATAAGAACAGAGGTATGGCAGCATATATTCATTATCTAGCTTTAAGATCGCCAAAATTTGTATAAAACTAACTGTGCTGGCAAGGAAATTTATGTCGAAAAGATAAAGAGTTGAATAGAATAGCAAAGAGGATGTTAGATTCGTTTACGAAAAGTAAAGTTCCTGATTCACATTTTATGCACATTAATATGAATGGTAGTATTGTGCTTGACTTCCAGTAAGTTCGACGGAAATTAATAACCCTCGATTACAAAAAAAGGTACAAAACAGGAAGATATATATATATATATATATATACAAAATGTCTGGCGGGGAGTGATTTTTGTATATATATCTTCCTGTTTTGTACCTTATTTCATTTGTATTTGGTACAGAGTCTGATAAAGACCTTGCTAGAAGGTTGAAACGTAATGTTTTGTTTATGTTTTAAAATAAAATAAATTCTGCCTTGGTCAGCATATTGAATACAAAAGATAGCCAATTAGTTTTGACTTCAAATATACTTTACTAAGGATAATATGTATAATATCCCAAACACACATAGTAGTGAGGTTGCAATTGTTGTAGGTTCTCTCTCTCTCTCTCTCTCTCTCTCTCTCTCTCTCTCTCTCTCTCTCTCTTTCAAGACATAATGAACAGATCTACTCATCTACAACAATAACAAGACACCTACAATAATGCGCATTACAATTATTATATGTGTATCATAAAATATATTATGTATATGCATTTGTGTGCGTGTGTTTGTGGTGTAGACGAAGATCTTTCTCCCCCCACCAGTCTTCAATAATTTAGCACCCTGGCCAAGATTAATTTAATGTTAGAGCAAAAATGTAATACGTTCATCTATCGAATTCTTTAGGGTGCGCAACCACCCAAATCCGTTGACGCCACCCTTGCATGTTTTCTTAAGATATATCCACGAGAGAATATAACCATTCAAAACGGAGTTTGCATGTTTTGAGGCTCTCCAAATGTTACGAATGTCTCCCAAATAACAAGTGTCGCGCGCCCACGCACGCCTCAACTCTCCTCCGGGAGGAATTAGCAATTTGTAACATGACGTCATTCAGTGTGGTCAGCGTGTAATGCTCCCTTGTGATTAATCCCTTCCGACCATCGTTCATTACAGTCAATTTTCCCTACTTTTTAATCAGATGCTGGTACTCTTTGCTCTCATCCATGTAGGCTAACGCCCTGTGCACATGTTACTAAGATATTATTTCGTACGATCCAATGGGAGTGGAGCATTTGGTTCGTGGCTTTACCTGAAGATATACCCAAATATTCATAGGCAAGCTTCATTGCGTTTGTTTGAAACAAACTTGTACGAAATAATGATTCCATTTACACTTGCATAACAGCTACTTCAATTCCACTATCAATTTACTCAGTTCAGACACGTCCATGTTTAGACGAAAGCATTTCTTTTAACAATTTTGTTGGCATAAATGCTATGTAAATGCGTCAAAAATTCTTAAAGCAGATAGTACTTTCCATGGAAGCATTTCATGGAACATTTCGGTTAGCTGTTGCGATTACAATGTATAATACATACAGCACGAAAGGCGCGTAGAGATACACCAATATGGTGAGTGCACGGTGTTTACAATTGAAGCAACTAAAATATTCTCTCATACGTCTACTGTACACGTTACAAAGTATGCATTTAAGCAGCGCCATTGCGTTGTACCTAAAACCTTTTTATAGGAAACGTTATTCCTCTCGATTGAATAGTTATCGGATTTTAAAAATGTGAAGTGATACATTGTTTACATCTCACGTTGCCGCCATTACAACTGCACTCGTGACCTAGAGGTCGCTTCTGATTGGTTATGCTGCGAAACATGCCACGGAAATAGAACGTGTTCTGTTCTTGAGAAGTGCCATGAAATATGCCATGGCATCTGAAATGCCATAAGATTTTCACGGTTGCATTTTTGTCATGGCATAAATGTTAAGAAAAATGGTAAGGAAAATGCTAAAACCAATGGGAATGAGGTATTGGTTTTACTTTTAGTTTTATCTTTGTGATAATTATATTCTAATTGTGGTTTTAGATTTAACTCTGTACCTTCAGTACATTAATTGTTTATATTATAAGTATGAATGTTTTATTTTTATTTTTATTTCTCTACTGTAACAGTGATTTTCAGGAAGTGTAAAGTGTCAAATGTAATATGTATTTTTCAAAAGGGTTTGTTGTGAGAACGGCCCGCGAGGTCGAAACACACCCTCTCAATAAAGGCGATTTATTATTATTATATTATTATTATTATTATTTCGTCTAAAGCGGACCTAGAATCCAGCCTCTACTAACCTCTGTAAAATATAACTATTCTTTTTAACAACAACAATAATAAAAACCGTCAATTTTAAAGCAGTATGCTTACATAAACTATTTACGAAATTATTTGTTTTTTCTCACTCTTATGCCTTTTGATTATTTATATTTTACTAATACATGAATGTCTTTGGTAAACACTAACATCATAGTTTGTTTCTTTGTTTGAGTTTTGTTTTAAGTCCACTTTTATGCACAGATAGGCTAATTGAGACTGGTCCTACAGTTTAAAGTGGAATCCGAAACCAGTATGTGCCTCCGCCGCGTAACGAACCCGGGACCCCACTAACATTATGCAAAAGGGAAACACATAAGGATTAAAAATCAATTTTGCAAGTTAAAGTGCAACCTTACTCCATACAACAATAATAATAACAACGTGAGCATTTATATATGAGGTTAAATGAATATATAAATCGCTGTTTTTACGATGGAACATATATAGGGTGTTCGGGAAAAAGCACTTAAAATAGAAAAATGAAATTTTACAACAGGTAGTTATTTATGTTAATTATTTTAATAGGAAGCATTATAGGCATGATATATATGTTGGACCATTACTGTTAAGGATCTTTACACATGCCTAATATAAATTTATACTTATAGTATTTCTTTAATTTATTCAGTGTGTCTTACATGAGAGCAATAGAAAATCTGACTATTTTCCAGAACACCCTAGATATATGGCACCCCTCGTAGTACCCCCTGCACCCCACAAGCACCACTAGATTCCATCTTCTGGCGTTGCCTATGCCCTGAGCTGATAGAATAATCAGGGAATATCTAGCAGAGATGATAATTCTGGCAACACTGGATTTGCAAACCGAGACGATGAAGCTTGCACAAGCAAATATTGTCCAAGAACTAAAAATCATGGTTAGTTAGGGCAAATCATGCAAGCTGTCATTAGCTGAGTCAGCTAGGCGGGGTTAAGGATCTGAACACTTGTGATTACGTCACTCTGGCATACGGAACGGGAAACATTTCTGAAAGGAAGAACAACAAAACGATATAATAAAGGCTTGTTCAGTGCTGGAAGTCACGGTAATGCGTGCTCCCATTTTATAAACATTTATTTGTGTTCATTTGGCATGAAAGAACGATCAGAGGTTTAAAAAGCCGTCCCTGCAAAGGGCTGGGGGAGGTGCAACAGGGCCATTCGCCCTATACCAATTGCATACGGAATATAATTAGACAACACATTACGTCTCTGAAGGACAGATTATATTAACATCAAGGACACTTGAAAATTGAATGCTGAATTCATACTTCATGCAAAGTGTTACTACAGTTGATCCTAAATGCGATAAAAAGAATGTACCCAGATGATGCCATCTAAAAATGTAAATTTACTCCAGCGTTTTAGTAAAAACAATTTGCACATGGTCAGAAACAAAGGTACTTCTTCCACATTAAGCAACAATAAAATATATTTAAAATTGTTGATTATATGTGTATACAAATGAAAACTTTTGATTATAATCATGCTGACCATCTCTTGGGATGTCAATGGCTCCCCTATTGGTGCACCTGAAGGTAAAGGGTCAAACTGTGACCAGTGATCCATACAGTGACATGCTAGAGTCGTTTTCACGTTCAGAAGACACCGCACAGTGTTGCCAATACAGCGCTAGCTCATGTCGCCGGGAAATGATGACCTTCCTTCACAATGAAGGTGTTACATATTTTGTATATATAATGATAATTATATGTAAGTATTAATATTAATATTATACTGTGAACGTTACAGTTACCCTTTTTACTATGATCCATTGCGATCATTACACACGCGAGTGTAATGCACGAATATGACACTTCAGAAATCACTTAAAAAAGTAAAAATCACTGAGAGCTCACACAACTGAAAACACTTTTTCGGGAGAGGGAAAAAGTCTGAACAGACCAAAGTAGATCTCTCACTCAAGTAAGGGGAACCTGGCACATGGGTTAAATTCAAGTTGCAACCCAAACAAACAAATGAGTTATGGCCCACGTGAACTGATAAGACGTGAATGACTCAAGCAAGGCATGTCATATTTCTATCTTGAAGCCCCATATTTTGTCACGTGTTGGAAAGCCTTTCAAAGGTTAATATGGTGTCTATGAATTTATGTGTACGTTGGAAACTGAAAGGTGATCTTCATTTCAGTATTAATGTCGACAGTAATGTAAACAAAAACAACGTGTATTTGCGACAGCACTAATGTTGCTCACAACAGCAGCATTGGAAATAATTGTCAATTATTAAATTTAAGTAATTTCAATTCTATTATAACAAACTGCATGAAGTTCATATTTTTACTGAATGGAAATAAAATAACAACTCGAAAACTTGGTGGTGATTAGCCGGAATGCTGCGGTGAGTCGGCTCAAGATGGCCAGACAACGTCTCCTTACTTCGCGCGCGGTTCGGGTTAAAAAGAAACTCCAAATGCATGGAAGTAATATTTCTGGGAACCTTTGAGTGGTTATAAAAAATAATTTCATTATTTTCTCCACAACTTTGTCGCTGGAAGTTTTTACTTGGAATTACAAAACAAAAAATGGCCAGCGACGATATTTTCTACTGCACGAATATAAAAAATCTCCACATACTTTATTTGAATATTTTTTAATGCGAATATGCTTTAAAGTATTGATAAATTCTGAGTACCACCATCACCTATGACAATTAAAAAACAGTGTCAATTTTTTTAATAATGAATGCTTCAATTTTACGGCATGTTTCAACGTTAGGAATGAAAACAATGTAAAAATTGTGTTTTCACGGAAAATTTGCGTTTTTAATTTATCTAAAATTATGTAAGCAAGTTACCAGTTTTTGTGTTCACCATCGTATTCTCTACAAAATTTCCTGCAAAATTGCAGGTACCGATTTTACTTAAGCTAAATTTGTAAATCCAGAAATTTCACAACAGCGCGCTCGTATTTCCCATAAGAAAAGCATTGCCCATAAGAGCCCATTGTGTCTTCTGAACGTGAAAACGACTTCTAGTGAACAAGTTCAGGCCCGCGATACGATCGAAACATTGGGGACTTGTCTCAAAAGGAGTATTGTTGCTTCACGACAACGCCCGTTCCCATACGGCTTCGCATGCAGACGTGCTCTGAAATTCGGGCTGTTGAAATATCCACCGTACAGTCTGGACTGGTGCGATCGGACTTTCACCTGTTTTTACCTTCGAAATAAGATTTACAGGGTCAGAAGTTTGCAGATTGCAATAAGGTAATGTAGGCGGGCGATGGTACAACGTTGGTTAAAGGCCACGCGAAAATAATAATAATAATAATAATAATAATAATAAAATGCGAAACCTTGTGAACAGCTCGACGAAGCGTGTTGCGAATCAAGGCAAATATGTCGAAAAAAAGGCGCAAAACAATTTCTTGATTGATTTGGTGTTTTAAGTCCATCTTATGCACAGTAAGGCTAATCGGGACTGGACCTACAGTTTAAAGTGGGATCTGAATCACTATGTGCGTTCTCCGGGTATCGAACCCGAACCCCTTGATTACAAGGCTACGCCGCTACTACTGCACCATCGTGGAAGCACTCCCAAAACAATTTCTGTAAATTCTCTTGTAAAATTCCTCATACTCAATCATTGTCTCGTGTAAACATTTTATTACAGGCCACGCACGCACACATTTTGTACCTCCTACCTCCTACATACACCCACCTCAATCCGGGCTATTCTCTCCCTCTCTCCCCCTCTCTCCCCCTCTCTATAACCTATGTCTGTCTTCGGTACATTCACATGAGGTTACAAAGGATAGAATGAAGTTCAAGTTTTCTTCTGCGGGACAAATTAGATGACCTTTCTCTCCTTTTCCCCAAGCAGAATGGATTAAACTTTACATTACAATCTTAGTACATTGATGTACATAATTATATATTTATTAGAGACTGTGGGTGTTTTTTACTCTTTTTCCTTTTATCCTTACTCTCTCTCTCTCTCTCTCTCTCTCTCTCTGTCTGTTCCCTGTCTTCTTCTCTTTTCCTTACCCCGTTTCTCTTTTCCTTCGTTAGCTCACCGTTTCTCGTTATCCATTTCTCTATTTTTCTTTGTCTTCTATCTTTCTCTGATTCTCTGCTTTTCTTTGTATTCTCACTCTCTTTCTCTGATTATCTCCTTTCCTTTGTCTTCTGTCTTTCTCCCTCTTTTTCTTTGTCTTCTCTCTCTCTCTCTCAGTCTCTCTCTATGTCTCTCTCTTTCTGATTCTCTTCTTTTCTATATCTTCTGTCGTTCTTCCCCTTTTCTTTGTCTTCTCTCTCTCTCTTCTTTGTCTTCTTTCTCCCCCTTTATCTTTGTCTTCTCTCTTTCTCCCCCTTTTCCTTTGTCTTCTCTCTCTCTCTCTTTCTCTCTCTCTCTCTGTTTATTTGTTCTCTCTCACTCTCTCTGATGCTGTTTCTTTGTCTTCTCTCATTCTCTGTCGGCACTTTATCGGTGATGGCGCAAGATTGCAGAAAAAAATGAGTGGGGAGGCAGGAGGGACCATATTTTTGGGTGGGTATTTAATACACTACTAAATACCATACAAAAATGTATGTTTAGGCTAAAAGTGCTTTTTTATCGAGTTTTCTTGCTTGTTAGGGAGACCCGCCCTCATTCTCACACTGTCGTCAATGGTCACTATGTTTCCTCTTGTTGAAACGCTCTCGCTCAATTTTTTTTTTCTATTTCGCTGTTTCTCTATATGCGCTCTCATTCTTTGCATCTGTGTGTCCTCCCCTTTTAAGATCACCGAAGCTCCTGAAGCAGTAGCCAAACATCTGAGTGCCGAGAGAAGAGAGATCTCCCAGCCTCTGCAAAGGAGATTCGTCTCGCTTTCTACATCCATTCACACCACATCTCCTCGTTCAGCTTCTGTAACAGGCACAGGGCGTCGACACCTCTCTCTGGTCCTGCTTCACTTTTCCTTTCCTTGTTTCTTTTTTCACATCAGCAATTCTCTCCGAAAACTATTTCTTTACTTTGCTCCGCGTTTAAACTTTTCGTTTCCAAGCGCCAGCCGTCATCTTTTTTTATTACCCACACGATTTCTTACTCCTATATGTACAATACACACAATCAATCCATCATTCCCCCATAATCTGCTTGCACTATCTGAAGAATCCTGTAATCTGGTTTATCATTATATCATGGGACCTGAATAAAATGTCCCTTTTAGAGGTCGACTACATGAATTGTCAACTTCTTGATGGATATGTTTGTGCTGTGCCTTTCTTACCAGTTTTTTTTACATTTTGCCTATTTTTAAGGTGAATGTCCCTTTTCTGCTATTGATATGAAACTACAGAAATGTTTGCTCTTTTAATATTGCCTAATTCTTCTATTTTGAATCCCTTCCTTCCTGCTTCAGAGGTTCCCAAAGTGTGTCCCACGGCACCAAGAAGCTTGCAGGGAAGCCGCGAAATTTTCCAATATTAGTCAATGATATGATTGTTCCAAATATGTGCTTATTTAGTACTTTTTATACATAAAATATTTCTGAATTTGAAATATGTGTTTATTTCTTAACTTAACGCAAGCAACCTAACCACGCTAACAGAGCATTTCAAGTGTTAGATAGTTCTACATTCTGACTTGGGTGCCACGGAAAGATCTTGAAACGCTGAGGGCGCCGTGAAACGAAAACGTTTGGGAACCTCTGTGCCAGACTTCTTAAGTCATCCTAAATTACTAATTGTCCTTCTTGTCTTTTTCATAATCCGTTCATCCACTTTTTATTTAGAGTCTGTTAGTTCTATTAGGAAATCCCTCCTAAATCTATCATCTTGCAATAAATTGTTTCCGGATTCCATTCACTTTTATCAATACTTCGCTTTAAACTGAAGGTTAAGTCTTGGTAAAGTGAACTTAAAGCAGAACCTATTATTGTTATATATGTATGTATGTACAATCCGAATATTAGGGTCACATATATCTGGATAATCTCTTTTGGTTCCCTGAATTTGGTTATTTCATATTGCTCTTTTACCACTTGACGTTAATCGTTACGCTGAGGATGTTGGAATAAACGGAAAGATCACCTATGAAATCACAGTGTCCAGGTCTACGCAGGCAACAAATGTTCTCAGTTACCAAAAATGGAAGCTCTGTTTGAACGTGGTAAATTTACATTTCGGCAAATTTCCATTTAAGCCGCCAAAAGCTACTCTAAATACCTGAATACATGTTTGCATTTTTGACAATAAATAACTCATCCGGCAATGGTAAACGCAACGTTGCCTTCTATCTACTGTTGGAATAATTTGATCTCACTTCTTCTCCCCTTCGGCATTTCTTGTCATTTCTGCAGCACATAGACACACTCACAGATTTATCAAGATGTCACATTAACAGATAATCCTCAAATAACCCCAGTGCTGTCCATGGAATTTTGAAATGTGACTCACGTCTTTGAAAGGTCATTGGTCGGTGAAATGGTGGTTTTCCCGATCTCCGCAACCAGACTACCTGCAACGCTATGAATTTTGGAATGTCCTTGACCCAACTAGTACCCATGACTAGACGAAATAGGTTCTTTTTTAATGCTGACACAAAGAATGGGGAAAATGAGCAGACATACATGAAAATTACTTCCAATATATGCAAATTATATGCACGTTAAGCTAAAATATGCACTAACGTCCCATTTATATGTACTATAAAACTTTACGAGAGTAATCCACATCAAGTGAAATGGATAAATCCATTGAGAGCATATGAATTTTCCTTATAAAAAAAACATGCAATTATACAAAAATCCGCCCTTAATCATAACCTATACTAATGCGCTTGGCCTCCACGCCCATAGCGAAGCCTCTTCTTCCCTCGTCGTCACACATAGCTGTGATAGAACCTTCACTTCATCCGACGCGATCAATCGCTCGATTAATTCTCTTAGTGCGATACAGGCCTCCCCCATGGCGCAGTGGTAGCGTCATCGCCTTGTAATCAAGGGGTCCTGGGTTCGATACCCGGTGGAGGCACAAGTGGTTCGGATCTGGTTAAGCTGTAGGTCCAGTCCCGATTAGCCTTACTGTGCATAAAGTGGACTTAAAACACCAACTCAACACAACTCAACTCTTAGTGCGATACAACAACATGGTCCGTCGATCAGTTTCGTCAAGTTGCTTGAATTCGACGACTTGAGCTGTCTCGAGAATGTTTGTCCACTGGGATGATCAGCTTGGAAAATTCCTGTGGCAATTGCAGAGAGACCGAACGGAGAAAGTTCTGTTCCCGCGGGAAAGAGCCTGGTGGTGTCAAACCCTTGTCGCTCCGGTTGTCAAGCGAATAAGGTGAAAATCAGAGGAAATCAATCGTGTAGGAAAACGCCGGCTTAGGAATTTCCCCCAAAATCTCTTCTCTGGTTTAGGTTGGGCTATACAGGGTGTCTACCAGTCAAGAATGTCAAGAAAAAGTCAAGAAATCAAAAGGTAGGTCAAGAAAGTCAAGAAAAAGTCAAGAAATCAACAGGTAGGTCAGGAAAATCAAGAAAAAGTAAAGAAATCAACAGGTAGGTCAAGAAAGTCAAGAAAAAGTCAAGAAATCAACAGGTAGGTCAAGAAAGTCAAGAAAAAGTCAAGAAATCAACAGGTAGGTCAAGAAAGTCAAGAAAAAGTCAAGAAATCAACAGGTAGGTCAAGAAAGTCAAGAAAACGTCAAGAAATCAACAGGTAGGTCAAGAAAGTCATGAAAACGTCAAGAAATCAACAGGTAGGTCAAGAAAGTCAAGAAAACGTCAAGAAATCAACAGGTAGGTCAAGAAAGTCAAGAAAAAATCAAGAAATCAACAGGTAGGTCAAGAAAGTTATGGAAACGTCAAGAAATCAACAGGTAGGTCAAGAAAGTCAAGAAAAAGTCAATAAATCAACAGGTAGGTCAAGAAAGTCAAGAAAAAGTGAAGAAATCAACAGGTAGGTCAAGAAATTCAAGATCAAGTCAAGAAATAAACAGGTAGGTCAAGTAAGTCAAGAAGAAGTCAAGAAATCAACAGGTAGGTCAAGAAAGTCAAGAAAACGTCAAGAAATCAACAGGTAGGTCAAGAAAGTCATGAAAACGTCAAGAAATCAACAGGTAGGTCAAGAAAGTCAAGAAAACGTCAAGAAATCAACAGGTAGGTCAAGAAAGTCAAGAAAAAGTCAAGAAATCAACAGGTAGGTCAAGAAAGTTATGGAAACGTCAAGAAATCAACAGGTAGGTCAAGAAAGTCAAGAAAAAGTCAATAAATCAACAGGTAGGTCAAGAAAGTCAAGAAAAAGTGAAGAAATCAACAGGTAGGTCAAGAAATTCAAGATCAAGTCAAGAAATAAACAGGTAGGTCAAGTAAGTCAAGAAGAAGTCAAGAAATCAACAGGTAGGTCAAGAAAGTCAAGAAAAAGTCAAGAAATCAACAGGTAGGTCAAGAAAGTCAAGATAAAGTCAAGAAATGAACAGGTAGGTCAAGAAAGTCAAGAAAAATTCAATAAATCAACAGGTAGGTCAAGAAAGTCAAGAAAAAGTCAAGAAATCAACAGGTAGGTCAAGAAAGTCATGAAAACGTCAAGAAATCAACAGGTAGGTCAAGAAAGTCAAAAAAGTCAAGAAATCAACAGGTAGGTCAAGAAAGTCATGAAAACGTCAAGAAATCAACAGGTAGGTCAAGAAAGTCAAGAAAACGTCAAGAAATCAACAGGTAGGTCAAGAAAGTTATGGAAACGTCAAGAAATCAACAGGTAGGTAAAGAAAGTCAAGAAAACGTCAATAAATCAACAGGTAGGTCAAGAAAGTCAAGAAAAATTCAATAAATCAACAGGTAGGTCAAGAAATTCAAGAAAAAGTCAAGAAATCAACAGGTAGGTCAAGAAAGTCAAGAAAAAGTCAAGAAATCAACAGGTAGGTCAAGAAAGTCAAGAAGAAGTCAATAAATCAACAGGTAGGTCAAGAAAGTCAAGAAAAATTCAAGAAATCAACAGGTAGGTCAAGAAAGTCAAGGAAAAGTCAAGAAATCAACAGGTAGGTCAAGAAAGTCAAGGAAAAGTCAAGAAATCAACAGGTAGGTCAAGTAAGTCAAGAAAAAGTCAAGAAATCAACAGGTAGGTCAAGTAAGTCAAGAAAAAGTCAAAAAATTATGCTGCTGATCAAGAATTTTTGCTATTTTTTAGATTGTTATATACCTGTGCTGGGATTTGATAAAATTGAATATTTGGAAATCTAAAATTGTATTGAGTTCTGGTAAGGTTAGTTCATTTTGTTTCTTGCATTCTTGTATGTGTGAAGTTGTGTCCTCCTCCGTGGCCATGCGCTCTAAGGAACTGTGCTTTGGACTCCTACTGCGGGACGGCAATAGTGCGCCTGGGTTCAGTCTCCGGGCTCTCGCCCCGTGTATAGGACCGGTGGCAATCCACCATCTTGAGGAAGTTGGGGAGCTACGCGTGAGTAGCGTAACCCGGTCACGGATATCCCCTATAACGGCCGAGGGTTCGACGTGCTGACCCCACGTCACTACATTACCGGTTGAAGATCTCCACATCTCTAGGTAGGATTGTGGGAGGAAGACTGGCCAAGGTCCTTCAAGGGCTGTCGAGCCATGGGTTATTTTTATTATTAATATGAAGTCTGAAGCAATAGTTAAAGCAAGTCTAAATCTCTTACTAAAGTACAGCTTCAGTTTTCAACTTAACCGGCCTTGCAGTAGTGTTTTTTCATTAAATAAATACGGTTTTCTTAATTTCCAACTATACCTAAGTAGGGGGCGATAAATGTTAAGAAACAGGAAAGAAAGGTCAACAAGAAAAAGCCATGAAAAAGTCAAGAATTTTAGATTTGTTATTTTGGTAGACACCCTGCTAGAGGTAGAGCTCAGGTCAGCCTAAGGGCCGAATCGCACCGAACAGTATTTCTAGTATGAATGCCCTAGTTGGCGCTATACTGGCTACGTGGCTAGAAATGATGGCTGGCTGCTAGACTGGTTTTGACGACTAGACTGTGTTCTAATTGCAACTGGCTTCTCTGCTAGAATCTATGGTACCAACCAATCAGAGCGAAAGTTTGGTCATGTCGTAACAATCCCTAAGATTGTATGTTTATTTTATTAAGTCTCTCTGAACGCTTCATGTTGACCAGGGCATTCACTTGTTTTTCTCAGCTGTCTCAAGCCTCTTAGGCATGTTTACAATGCGTTGTGTTGTGCCATGCAAACCTCCTGAGCTTTCAGGAAACAGGTAACACTTCTGGGTTTGGTGTCAGCGGTTTGCATGGTAGCAATTATGATAATAAACACGATTCGGCGATTCGGCATCGAGGAAGAGCTCGATGGCCAGGGAAGATAGAGGTGAGACAAGCTGGGAAGTGACTGGACTTTGGGAATTGAGTTGGTAGAGAGAGGAGGTCAGCAAGACAGGAGGTCGATAGTGGAAGCACGCTTTGGTCAACACTTAAAGAGAGCTCACAGAGGACTTCGCTATTTTCGATTCAGCTCAGAGACTTCAGTTAGACAGGTAATTATCCTACACCCAGCCATGATACAGGTTCAACGGTTCACAAAATCCAACGAGTTGCCATTGTCTTTTCAGTAGTTTAATTCCTTTGTGTTATTTGTACCTTTCGCATGCCAAGCAATAACTCGTCATGTCAATGACGAGTGGTCTCATCAAGAGGATGAATGATGAGTAGTTTACATCACCCCATCAGTTAACTGGTTAAGATCCCACGAACTTTAAGGTTCGTTACGTGGTGGAGATTAGCGGGTCTTTTCATTTTTTCAGAAATGAAAAGAAATTTTTAACCAGTTTAGAATTATACCCCACCCCAAATTTTGACACATAGTGGAGTGCTAGTTCATTACCCACCCCAAAATTTTGCTCATTTATTTAGTTTTTAGTATGTTCTTGCCAAAATTAATTTTGAAAATACATAGGGCTTAAAGTTTTTTGCATTTATGGGGGGAGAAGAATTTATATATGCCATGATAGATGTTTAGTCTAACATGAGGATGAATTTGATTAAATTTATCGACTTCAAGTTTGGGTCGATAATCAGCGAAATGTAAGAATGCGAAGGAAACTGCGCCCTAGTTCCGTCGCGGTTACCCGCGTCGGGCTGGCGCTATGGTATCAGGAGCGTCCGGCATTCCGCGTGGCGGAAGGTTCGATGTCGGATTTTAGGGAGGCCCATTTCATCAAAAATGTGGCCAGCCCAGGGACGTCCGTGGACGATTCCTTATCAATCTGCTCCTGGTAGCTCTGTGGTTCACTCACGAACCCGGTACCATGGTTATGACAAATTCCCACCTGAGAAATTTTTACCATCCAGAATTTTAAATAAGGAATAAGGAAAAGGCATTTAGATTTGAAGATTTCTTGCATTGACAGTGATTTAGAATTTTTTTTTACATAATCTTGAATAGGAAAATTATTACAACTTTGGTTATGAGGATGCAGTAAGCTACAGTGAACAGTAAACGATTTTACCCTTAACATTTTAATTAATTAACAACGTGGATTAAAAGTGGATTTTAAAGTTATTTATGAATGAGGAAAATAAATTAGTGCCACCGAGTCAGAGTCAATCGGCACTATGGTGCATTTTAACGAGTTATGGCACAGAGTATGCTTGTTTGAGTCAATATTTTGTTATTATTATTAATTGAAATTTTTAAAAGTTTAATTTAAATTTGGTTTAAAACTGACCGTAACTTGTAAAGGATTTAGAATGCTTGAACTATGACTGCTAAGACTTTTGCAACGAGGATATTACATTTTATACATATATAGTTTTGGGAACGTATAAGGCCCCGAGGACCACTCATTTATATTCTTAATGACTGAAGTCTCCTAGCACCTCATGAAGGGAGCTTAGATTAAGGAGATAGTCAAGTTTATACGAGATAGTCACTTGCCTTACGTTACCTTAACTTACGCATACATTGCCTGAAAATTTTCAATTTATGTTAATATGTAAAGAAACGAAACGCTAATTATATTCCTCGACACGCATGTACAAGGTTCGTACCGTGATTTAGGGTATAAACCGCCCGATTAATTAAAAGTTCTAGTTGAGAAGTAATAGATGTATAAATAGGCTGCAGTGACGAGAGATGTCCGTTCACAGGTAAGCAGTAGTGACGAGAATGAATCCGTACACAGATATACATATACTTATATGCTTTAAGCAAAGTTAGGCACAGCCAACTTATTTTGAATAACTAGAAGAGAATTAGGAGAGCATCACACGGCGTGGACGTTTCTCACATATTAACGAGATTTTTTTTGTTAGTATATATTTATATATTTTTTTTTTCTCTGTCCGAAACAATGTTTCGTTTGACAGTTGAATATTTATCCTTAGCACGTTGTAGCTTCGAACGTTAAAAACTTTAAAATGCAGATTGTTTTAAAAGTTTAAATATAAATATTACAAGTTTGCTCCAAGTTACGGCATTTATTAAAGTGAAACAGGTCTAATATATTAAATCCACTTGCATGACATAATAATAATAATTTATAATAAAATAGCACTAATAATATTAAAGATTCAAAGCAGACTTATTATTTAATAATGTGCCGTAGGCACAAAAGTTTTTTGCAGTATGTAATAATACTAGCTCAGCGAATACATCACTGGAATTTTATAGTTACTCTTCAGAAGAAGGTATATGATTATATTAGCAAAGTTTATTTTAAGCGCCAGTTATGAGAATATTTATATTATATGAATATGTAGACGTCGACGTCAAGATTTTATTGCGCTCCATTAACAAGTATTTTCCTTCGGATATTGGATCATGACCAAAATCCTGGAAATCCATTCTGCCATCGCAGAATGATAATGATTAAACCACAACGGTTTTAGTTTCTAACTTTGCCACAATAATATGCTAAGCATATTTTAGAATGAGTAGAGAGAATTAAAGATTCTTCAAGTTTTAGTGATGTTAGTATTTTAATGCATTTAAAGATCGCATAAATAATAGTTATTATTTTATTTCAGGTAGTCAGGAGTAAATCAGACTCAATTTTTCCTTACCTTGTACCTCAGTACGGTTCGATTGATTTCAAAGTATTTAAACATGAAGTTAACACCTGAGATAAGATAAGTTTGCAGTAAAATTCAAAATAAGATAAGTCAAACAGTGCTAATAAATTTAGAGAATAAATAAATTATTAAATAAATAAATCACGCAGATAATTTGAGCCTAGAGTCAGAAATAATTAAAAATTGAGTTAAACTATCTACTAATTAAACTAGGCAGGCTTAAAGTACGTGTTAGCTCTGAAGAACTGTTTGTTTTGATTGCCTAAGCAACATGATAATCATTGCGATTTTAGTTATTTTAAACGGATTACTTCCACACGTAAAAGCTTTTAATTTTATTTATCTGTTGAACAAGTCCTTTGACTATCCTTATAATATAATTACAATTTTATTATTAACAACATTTATTATTAGTATTTTTATAATTTTCATAATCTGTTATTTTCAATGTCAGCGCAAGAAATCTATTACTTATGACCATGAGTGTACCAACGAGTTACAGTTAAGCAAACTTAATGATTCACCGCCCATTGATCAGATTTACGACGATGTTGCACCGATTGTTGAAGTGGTACCATTGAAAACTATAAATCCGCCACTGCCGCCTCCACTGCCTCAGTCCATTATTATTCAACCCAGGGTACAACAAGAAGTTCAAGATGTATCCAGAAATAGTTTAGTCACTAAAGACGACAGTATAGATTTGCCGAAGAATATTTTATCCGTTAAAGATAGAGTTCAGAAATTTGCCGTAAGCAAGGGTCCTAATTTTGTTCAAAACAGTTGCAAAATGGAAAGTGAATTGCCTATTTCATCCTGTGTTCAGCCAGTTGTAAAAGTTAAAGAGTTATTTGCGAATCAGTCACCAGTAAAAGTCGAGAAAGTTTCAAGTGTTACTTTAAAAGCAGAAAGTAAGCCAAACTTTCAGGTTCCCGAACCTGTTGTATCGTTTACAGACCATATTTTTTACGACTTCACGTTCGCCTAGAATTTTTATATTAATTACGATTCAAATTTTAAGTATGATTCATTTTTTACGTTTGATTGTACCTTATGCAAGGTTTATTAGTCATTTAGTTTGCTAACAGCTTCCCAACTGTTGTTATTTTACGAGCACGGAAGTGTTCAAGTAAACACGCTGTCGCAAGTGCAACGAAGTTTTTTGCTTTTCTATCCCATTTATTACGTCATTTCAAAAGTCCTTGACTTTATTTCGAACTCCCGCAGCGCTTACTAAACCTTGTTCGTAGTAAGTTAAAGTTTTGTAAACAGTTACGCGTCATTCAATGTATCAGCGAATCAGAGCTTGCATTTTCGTCCTCCGCACTTTTGCTTGTTGCCCAAAGCAACGATTTTTTTTCGTTCGCTATCCCGAACGGCACCCGAACTTCCCCGAAGTCGCCGAGCACGGCAGCGAACTTGCAAGAGCTCTCGTTGTCGCCACAGAGAAATTTTTCAGTTACGTCCAGCGACCACTAATGCAACCTTGCACAATTTAGAATGTCTGGTATCAGCGAATTCCTTTTCTGCACTCAAGCTCTCTTCCGAGTACTTTGAACACGCAATGGTATTTTAATATCAGGTTCAGGTCAATTTATTGTGATTCAGAATTTGAATAATAATTTGAACACGCACAGATCAATTCAGCTTAACGAAGGGGAATCTTTATTTTTTAATTATCAGGATTTTTCGCAAATTATTGTGGATCAACAAATTTTACATACAAGAATTTTAGCTTTCGAACAAGTCAGAATGCAGGAAATTGAGTTACTACCTAATATCCCCAAGAATTTATCTGATTTCACTATTCCCCAATGGACTTCGCTTGAACTTGCTTTAAAGCAACTTAATCAATCAATTAGTAAGAACATTTCATTTAAAGAATTAGTTTTAAACCCTTTGCCTATGTCTATATTAGTTTTTGTTATTTGGAATGTTTTATTATCCGCAACCCTAGGATATTATTTGTATAAACATTATCAGCTTTCTAAACAGATTAATTCAGAGCAGCGCAGTAATAATTAATAGGTTAAGGCAACACATTAATCATGGACATTAATATTTTAATTACGGTTGGATATTTTATTTAAATTTTCCTTATTTATTTTCAAAGAGTTATGGCAATTATTTTATTTATTTATTTAATCATATTTTATTTTGATGAGACAATTTAATTTGATTTTAAAGAAAAGGCAGTGGAAATTAGTTGGTTTTGTGTACATGCATACTTGAATTATATATACCCATCCTATTGCAATTTCCTTTCTTTGTCATAATTTTTCCTTTTAACCTAACCTGTCTATACGGAGCACCATGGACAAGCAATGCCTACACCATCCATGGGCATTTTTTATGACGGACATCCGCAGGCAGTCTATTATTACAAGGCAGAAAGACTGATTACCATTCTACGAGGGAGACATGCAGACATTTTAAGTACTATTTCAAGAAGAGACTCGTCACCACCAATTTGAGGGAGACATGCAGACATTTCTACTTATTACTACACGGAGACTACCTTTTACAGGAAGGATGTAGTCAACCATACATTTCCCAGTATAGCGGACTATACATTATCAACAACACCTAGTGATGGAGCTAGATATAATTTCCCTCCACACTGTTTGCAGTTCGAACAACAATTTTTCCCTATCTCCCAAGTTCTACGGGTAATTTACTACTTTTTTACATTGCCCCAATGCAGTCAAGACGACAAGCAATCCAGAAAGAAGAAGAAGCAGAGAAAACATATATTCTACAAACAGCAGTTCTGGTCACAAACAATAATTACAGAATTGTGCTACAGTGTTTCTACACATACACATGCGAGCTCCTATCATGTGTATCTATTTGGTTATTTAACATGCATTATGGGAAATAATACCTTTCCATAGCCCTTATACACATTTTCAGTTTTGTGTCATGCTTAAGAACCATTTTTATATGCATTCAAGTTTACATTTTACTACAAGGAAGCGACAAGCACCAGTGGTGTTAATTGACCAGTGCATCAATTAGTGCATAATTTTTTTTTTTAAGATGAAAATGTGCCTTTTGGATAAACAAACAGACATGCAAGCAATAAATAACATAATTACAGCACTTTCGAACATTTTAGAAAGCATGCTTTAGTGACAATATTTTATGCATATGTTTGTCGCATGCAGGTATTATTGTTATTTTTTTTCCCTCTTCTCACCAACATGGAATATTGAAAGCGACACATTTGTTCGCAGAACATTTATTTGATATTTAAATTCAAGCACATAGTTTTGTCACTTGGAAGATTATTAATTTTGTGTGCAGTCATACAAAGGTATTCACCACGCCATAGATGTGTATACAGTGTACAGTTTAAACGTAGAAAAGAAAATTGAACGCTATAATTAAGTTTTACCAGCGACAGTTTTCAGTGTAACTCACTATATGCATTTGAATATTGTATAATAATACATTGGAATGTGCAACACAGCCATGCAAGTTTATATATTTGGCGATGTTAGGAGTGCAGTGCTACGTAGTTTGTAAAACATACGCACTTTGATATGATCAGGTTTTCACACGGACAAAACAGTGAGAAGTGACAATGTTTTACATGCTTACTTACGTGTACTTACTTGTGCACCTTTTTAAGGTTTTTCTATTTATTTGAAGAGTCTATATCAAGTGGAACTATACATAAACATTGTGAATTCCGTTCCATCTTGCACGACGCTCCAACCGCTTGCTTCGCGGAACACACAGAGTCGTTACCGCGTGGCGAGGTATCACAGACTCTTGACTAGGAGGAGGTTGATGAGCAATTATACATAATACACATTACGTACACGCACATGTGATACATTAAGAGTTTTTTCGCTTAACGACACGAACTTTTGTGATTTCTAGTCCTATAATAGTATATATTATTGTTTTTACATCGTATAAACATACGAATTTGTTAGTATTAAGGGTATTATTCATTATGAAGTTTAGGGAATAAAATATTTTTTTTTCCTTTCGGGATATGGCAAACAACAGACAGTTATGGTGTATTTTTTTTTGTATATTTGGTTTTTTAAGAAAATATATGGAATTGGCGAACCTGAGTCATGTCAAGCTTTGCGATTTGACTTTTAAATTTTCAAAGGAGAAAATTTTTCCTAGGAGGCGCGAACGTAACAATCCCTAAGATTGTATGTTTATTTTATTAAGTCTGTCTGAACGCTTCATGTTGACCAGGGCATTCACTTGTTTTTCTCAGCTGTCTCAAGCCTCTTAGGCATGTTTACAATGCGTTGTGTTGTGCCATGCAAACCTCCTGAGCTTTCAGGAAACAGGTAACACTTCTGGGTTTGGTGTCAGCGGTTTGCATGGTAGCAATTATGATAATAAACACGATTCGGCGATTCGGCATCGAGGAAGAGCTCGATGGCCAGGGAAGATAGAGGTGAGACAAGCTGGGAAGTGACTGGACTTTGGGAATTGAGTTGGTAGAGAGAGGAGGTCAGCAAGACAGGAGGTCGATAGTGGAAGCACGCTTTGGTCAACACTTAGAGAGAAGCTCACAGAGGACTTCGCTATTTTCGATTCAGCTCAGAGACTTCAGTTAGACAGGTAATTATCCTACACCCAGCCATGATACAGGTTCAACGGTTCACAAAATCCAACGAGTTGCCATTGTCTTTTCAGTAGTTTAATTCCTTTGTGTTATTTGTACCTTTCGCATGCCAAGCAATAACTCGTCATGTCAATGACGAGTGGTCTCATCAAGAGGATGAATGATGAGTAGTTTACATCACCCCATCAGTTAACTGGTTCAGATCCCGTCATTCTTAAGAATGACACGATGTGAAGACAATCATGTTAATTATAATCTGTGAGTTTGGCAAGGAAATGGTTTCCTTTTTTATGGTTTCTGAATGTTGGTTGTTTTGTTCGCTGCTCGATGAAAGATGACACGTCCTTTCCCATTGCACTAATATTTATTGTTATTAATTATCTTTTCTCTTGTACAAATGTTTATTGTTCTTTAATCTTAATTTCTGTATTTTACCTATCACTGATAATGTCAGGATAGTGACTAACCTGTATATACTTATCTTGTAAGGGCTGTTACCATGGCAATTACGAGTGTGTTTTGTCTTGACTTTGGAAGTTCGGGCTCGGTTTTTGAATAGAGTGATCAACTTGAATTATAAGAAGTTTAATTTTGAGTGACATGGTTTATTTGTTAGGATATAAGTATTTAGTTTGCAAAGAAGTAAAATAGACTTCATTTTACTTAGTACAAACTTAACTTTGATTTTTATTTGATGAACTAACAGAGAGATATTACCCCATACCCTGAGAGGCATCACGCGAATGCTTTCGAGTCTTTCATGTGAACTTATTTTTTGCTCTTTTAGTTAAATCATGTTCTTTTGACTAAAGAACGTGTCAAAGAAAACGTCTGATGAGGTACATTCGTGTTAATTAATATTTAGGAATTTATCCAAAGCGATGAGATTTATACACGACAGATGTGATTTGCGGGCAATGAAAATTCTTATTGTGTATGGGTAGCCCCGTCACAACTCCCTTGGGCAGGCCCACGTTTCCCCACGTCCCTGCCACTTTACCTGCGTTTCAATAAACGTAGCTTGAAAATGGCATCTGCATGCATTGTTTGAAATGACAAACACTAATTAGCAATGCACCCGAGAAATGTCTCAGATGAAGAAGCCGTCGCTCTGGCCTCATGCCAAGGGACATATTAACGTCCGGGGACTTATTTCGCTTCTTCTGTTACGTTCCAGCAACGTCTTATGCCAACACGCAACAATGTGTTTCAGTGTTGCAAGATAATTGGAAGGTCGGCCGGAGAGCTCACGCACAGGAAATGGACGGCGCACCTCTTGCCGGACAGGGAAGACCGTACAGGAATTCTCTGGGAGTGTCCGAACCCGATCATTATGCCGCTCAAATTACCAGGCAGGGTTGATATCTGCCCCAGACTCCGCCCTGGAGAATGATTGACGTCATAGGGCAAGAGGGCACGGAAGACCGACCCTTTGAAAGGTGAAGGGTTCAAGGACGCAGTGATGTAGATTATTCCCAAAGTGCTCGACGAGATCATTTCCATCACATCTCTGGCTCAGTGTCATACTGATCGCGGCAGCTGACCTGCATAGCTCTATCTGTCCACAAATCGTCCTCGGGGGTGTGTGGCTCAACGAGTGTCAAGAATCTCAGTTGTGAAGTAAAAGCTGTAGGGGTAACATCGCTCTCCCGTTACAACGTTGCCAAGCGTACGTCTGCTTTTGTCAGTTGTTTTCATTAGCTTTGTTTGAACAGTGTTTGGGTGTTCTGTGTACTAATTTTCCGTGCTTTGTGTACTATTGTACAACATTTATCCAGTAACGGCGCTGGTCAGTTCTCTCTCTTTCCGTTTTACAGTACGTTTGGCAACATGCGGTGCCTTGTGACACGAAAATGCCCGATGTCAGTCGAAGAAAATTGAACTGATCGCTGATTCGTTGTTTCCCAGCCGCCAGCTGGAAATGAGAGCAGTATAGCTTACTTTCAACGATTACTAATAGCTCTTAGAAGAGGCATATAACGAAGCAGGCAAAGCAGTACAAATGCGACGTAAGGCTAGTCAGAGAGAACAAAAAAGGATCACACAGTTCTTTGTCACCACATTGTCACAAAGCTTGCCCCCAAACGCACCACGAGAGCTATTAAAATGACGCAAGACGATAAGGCAGACACGAACAGATTAGGAGCATGTGTTTAGTTAACATTTATGCAGGTTCTTTTGTGATCCTTAACAATGGGGAAATGACAAAGGATTAAATAAATTAATGACCTTCTGTTCACCCGTTCTCTCCATTGACCTCCAAGACTTCAAGGAAAGGGGGAAAATCAGTATATAGGTGTCATTCCACTCAGGAGAAGCTTTGTTTGGAAAACTCAACATTTTATTTATTTTATACGGCGGATTGCACAACGGACAGCAAATGTTCTTGTACTAATTTAACAAGCTGGTTCCATCCAATCTGCGTGTATTTATTTTTAAAAATTCTGAATACAGAACAAATTCCTTTTATTTAAGTATATCAACAGTGAAATGAGAAAGAACATAATTAAGCCAAGCGTCAAGTCAACTTTGCAGCAGGTTTTCGCATATGTAGATCCAAATGTGCGCGCAGAATATAGTTCCACTGAGACGGGTTCTATTCCGACACAACTGCATACTTGCAAGAAAACAGTTATTTAATTTGTAAAATACAGACAAAATAATACATCCATTAGCAGGTGTGGACTTGATCGGTTGCAATCACTGTGCAGACGAACTAGGATCCGTAGATTCGCCAACTGGGGTTTGTATTGCGCTGAAGAATCGCTGAAGATCAAGAGCGAGTCGAGCAAGACTGAATACGTTGCAGAGCGCGTGGAATCCGTGATACCAGTGTTGCACATCCCACTATTTTAACCCTATGTTTATTGTGATGTGATTGATTAATAATGGTGGTATACAGCGGCGAGAATGACTGAATCGAGGTCTACTGTTCAGCGCGCGGTTTTACCCGAGTGTTATTTCGGGCTTCATCCGAAAGGAAAAGCTCTTCAAATCAAGCAAGTTGTTTTAAATTCATAATCCTCCTTACGAAAACATGATCAAAATAAAACAGGGCGTCAGGGATTTGCCGTCAATGTGCGCACGAACTGTATCACGGGTGCTGAATGATTTGCGGTTTAAGTTTAGGAAGAGGACACGATTGTTTGTTGTTTGACGACAAAAGAATCTCCGCGGTATTAAAAGATATCGCCGTGATAAGAAACATGTTTATTATTTGGACGAGACGTGCTTTATCTCGGTGGGGGGAGGGGGCGGGGGGCGTACATTGAATGAAACATTGAAGGACACCACCTTGCAAAACCACCGGCAGAGCTGAAGAAACCGACGAGAAAAGAAGAGGGGAAGGCGGAGGCTTATTGTTTCACCCACTGGCGGCAATGAAGTCTTTGTTGAAGGCGCATATTTACTGTTCCGTGCAAAGAAAGGGTGATTATCAGCAAGAAATGGACAGACCAAGATTTGAATCCTGGTTTAGTGAAGTGATCCATAAATTGAAACCAGAGTAATAGCAGCAGACAATGCACCTGTAATGTAATCAATAACAAATCATGCTTTTTTTGCTGGTATAACTTGAAGTGCTTGTGTCTTACAGTAACGGATGTATTGCGAACGAAGCAACCACGTTTTTCATAAATGTATTTCTTTCTAAACCAAAACCAAAAATTTGTTATTAAATTCAAGAGTGGGCCTATAGTTGTTTACTTTTATCTTTGTTTATTTTTCTATTTGCGTGCTCGAAATATACACACATGCTCTCATGTTTAGAAGTTATATCGCATTTATATTAAGTAATGACACATTTATTAAATAATCTATGCGCAGAAAGTACTTCTAAAATTTTATGTTTCAGGAGACAAAAAGAAGCAAAAATACATTCTGCTTGACATGCATGTGGGTTTTGATGTGTTGTGCGGTTGGCAATACTGTGGATTTTCTCAGTGTCTACGATGTAAGCAGCTCGGCGGTTGAGGCAAGACTGGCACGGAAGATTCTGAGCTCAGTTCTCGCGTTAATTAATACATAAAACCTGCTGCAAACTTAGCTTGACGCTTGGCTTAGACTCATATGTACACTCAGGGACGGCGACAGGGGTGGGCACGGGTGGGCAAGCGCCCTCCCAAAAATTCCTGTGCCCACCCGATTGCCCACCCAATCAAATTCAATAAGTACATATACTCGAGGATATATGAATGATTAAATATTTAAGTGTAACCTGGTGTTCATAGCGTGTATATTTTACTTGTGAATATTATCTATGCTGGAAATGTTCACATATTATCAACCAATAAAAAGCCACTTTTGTCATTGTTGAAACAAAAACTGTGATCAATAATACTTCCATGTTTAAAAGCAGCTAGTAGGCTTAGGAGGCTCAAAATTATGCAGGGTATGATCACCATTAAATCACAATTGAGGGAGAACTTGAGGGCTGCAGCTCTGGGCCTCCACTACGTATATATATTCCGGCCTGGCTATGGTTAAAATAATCTCCAAATAAACAAATCTAAACATCTTAGCGTTACTTCCACCAGCAACACAATAAATTATTTCGACTTTTTAATTAATATTAGAATAATTTAATCAAGAAGACTTAGTTAGATGGGCAGGCCATGTGACACGAATGGCAGAGGAAAGAATAATTTACAGGATTCTTGTTGGGAAACCTGATGGTAAGGGACCAGTAGGAAGGATAAGACGAGGATGGAGAGATAACGTTGAGATGGACCTAAAATAAATCGTTAGGGATGGGAAAGATTGCATTGATCTTGCCCAGGATAGGGACAGATGGAAGGCTTGTGTTGCTGCAGCCATAAACCTTCGGGTTTAAGTATGCTATAGAGCAGCCATGTCCAACGCGTCGATCACGGGGTGTTTGCTGGTCGATCGCAGTTATCTATTGTAATTATACGAATATACGTTATTTGAGGTGGGGAGGCGCCCAAGTCTCCCTTAAATGTCCTACTGATAACCGGTAACACTTTTAAAAATCCACGCCACGCCACTGCCCCGCACTATGGCCTCTTTAGGCTAAACCTTTTCTACCAAGAAAACGTATATTCAGGGGTGCCCACAGGGGGGATTATGGCGCAGGCTGCGCCATCGAGATCCTATGGGGGATTTTCCCCTTCAAATAATGTAAAATTGAACATTTATATATTTTTCCAAAATACAGGTAAAAATTTTACACCTTAAAATCACCATATTTAATCCATTAGATGAAGAAAAGAAAGCGTTTAAGGTCATTATTGAAGGTGCGAGGAACGGGGGGGGGGGGGTAAATATCCAACTCTTATATATTAGGCCTTAATTGACACGTGGGTTCGGGGGGGGAATTCTGAATTAAACGTTGGCGGGGACAGTATTAAACTCTAAGTCTTAGATTATGGCGGGTATTTTAGTTAGAGGGGCATTGAGCATTAAGGTATCCAATTCTTGTGTATTGCTATTGTCTTAGAATGTTGCAGAAATTCTGGTGTGGAGACTGAGAATTAATTATTTGGAGGAGGCAATATCCACTCTTCAACATAAACAGTAAGTCTAAAATTGGCATGGATTTTTTTGTGGTAGGATTGAGTATTAAATTTAAAGGGGGGAGATAGGAAGCTCTTGATAAAGTGTTAAATCCTAGATTGTCAAGGGATTTCTGTAGTGAAGAGAGAGTTTGAACATTAAATTTTGGAGACTATATTTAGCGTTTTCGTCCCCGAATGTGCCAAAACAGAAGTTGGAAAAGACTAAATATCCCGGGATCCTAAGAAAGTATTGACACCCCGTTAAATTAATATTCTTGAAAGCCTGCAAAGAAATGGATGTAAAAATGTTTTTGCTTGCTTCGCTCGCAATAATGTGTTTGTTACAACAATGCGTGTTTGGCGTTTTACTGAGGTGGATGTGAATTTTTATGCTATAGTTGCATTACAAGACATGAGCGATATTCTCCATATTCATGAGTAACATCACTTCTTAAAATATAGTGCTTATTTCTTGGTATACTGCTTATTTTAAAGCAGGTGCATCATTTGGAACAAAAAGCTAAGAAAAAAGTTACTTTCGGTGTAGGGATTACGATATAGTTTCAGGGAGCAAATGATATGATTTGGGGGGGGGGGGGACGGATGACATGGACATGATTTTTGTGGGGATGCGCCATTGGCCTTGGGGGAGATGGGCACCCCTGCGTATATTGTCCTTGTCCCTCAAATGTTGGCACCCAATCGCTGCTACTACAAACATTCAGATAGATTTGTCAGTTGTACAAACCTTGTAAGCTAAGAAAAGTAACTCCAAGGAGTAAGAAAACTCTTTCAGTCAAAAACTTGTACGATTAAAATACTATGCTCAGGAACATGCATTTAAATTACGAGAAACTTCAAGATTGTCTACCATCGCACTTTCTATCATTGTCGCCGAATACATAAAATCAAGTATGTTCCTTGTATTTGCAACACAAGCTTAAACCTAATTCACATTTATTTCACTGTATTAACATGCATGAAAGAATGTGATTTAGAATGTATGACTGGGGTATGGCTGGGCATGGGTAAACACTTCCTTGAAATAATTGTGTCCATCAGAGACAAAGCGAAAGGAAATGGAACAAGATGCAAGAATAGATTAGAAAAGATAAAGAAAAAAACAAGAAAAGGAAAGGGAAAATAAGTAAGAAGGAAAATGTGGAGTGTAAGAGACAGGGGGATACATACGTCTTACATACACATATACTATATGGTCTTACATTTATACTGCCCACCCTAATCTATCACTATGGAGCTTCTGCCCACCCGGTCGAAAATTTCTGGCGCCGTCCCTGATGTACACACAACAAGAATATTAATAACAATAACTGTGACAGTATTACAAATATTATTGACCCTCAGCTTCTTGATGCACACCAGTTCAAGAGATGGAAGCTTTGAGAACAATTTAACAAATCTGTTTGTAACCTTCAAAGAATGTTGTTCTAAGAATAAGAGCTTTTGTGTTACAGAAGTTGTTGCATTCGCTATTGTTACTTAGGATCCGGATATGAAGAAGTGGCAAGAGTTCACTAGTAGAGAGTTCTCCATTCATGATTTTGAAAAGAAATCTCAAATCTCGTATCTCGCTTTCGGTCTTGTCTCAAGTCTTTACATGTACAGTACAAGCATCACTGCACAAACTTCGACAAGGTAAAGAGGTTTGTTAAGGGAAACAACCTTTTTTAGAGATCTTCCGGGCAGTGCAGTGGCAACACTGTAGCCGGGTTCGGTAACCGGTGGAGGCACATTGCGCAGTGCTTCGGATCCAACATTAAACTGTAGGTACAGTCTCGATTAGCCTATCCGTGGACTTAAAAGCAAACTATAACAAAGAAGCAATGTACCCTCGAAAAACGGAATTTTATCCTGAATGTTCGCAACCACATTCTAGTTAATACTAAATGCAACTAAATCCCCAAACCCGTTCTGTCACAAGATAATCATAAATTTTCAGAAAGTCACCCTGTATATTGAAGTGAAATTTGCACTCTCAAATTAGAAACTCCTGGCGGTTGGCAACACTGACGGCCGTAAAAGACCTACCGGAACGTGTTGCTGGTTGTTGTAGGTGGACAGAGCATCCTAGCGACAACCACGTGTGACGGAAGGGTGGCGTGGAAAGTAGTCTTGCGGAGAGGAGAAAAACAAATCACCGGAAGTGAACGAACCAATTACTTCTCGAATAGCCCGTTGAATAACTGGAATGACTGAACTATTAGTCTCGCTACTAGAGAAAACCACCGACAGATAGTTTGAAAAAAATTACAAGATGGAGGAGGTAAATAAGAAGATAGACTTATGAGAAAACACCGGCTTGGGGGAAGGGCAAAGTATCTCAAGGGAGGGCATACAGAGTACCTTTTCGACCCCCCAAAAATATTCACTCTTTATTGGCACAGATGTCCCCGGTTCGGGCATGGATGTTTGTGATCGTCTGTCACGAATGAAAGAGAGATTTGAGATTAATTGATATGAGTTTGATGTGTGGGTACCTAAGGGGGCCTTCCCTAAAAAAGTCTGTAGGGAGTCCGACTACCACGTGGGAGACTCGGGTTTGATTCCGAGTGGGTGGTCTAAGATCGAAATAAAGCGGCTCTGGGGGCTCACCCAGCCCCAATTTAATGGGTACCTGGGCAACCCTCGGGGGTAAAGGCGGCCGCAGCGTGGTGCTGATCACATTTTATTTATTTATTTATGCTAGTATTATCCTGCTAAAAACCGCTGGCTGGCCTTAGTACAGCAGTACGTATACATGTAAAAACAAAAAAGTCATAAATTTATAATACAAGATTGAATGATAAACAAGTGAATGTACAAGAGAAATACTAAATACAATAAGAGATACAATAAAATATGAATGAAATATATATTAACGTATACATGATAAGTCATTAAAATAGGCCTGATGAATGATTAAAATACAATTGATCTTTAGGCTCGTTGGAAATCATTATAACTACTGACTATGAAGTTTAAAACTCATTATATTTATAATCTGTGGATGTTGTCAATAACGACCCTTTAGTGCGTACTCGATACGGCGTAGCTCGTATAGACATTCTCGATAAAAGCGTAGGGACAGAGCAGTAACCTTCTAAAATTTTCTCAACGAATTTTATGTCATTTCTGTTTCTTCTAGCTGAAAGGTATTCAACTTTTAACTTGTTCAATAGGTTGTCATAACTATAATATAATTTAAACAGTTTAAATCTAAAATATAAATAGGAAAGGAATGATGTCACATTTTCCAACACCACAGGAAAAATTCCATGTCACAGAACTGAATTCCAAAATGGGTCTTACAAATGCCATGTACATAACCTCCAAAATGGCCGTGATCGAGATTGTGTTGGGCCCTACCCCCACATCCTCTAAATGTGCCTTCATGGCACGGTGCTATTGCACGGGCAACTCTATATTTCTTTTCCGGAATGTCTGGAGTAAGAGAATGCGAACGCGTCCTGGCCGCACGTTGCAGCTGTGTGACTCGTCCAATGAACGCGCGGAGGGGAGGGGACCGCGCGGGAGGGGGCGACTCGAGTGGTCTAGTAGTTCTGTAGTAAACATGACAGCTCGCAAGCCTACTAGGGGAATTCTGAATTCTGCACCCTTCCCCACCTAGTCTGGCCTCGCCCACAAGCTTTTCCCTCTGCGCGTCGCTACTCCAGACATTCCGCAAAAGGAATATATATACCTTTACCTATCCACACATCTGTAATATCCGAATATTCGGATTATTTGGATATGCGTGCATCCATATTTTATACATTCGTGCATTTCCAGTACTAGAGATTACTTTCGTTTGAAACCCTGATATCCGTGATCCGGATTTTTTTTTTTTTTGACATCCCTACTAGGAGAATATCTTCAGGAGAGCGAGGAAGAATAATGTTTGCAAGATAATTGCATATTTCTAAATAACACTATTTTATATACACATCTTTTACATGTGCGTATGTTTGTGTCTGGTATTTTCAGCTCAGTATCAATAAAAAAAAAAAAATAACATTGAAGTAAAGGAACTGGAATGTACCTACAAATAGTGTGGTTTGCAATGGTCGTTTAAACTTTTCCAGTCACGGCCATGGTTAACTATGACATTCGTTCCTGTATGAGAACGGAATAATATGTCGCATGTTGCTTGCGTACATATTAATAACGTGGTTTGCATAACAAAAGAGCGTGCCCCTTGAACGTGTTGGGTATACGAAATGTAGAGTTGAGATCCTTGTCTTCTGTGACCTGTTTCAGCATAAGAAAAGAAAGATCTTAACATTGTGTAGGCTGAAAACTGAAATCCGTCACATGCCGATATTCTTTTCCTTCTAAAGAAAAATGTCACTTTTGTACCGTTCAAGTTTTATCAAGAATATCAATATTTATAACGAATTCATGAAATATACCAAATAGCCGGTGATTCGAATCCAGGGCCCTTGAATTCATAGAGCGTCACGCTAAACGGTACACCTTGTAGGCCTCTTCAAGTTGGACCAAAATATTTGGATATGAATTTTCCTTATATCAACGATGACAGTTAGTAATAATTGCTGTTAGTAATAATTTGTCACTATTATAGGAGGGTAAAAATAGTAACATCTTACATTTCGAGACAAAGAATAGATGGTCGCAAAACTGAAAAAAATCACGTAATTAACCTATAGTACCGGAAATGCACGAATATTGTATATATTTGTTTACGATTTTTGCTTTCTCACTTATTCCGTATTCGGTATTATTCCCAATCAAAGATACGTAGAATACACCAGTGTTCAAATTTGAGAAATTTGCATCGGGAGGGAAATTCCAGTAGCTTCTCTTGAATATTATATAAATTGCAGTACAGTCAAACACGTATATAGAAATATATTTCAGGGGGGTCCGAGCGAACCAAGTGTCTGAGAAATAATAATAATCATAGATATTTAAATTAACACGTTAATTTAATTTATAGATCTATTCATAATAATATATAAATTATTTAATCAATATAGTATTGTTATTATTACATGAATAGGTAAAAAAGACAGTATATGTATAGAGATATAAGAGCATATATTCATTGTTAAGATCGCCAAAATTTGTATAAAAACAACTATCCTGGCAAGGAAATTAATGTCAAATAGATAAAGAATTGTATATTTATTGAATAACAAAAAGGATATTAGATCCAATTGACGAAAAGTAAAGTTTCTGATTCATTTTCTTTTTTGCATATTAATTAATATGCGTAGAATTGTGCATAAATCTTCTTTGGTACTGTCATTCAAAGCCGTATGATCCCAATATAATCCTTGCCTCCAGTAAGTTTGGCGGGAATATATAACACCGGACAGGCACGTATCCAGGAATTCCTTTCGGGGGGGGGGGGGGTTCAACACCATTTTTTTAAGGGGTATAGTAAGAACCTCACAATTGTATGTTCAAGACCAGTGGTGGCAATTGGGTTCCAAAAAGGGGGGGTGCGAAGGGCGGTGCAAGGAAAGTTTACTTTCTATTGGCAGACAAGGCTTAACATTAAGAGGCCATAATGTTGAGGCAAGAAAATAAAAAATGGGGAGCAACTATCCCTTAACCCTTAGTTCGCCGTCGTAACACATATGTTGCAAAAAAAGTATGTCCCTTGTAGCCGCTGTAACACATATGTTACAAACAGCTTTAGATACAATTATTAAGGGTTTGCCACACTTATATTTGTATATTGAGGTTGAAACACTGACAGTTCGTTCGGGAATATGTTTTGCAATCGTGTTTCGAAAATTCCAAATCTCCCCACCCCCTCCTTTCTCGGAATATGTCACGTGTTTGGGCTCACCCAAACACGTGTTCGATCTTCAGTTGGCAGACACAATAAATGCTTGGTATTTACGATGCTGTTTTCCTCCAAGCTTCCAACGCTGTGATTTAGTACTGATAAGGCACACATTCTTCTTTGTGCTTAGACCTGGTGATCGAGCTGAAGTAGTGGCGGGGGTGGGGGGTAGGGCAAGGAGAGAGGGGATTGGATGAGGTTTGGCAGTGTGAGCTTTCTGTCGCCTCTATGTTAGAAATGCAATGAAGCTTGACGATAGCCAGAGGCCAAAAGCATGAGTCTAAAGCGTGCGTATATCCAGAAGTATAGACAAAAGAAAGGATTGCAAAGGCTCCCTCCCTCCTCTGTTAGGACTAACAAAGGCCTCACCATAAACACTTCGTATCATATAACAGCTCATCGATTTCCCTAACGCTCAAACGTTTCCTTCTGGACATATTTCCACAAAGAGCCGAGTCAAAAGGGAGAAATAGATTCACAGTAGCTACACAAGATGCATGACGGACAGGAATAGTGAACTAGAAAAGCAACTCGCCGTTTCACAGAGGCAAACAGAATGGCTGTTCGACAAAGTTCACGAGATGGAGGGGAAATTGGATGCTCTGGAGAACCAGAGTAGACGATCGAACCTTGTGTTCTATGGCGTGCCGGAGAAGGAAAATGAAACATGGGAGGAGTCCGAAGAAACCCTGAAAAAAGTACTAAATGACAGTCTGGGCATCGCCATGGACGACAGGGTCTTCGAACGTGTCCACAGGCTGGGATGGAGAAGAGAGAAGGACAAACCGCGGCCCGTAATCGCGAGATTCGGACATTTCAAGGACCGGACGTCGGTGCTACGAAGAGCGAAGGATATCCGGGAGGCGGGAGTGAGCGTGGCAGAGGACTTCTCGTACGACACGCGCCAGCACAGAAGGGAACTCAAGACATTCATGACCCAAGCTCGCGAGGAAGGCTGCAAAGTGCAACTCAAATACAGGACATTATATATAAACGGCCGGCCATGGACTCTGGAGGAGCTACGAAGGAGGCAAGAGGAGACGACGCTGGACTGCAATGTGGCAACGCCGAGCAACCAGGACGGGAGATCGACATCAAGTGGACAGTTTACCTCACAGCAGGAGGGCCAAAGAAGGAGTGCCTCGCAAAGAGACCCTCGCCTCAGGGAACGAAGACAGGATGACGGAGAAAGGATCCCACCCGCCACCCGCAGGGGCCGCGGAGGGTTGCACATATGATGGCCATCGCCGGACGTAGAAGAAGAGGAGGAGGGGGCGTCTAATTTTGGAAACTTGCAGGCGGCAGGAGAGAGTGACCAAACCGACAGAGAAGGTAAGAGGGTCAATGACTCTAAAGAGGGGGAAAGTTTGTGCAGGAACAGTTTATTCGGGTCTCAAGGGGAGGGTCCCAAGGAAATTTACACGAACGATGATCCCAGGCTACGGGTGGTAGTATGGAATGTAGAAGGGCTAGCAAAAAGATTTTGTGACGAGAATTTTAGGGAGTATGTGGAGCAATTTGATATACGGTGTTACGTAGAAACGTGGGGAAGCTCTAATAACATGCCAGAGTCATGGGGGGAGGGGTTCTCAAAAATCACGCGTAGAAGGGCCAGCAGAGGGCGGTACCCGGGGGGCTTGGCAATCATTTTCAAACAAAAATGGAAAAAGTTTATAAAACAGATATGTATAGATAAGGAGGAAATCCTGGGAATCCATTTTGCAGCGGGGTCCCTGAACTTAATCGTGCTGGCAGTTTACAGACAACCCCCAAGCTCCAAGTTCTATTCAGAGCAACATTTTGACAATTTAGGGGCAACTATTCAACAACTGACGGAAGAACATCCTGGGGCCAATTTCTTGGTGACTGGTGACCTAAACGCCAGAATTGGGGAAGAGGAGGTATCCTGGGACGTCTATGGGGGGCAAGATAGTGACCAAACGACTCATGACGGCATGTACTTAGGACAACCTAGACAAAGCAGGGATAAAATAGTAAACGCGGGAGGGAGGCAACTCCTAGAACTATGCGGGTTACATAAGCTCCAAATATTAAATGGGAAATTTTTCACAGACTGTCCGGGGCACTTCACATACGTGGGGGCGGGGGGTAGTAGCACTATTGATTATGCTATTGGCTCCCTCGAACTGTTACAAAGAATTAAGGGTTTTCACGTCCAGGCGCAAACGCAATCGCATCATATGCCACTTGAAATCGACGTTCAGTGGGATACTCATAGTAACGTAGACACTCCCAAACTTGCGTTGGAGCCCGAGAAAATATTACGCAAATACGTGTGGACTAAAGAGGGGGAGGAGCAATACAAGATAATTATGACCGATGACGTAACAAAAATGTTGCAAGAGCGTTTTAAAACAGCCATCGAGGGAAATAATATACAGGAAGCAGTGGGATTAGGATATCATATTCTCGAAAGGGCCGGAAGTCATATGTTAAAGGGAGAGGGGAAGGGGGGCAAACATGTTAAGGGGGGGTGGTACAACGAGAGATGCAAAATAATGAAGAAAAGGTTGGACCGAGCTTTGAAACTCTACAGAAACACAAATAGCGAAGAGAGCAGAAATAACTACCTCATGGTCAGAAGAGCGTATAACAACATTTTAGAGCAAGAAAAAGAAAAATGGCAAGTTGAAAAATTCGAAGAAATTAGAAAGGCAATCTCGGAGAGGAATATTTCGGCATTATGGGGAGTTCTACGTACATTGAGGGGTCAGAAAAACAACTGGGTGCATATTGAGCCACATATTTGGGAATCTCACTGTCGTTCTTTACTTGGAGGGGAGGGGGAGACACCTCGAACAGAAATTGCACGGGAACGTTACTTCCTAGGGGACTACATACCGATACTTGATGAGGATATACGAGTGGATGAGCTAAGAATGGCGATTGGGAAATTGAAAAAAGGGAAAGCGGCTGGATTGGATAATATCGGAACGGACTTCTTTAAAGCAATTGGGGAAGACATTAATATGTTAGAAAATATCCGTAGACTACTAGATAAGATTTTCAAAGAGGGACATTTCCCGAAGGACTGGGCCACATCAATAATTTGCCCTATATATAAAGGCAAGGGGGATAGGAGCGAAGCGGGCAATTTTAGGGGTATCTCTTTGCTTCCAATATGGAGCAAAATATATACGCATATTTTAAACCGTAGAATACAAAAGTGGTCAGAAATATTTGATAAAATTTCCCCTTTACAAGCAGGATTCAGGAAAGGGCATAGTACCCTAGATAATATATTCATATTGCACACATTAGTACTTGAGCGAATTAAAGAGAAACGAAAAAAGTTGTACGCGTGCTTCATTGATTACGAGAAGGCGTTTGACAAAGTTCACAGGGGTATTTTGTGGGGGACACTGCAAGAAAAAGGAATGTCGGCGCGCATGATAAGGGCGCTACAAGCTATTTATGAAAACGTACAATTTTGTGTGAGATGCGATGGCCACAGAGTATCATCATTACAACCCTCGCATTCCGGGTTAAAACAAGGATGTATCCTGTCGCCAATTTTATTCTCTCTCTTCATTGATTGGGTGGCGAACGAAGTATCATGGGAGCAGGGCGCAACCCCATCTATAGGGGAGCAAGAGATACCTGTACTCTTGTATGCGGACGATATAGTCATCATGTCGGAGACAATAGAGGGGCTACAAAGGGGACTAAATAGCATATACGAGGGGTGCCAAAAATACAAAATGACAGTTAACATTAAAAAAACTAAAATCATGGCTTTCAAAAATGGGTATACTTTCAGCAAACAAGAAAAATGGAATTACGGGGGGGAAGTAATTGAGCCTGTCAAGCGTTTCACGTACTTAGGAGTAACATTATCTATGACTGGAAGTTGGACGCAACATATACAGACACGAAAAAGCAAAGCAAAGCTCGCAATAGACCAAGTAATACGTACCATAAGTAAAGTACCGCAAATGCCGTTCTCAGTGATTCAGGGTTTGTACAAGTCAATAATAACAGGAACTTTGAACTATGGGGTTGAGCTGTGGGGGGCAAGAGGAGGGAGCACAGTCGCAAGCATTCAAACAGAATACTACAAAAAAGTGTTGTGTGTAAGTAGAAGTACTGCCAATTGTGGGGTACTTAAAGAATTAGGTCTAAGCAAAGAGACAGTACAAGCTAGGATGAGAACTTTAAAGTATTGGCTTCAGCTAGCAAGGGAGGGTAACACGACACTTAAGGGTAAATGTCTGATAATGCAAGTAAGAGAAGAAAATACACGGAACTGGGCGAGGGATATAAAAAACATGTTGAACTCTATTGGGATGGGGTGGGTTTGGGAAGCAGGAGGGAGGGTAGATACATCAGTTGAAAATCAAATTAGAGGGAGACTTATGGACATAGACAGGCAAGAAACACTAGCCGACTGTCAGACGAAGACTTCACTAAGAGATCATTTGAAATCAAGGGATTGGGGGAAAGCAAGATACATAAACTTGGTAGGCAAAAAAGAAAGGGGAGGGATAGCATGGTTCAGACTGGGGGTTGGAAACAAGTAAAAATTAAGAATGAAGCAGGGGAAACTATATGCTCTTTGTGCGGGGAGGGAGAGACGGGCGAGCATCTGCTCTCTGCCTGCCCCTCTACGCGTGATTTACGAGACAAGTGGGTTGAGAACGTAACAGAGAGGGAAATAATGGAAGTGGTAGAAGACAGAAGAGGAATCATAAGTGAGATAGTGCAACGAGTGGGGAGATATTTGTGGGAAGTGAGGGAGCGACGAGGAAAGGCGTTAGCGGTCAGCGATAAGAACGAAGAAACCGCACAAAGGGAACCGAGCGTGTAATACGTGTACTGTGGGTCTAGCAGTGTGCAATGTATATGTGTTTTGTTTTGTTCTGTTCTGTTTTGTTTTTCACATTATTCAACAAAGAAATTCAAATTCAAGTAAGTCTCCAGACAGGAGGCCGAATGAACCGGACACACAACTTTATTTGCATGTGCAATATTTCGATTGTTAAAATATACTAATTATGTTTAATTTTTTTCTTTTGTATCTGATCAACTGCTAAGAGTTATTTGTATACTAACGTAAAGAAGGTACAATATTAATACACGACTTTGAGGGAAGAGAAAGTGTGTGTAATGTAAAATTAATGTAGTGCGTACAGCGTACAGCTCGCACAAGGAAAATGTAAATAAATAAATACAAATACAAAAAAAAAAAGCAAAAGTTCGGGTTTTCTCCCCAAAGTAGCTGGAGAATAGGGGGCAAACTCCAAATTTTTATGATTTTTTCATTGAAATTCGGGGGATGCAGCCCCCGCCCGTAACCCCCCGCGGTTGGGGCATCCAAATTTTACATGGTTGCATGCACTGATGTTCTGCCTGCAAAACAAAAGTTATCCGAAGTAGATTGGTCCCATAGTGTCAGTTATAACAATTTTATGAATAATATGCAAATTGGCTAAAATTCGCTAGAGTATTACGTTTTGCCTTATTATTCAAATCGTATTGCACCCACGAACATGAATCAAGTTTCATTCTGTTGCGGAAGGTCCATTCCTTGAAAAAAAAGCAAAAGTTTCGGTTTTCTCCCCAAAATAGCTGGAGAAGAGGGGGCAAACTCCATATTTTTATGATTTTTTCATTGAAATTGGGGGGATGCAGCCCCCGCCCGTAAGCCCCCCGCGGTTGGGGCATCCAAATTTTACATGGTTGCATGCACTGATGTTCTGCCTGCAAAACAAAAGTTATCCGAAGTAGATTGGTCCCATAGTGTCAGTTATAACAATTTTATGAATAATATGCAAATTGGCTAAAATTCGCTAGAGTATTACGTTTTGCCTTATTATTCAAATCGTATTGCACCCACGAACATGAATTAAGTTTCATTCTGTTGCGGAAGGTCCATTCCTTGAAAAAAAAGCAAAAGTTTCGGTTTTCTCCCCAAAATAGCTGGAGAAGAGGGGGCAAACTCCATATTTTTATGATTTTTTCATTGAAATTGGGGGGATGCAGCCCCCGCCCGTAAGCCCCCCGCGGTTGGGGCATCCAAATTTTACATGGTTGCATGCACTGATGTTCTTCCTGCAAAACAAAAGTTATCCGAAGTAGATTCGTCCCATAGTGTCAGTTATAACAATTTTATGAATAATATGCAAATTGGCTAAAATTCGCTAGAGTTTTACGTTTTGCCTTATTATTCAAATTGTATTGCACCTACGAACATGAATTAAGTTTCATTCTGTTGCGGAAGGTCCATTCTTTGAAAAAAAGCAAAAGTTCTGGTTTTCTCCCCAAAGTAGCTGGAGAAGAGGGGGCAAACTCCACATTTTTATTTTTTTTTCATTGAAATTGGGGGGATGCAGCCCCGCTCGTAACCCCCCGTGGTTGGGGCATCCAAATTTTACATGGTTGCATGCACCGATGTATTGCCTGCAAAACAAAAGTTATCCGAAGTAGATTGGTCCCATAGTGCTAGAGTTATTACGATTTTTCTCCATTATGTATACGAATTCAAATTTCCCGCTCAAAGCCTCGGCGACACTGGGCTTACTTTCGTCAGACCGTGCGGCGTACTAAGGGTTAAATCGTCGCTACTGCAAGGCTGTCATTTTAATCAAAACGTGAAATCGGAACATTTTTTTACCACTCGACTCCTCTGTTTCCATGCATTAACATTATGTGCCGGAACCATCTCGGTATGTGTGTTTGTCCATTTCTTCTCATCTGGCATAAAAACATCTATGGTGTCTTTGAGAGTTTTTACGAAGCTGTTACACATGCACGGGATGGACAATACACTCGACAACGCGAGATTCAAACTGTGGGTTGCGAACTGGACGCAGACAGTTCTCGAGTATTTCTCTCTGATTCGAGCCTGAACACCACTAACTTGTCTTGTCCTCCAATGTTTGCAGCTCGTATAAAAGCCAAAACCCACCAAATTGTTCAGATTCAGGCCTTAGCACTCACAAGTGTTTAAAAATGCCTGTCACAGCTTCCGCTCTCTTGTCATATATCGGCACGAAACAAAGGAAGTCTACTCGAATACAGGTGGATCACGAAACAATTAATGCACAGTGAAAACCCTTCCGTTCCCAACACATCTAATGCTTCGTTTCCCAGTATGATCAAATGCTTACTCATTTATCTCCAGTGACGTGCCCAAGGGAGGATTGGTGAGGTCATAACCCCATTTGACCCAGTATTCCTTTTTTTAAAAAAAAAAAAAAAAGAGGAACGTCAAGGACAGGAAAAAAATGGCAAAATCAGGACTGACCACCAAAAATAGTATGCGTAACCCCTCTCCCTTCCGAAAATCCTGGGCACGCCTCTCTTTATCTCGGACACATTTTTTTAAAATCAACTCACCAGAAGTTTTTATCATTCCGTATTGGAGATTGAAGTAAGATGCGTTCTTCCTGCAGGTTTGGATATGATCCTTTAGGGTGCTGTCATCTGCCTGCCTTCACGCCTAACCTTAACAAGGCCCTAATTTTCCATTCTTGTGACTTGGATTTTCAAGACTTGACTAGGAAGGTTTCAGACTGAAGGGACACGCAATACATGTCAATTGGAATGGGCCAATCAACAGCAACGTTTCACACCGTAGCGACACAAAAGGCCGTATAAACCTAATTTCGACTTGTGAAATCCTCAGGCGACACGGTGTGAAATCTCCCTTATTAGGCCACTGTCATTGTCACCTCGAAGTAGTAGCTGTTGTTGACCACAGAAAAAAATTCTCATCAACCGGTGGGAATGCACCTCAGTTTTCTTCTCTCTCCTATATTTTCTGTGCTTGTTCACTATACAGGTAACACCTTACGATTTGATATACACAGGACATGTACTATGTAGACATTTTAACGAAAAATCGGTTGAAGTCAAGGATGGCTAGGTGGCTCAGTTGGTAGAGCCCTGATTTGGGTCCTGGTAGAGTCTGCAATTTCTGCCTAAAATGTCTACATATGCAACATCTTCTTGCTTTCTCTTCTCGACATTCATAAAATTTTCGGCTGTCTCTTTATGGTAGTTAAGTGTTTGAATGTGAGTAGTAGTAGTATTGGTGATAGAACCAGGACCACTTACAAGTGTACAAATGATGAGCTCATATAATTAAACAGCCCGATTTGCCCACACTTAAAATTATGCCAAGATGCCCTTATTCCCCAATTCTTCAAGTGTAATATGCTCTTAATTCTAAGAATTTTCAATCCTAGTGTACAAATGATGAGCCCCCTCAGATTGATTTGCTTACACTTATAAAAGACACTTCTGTGAGATTGTTGTCCATAAATTTGTTAAAAATATGCCCCTCTTGATCTTTTTTTTTGCCCACACCTAAAACTAAGCCACACACACACACACACACACACACACACACACACACACACACACATTTATTTTTGGTTTAAGTTCAATTGGGCACCAGGCTCAACTTGTATATCTAGTATTAAGATAATGTGATTTTTCTAGAATTGCTCTGTGACTCTCTCATTTCTTACATCATAAACATATGATTTTTCCCCTATGAGAATAACACTACATATGGTGTCATCAGGTAATGCCTCATGGAATTCACAGATAATTTTAATGTTTGTCCTGTCATTAACCACAACTTGTTTCCTTTTTGAAGTGTTGATGACAAACATGGGCCTCTGTGCTTTGAATTCATCTGGTGTGTAATACATGTCAGTATTGCCAGTAGTGACCCTTTTGTATGATGAAAATGCCTCATATAATTTGAGGAAATCATCCTTGGAAATGTCTAAATTACAATTTTCTCTAGGAAATACCTCATTTCTGCCATTTTTAAGATATATGTTCTTGATGTTGCAGTTATCAAATCTACTTGAATTTTTTTTCTGATTGTTGTGTCTTCCAGTCTGAAACAGTACCACCACAAAATCAGGCATGTCATATTGTATACTGGAGAATGAATTTGTAGCATCAAACTCATAATAAGTACCAGATGCGGGCTTCTGTACACATTGATATGTATAAAATTGTAGAGGAATCTGTGGATTTTTTTTTATTTCTGCTTTGTATTTAAGAGCATAACTGGCTTCATATTCAACAACAGGGATTCTTAACTCCATAGTCTGAATAAGGCACTTGCCCTCATCAGGTAGGGTATTAGGCAGAGCTTCCCCTGTGGAGTTTAATGTGCTGTACCTCATCAAAGCATTATTATCATTGGCAGCTCTTCTAAATGTGATTCTTAAACCACCCTTCCACATAATATCTTTGTAATCTGAAAAGAATCCTGGCAACAGGCGCATAGGGAACAGCACTGTGTGGCTCTTAGATATAATTTTATCACCAGCCTCAAATCCACCTATTTTGTAGTAAGAAGCCTCGGTTTTGGATAATTTTAGTGTGGCCAAAGCTGTGGAGGTAATGCCGGGATAATCCACTCTGTTTATAACAACACCATGCTTTCTGATCTCAATTTCAGAGAATAGATGCGGCACAAAATTATCTACCAATCTTATATTTGAATTTGCCGGATAATCTGTTCCATCGAGCTTTACAACATCAAATTTGATGTATAGATCTGCTCTGTGGGGGTGTATAAAGCCATCCCCTACATCAAGATCAACCTCAATCTCTGTGTTGGGTTGATTTAAATTTGCAAATGTCCTCCTGTTTGGAGGGAATGATTGTAGCTCATAACTCTCAATATTTTCCATTTTTTTTTGTATGTATTTTTATTTAAATATTAATCTCTATGATTGCAGTTGTTGTGGCTCCAGCAAAATCAACTAATTCTTCTTTTTCATTAGTGACCATCAATTCAATATTATCTATTCTGTTATGACACACAGGAAAATATAATGTTGGGGATGGAGTGTAGATGATTGGCTCCATAAATTCAGAATTAGGTTTGAATGTTGCAATGATGCCAGTTTGTTTGTGAGTGCCTATGCCATTTGATTTGGTGATCATACCCTCAGCCACATTACAGTGAATATTCAGAGTCTCTATGGCTAAGAATTTAGGTATATTAATAGCAGTGTGTTTGATGGCCGCTTCAAGTTTTGTGTTGTTCTCAAAGCCTAACAGCTCTCCTATAGTACCCAGATCCACTGTTTCTGTAGCAGATACAATCTCTACTCTGTGAGTGACAGAATTTTGAGTTAATACTATACCTCTGGGTAATTGAGCATTTAGAGTGGACAGATTATATTGCCCTGGAGTGATGACAATTTTTTGATCCCCTACTGCAATTTTGTTGTTGTGGTGTGTAATATTAGGGATCAAGTACATGCCATAAAATGCTCTGAGAGCTATTGTTTTGGGATATACTATATCATCATGTAATTTGAGTTTCAATATTGAATTTTGGCTGGTGAGATGGAATACCCCCATGATGTTTTAAATACCACAAGGCTTTTTGAAAATTTTCAATTGATGGTTTATTTATTTGAGACATATATCTAAGAACAGATAAACACAAATGTCCACAATTAACATCTTTGAAATTTTGTACACGGGCATTATTGTAATAAAGATTAACTGATTTTAGATATTTTATTAAATTTTCAGGTGGAACACCTCCAAATGAATCAAACACAAATGCCTCATCTTTTAAATATTTAAGATAACAGATCCAGTGAGTGCCCTGATTTTTGTACTTATCCAAATTAACAATGCCACACTCTTTGTTGAGTGGTTGTTCTGGTAAAGAATCAGACATGTACACACCTCTAAAATGTTTGATACCCAGTGGCTTGATTAAAGCTTCAATATCTTGGTTTGTAAGCGGCTCTTGTTTTTTTTAAACTTATTCATGGCTCTCTTAACACCTTTGCCTTGTTTCTCCATGGCCAGGTTATGGCGCTTCAATTCATCTAATTCTGCCCTATTTTTCTTGGCATCTATTACTGTTTTTGCTATGGCAGCTGATCCCCCAGCCAAGCTCCCAACAGCCCCAAGTGCTGCTAAGATGGTCGGGATAGTAAATATGAAACCACCCACATGTGATTTTTTTCTAGATTGTTGTAATTTTTTTAATTGGGGGGTACTAAGCAACAATTTCATACCATGACCCTTTGCAAGACAAGAATTTTTTTTCTTGCGCTGCTTTTTGGTTAAAAGACTATCAATAGTTTTAAGAGATTTAAGACCTGCATAAGGTATTTGATACATAACACCCTTGGCCTTCATTTTAGGTTTATTATATACATATTCACAGCCCCCACCCCAGTTTTTGTTTGGTGTTCATAGCTATGGTGGTTCCCAATGCTGCTATTTTTCACTTAAAGAAGCATCTTTGCTTACAAATCTGCCAAATGCGGCCTCTTCTAATTTCTTGTCTGCAACATGTCTCTTGTCAAGATCAGAATGTGTGTTGTATGCTATGTCATGGTCTCTACAAGCAGCATCTAGGGGATTAACACCAGGATCACCTCTGTTTAATCTATGGTCCAATTTTGTGCCTGGACCACAATACTGATAGCCTGGAATGTGTAGTTCAAATGGCAGCTTGTTTATAATGTCATTAACCAACCCCCGGCCCTCAGAAATATTCCAAAATTTAGGTGGTAGAGTATTAATAATTTTTATAAGATATCCAATCCCCTTAGTGTCATTCACTATAAAATTAGACAATTTTGTGCTTATCATGTCCATAATTCCAACCTTTTCATTGTAAAAATTGTGGTTGCCAGCATTTTCCTCCCCAGCTATCACCAATAACCTATCTACAAGTTTCCTGACATCATCAACCCAGACAAATTCTTTAGGCAGGGTGTTGTATTGTTTGATTCCACTGCCAGTCTTGATCTGTGACCATATGGGCTTGATTAAATTATTGTATTTTGCCCCACTGCTTGACTTGACTCTTTTTTGTGTGGGATCATTGTTCTGGTATAGAGCATCTGATTTTATTAATATTTCTTTGTAATGTTCATAATCTTGATCTGTATAGCTGCCAGGCCTTTTCCTAGTCATCAGTTCCCACAATCCAGGTGTGCCAAGATACTTAACAAAAGCACCTCTTTGTCCAAGATGAGATTCTGAATATACAATTATATCATCTCCCATAAATGTTACTCTGAAATTGCCAATTCTATGTATGATGCTACCATCACGCTCTGTGTCAGCATATAAGCCAAAGACCTCATCTTTGTTGTCTTTAGGTGTGCTTAAATATTTTTGAGCAAGAAGACCCAATTCAATAGGATCCAGAGTAGCTTCAATTCTTCGAGGAGCAACAGGACTAGGTGTATGAATGCTGGAAAGTGGGGTAAATGGATAATCTAATATGTTCCTGGCAGCTACAGGTACAAGCTCTGTAATCAAATTTTGATTTTGCTCTGTAACAGTTTTGATATTTTTACCTAATTCACTAATAGCATCAATTACAGGCTGTTCTGTTTGTTTGTTTTTTTCATAAATTCCTCGGTTCTCTGATTTCCATCCCTTAAATCTTTTTACAAGATAATCTCTTAATTTAAGATCATCAATAATTGGCCTTTTCATGTTTATTTATATATGTTTCAATGTCTACAAAATTGTTGATTTTATTTCTATATTTGCCACTATTGGGTGTTCTTGTCATATCAATTGTGACAAACCCATAACTGTCCTGGTTCCAGCACCTGCTGCAAAACTTAGAAAAATCATTGTAGCTCAAGTCCCCACCTACATATTCATCATGTATGTGTTTGAGGTTGGTATGGTCTTGATGAAACACACATATAAAATTGCTGTTGTCTCGGATCAGTTGCTTCGGTATTTTTGAAAAAGTCTGTGCCAGGTAGAAGCAATCAATGTTTTTGTGCCGGCCCTGTGTAAAGAAATTTCTAACCTTGTTTTGATTATCCAGTATGCTGTCATCAAACACAACAACAGAATTATCGAGACATTCATGAAGTGGCTTAACATCTGGTTCAAAAGTGGCTATATCCAATCCATCATATAGCTTCATCAGCTGCTGATATTTTAATTGTTCCAAGCTCTTAGAAAAGACATACAAGTGCCTGTTTTTCCAGTCTAACCAGTTGGGTGCCAATAAAAAATTATCAATCATTAGTGTAGTTTTACCACAAGCTGATGGCCCAACAATAAGACACCTAATATTATCAGGCAGCAAGTTGCCATTTCTCTTAATCTGCTGTTCAGGTTCTGGCAGCCTCTTTATAACATCCCAGGTGTTCATATTATTATTTTGTTTGCATCGATCCAGCTGTGTTCTGGGAGTCCTAGCCATTTGACAAATAACTTGTTGCCTTTTCTGCGGATAATTTTTTCTATGAGATATGTGTCAGGCTGTTTAGTTTTGCTGAGCTCTTCTTCATAGAACCTGCCTTTGAGAATTTATCCTCGGTGGTCTTTTATTATATATGTGTTAAGGGTCCCAGGTTTAATTTGAACCACTGTAAATAAGTCAGAGCTCCAGTTTCTTGTAAAGCCTCTTTTGAATAAGTGCTTATATTTGCTGATTCTTACTTGATCACCCACCCTGTATTTGGCCTTTCTTGTTGTTGGCTGGTATCTAGGATAATAAACAGTCCTGATCAATTTTTGCTCATCAGATGGAGTTACTTCAGAGGGTTTCATGTTGATTGTAGAATGGACCGAGTTGTTATATTTATGTAGAAGTTCTGGAAGAATATTAATCCATTTATAATTACCTTGAAGTGTAAATTGTTTATACATAAGATTTTTTAGAGTTTTGTTGAATCTCTCTACAATTGAGGCTTTGAGATCACTGTAACTCGAATAATGTTTTATTGACTGGCTTTTAATAAATTGTTGGAACACAGAATTATAAAATTCTTTGCCATTATCTGTTTGCAAATAGCGCGGTGATCTTCCACTCTGATTGATGATTGTCCTGATGGCTTCTGTAACACATTTTCCAGTCTTGGATTTGAGTGGCACAGCCCAGGCAAATTTTGAAAATGTATCTATTACAGTGAGTAGATACTTGTAGCCCTTGTTGATTTTGTCTAAGTTTTTCAACTGTCCACTTGCCATTTCAATCAAGTCGCTCTGCCATAAATCATCTATGCTTTTTGTGACTACTGGCAGTCTCTTAAAATTATGTCTGGCCTGTCTGTGTAATTCATCAACAATAATTTGTCTAGACATAATATGAAAACAAGAATATTGCAACTATGGGGTGTTCAGCAGCTGATACTACAGGATTTTCTAAATATAATTTGTCCCCTATTTGTATTTTAAATTCCAGAGAGCCATCATCTTCAGCATAGGCTGTTTCTAATGTATTGGGGTCTGTAAAATCCTCTAACTCTACACTGGTGATTTTTGCTTTGTTATCAGCATTTGTTATTGATAAGGTGGGGTAGTGGTGTGCCTGTGGTTGAAGCCAATATTTGATCTTGATTGGTCTAAGTGTGCCCCCAACAAAAAACTGGTAATAAAATTGTGCAGGGGACAGCATATATATTTTGCCACCTGGTGTAAATGGTGAATCATATTCTTTGTTGGGGATGCTGTACAATTCAAGAATTACTGTATGTTTTGGATTCTCGATTATGCCTGTTATTTCTTTTTCTGCTGTAAGCAATCTGCTTGTTACAGATTCAAGGTGCTCATTGATGGTTCTAACAACATCATCATGGCCTGGCTTGATTTTTATGTCCACAATAAGTTTCTTGTATTGTTGCACAATCTCTTGAAGCTGGGTGGCAAAAACAGACAGAGCATTTGCTTGATTGGATTCCATGGTCCCTAGCTGTTGCTTGATTTTAGCTACAATTTGTTGCAAATTTTCAATAACTGCCAATTTTGAATTTTGAGCAGTAAGATCATGGACCTGTCTTCTGATATCCTCAAACAGGGCATGCAGTTCATTAATATGTTGATTAGTTGGTAGAGTGGCCACTGTCTGAGTAAGTTGTTTGATCTCTGCTTGGATATTCTTGATATCTTCTGATTTCAATATGCGATTCACTGCCCTCTTTATATTTTTAAGTTCCTGTGATGTAGGCAGATTTGATACTGTATTTTGCAAAAATTCAAGTGCCAATTTCACATTGTTTAATTCAGATGCATCAGCCACATTTTGCATAGCATTTTGGAGCAGGGCTATATCTGCCTGAGAGGGTGTGGATTGTTGTAAAATTTCAAGTTTTGTTTGGATATCATCAATCAAGTGATGAAAATGAGATAGCTCAGATTCAGTGTTGAGGTTTTCAAGCTTTGTGATTTGGTGCTGGACACTAACAAGGGTATCTACAATACCGGGCAGGCGGGATTCTAGAGATTCTTGTATATTTGTCAAATCACTTTGCACTGCTGCTATTGTACCCTCAAGATGGGTTATGGTACTTTGAATTTTTCCAAAATCTTCATATGTTTCAAGTTGCAGCTTGATGTTGGCAACACTCCGAGTTATTGCACTGAAAGCATCAGAAGATGGCAAATTGTTCATAAAATTTTCAAGTGTCTCAATTTTTTCTTTAACCTCGGCTATGGCATTGTTCAGAGGGTCCAGATTAGGTATTTGGAGTGATTGAATCTGTTCTTTTAGAGTGGAAATCACTAGATCAAAATCTTCTTGTGATTTTATGCTTTTGACAATTGTTTGGAGCTGTGCCTGGACATTATTTATTTGCTCTTCCAATTGTTGTTTCAATTGCTCAGAGTTGGTGGCCTGGGTCTTAAATTTGGCTTGAAGAGCTGCTACAGCTTCTTCTAAACTTTGAAAATTATCCAATGTAGCCAGGTCAGTATATTTCTGAAGCAGCACTTTGAGTTCAGAATCAATTTTTAGAAAAGGGTCCATGCATTGTGATTGCAAATTTGTAATTTCTAATTGAAGACTGGCATTGAGTGTAGTTTGTAAAGCTTGTAAATCACTTCTTAATTTCTTGACTCTGACATCAAGCATCAAAATCTCATCACTGTGATCTTCATGCCTTGTATGGCCAAAAATATCATTAGGCATTTTTGTTTTAGCGGTTATTTATTATTGAATATCTGATTCTTAATTCTATAAAAAAAGGTATAAGCTTGTCATATGATCCAGGGACCTCAATATATAAGCAGTCACCAGCAGAAACAGTATAAACAGTGCCAGAAACCATGTTTGAGTGCTTAATTCTGTAAATATTTTTCCCTATTGAAATCTTGACATTGCCCTCAGGGGTTGTAATAAATTGCAATTTCCCACCCACAGGTAATTGGTAATGATTTAAATTATTGTTAAATATGTACAATATTTTACCTGTTTCATCATCAATATCTGTAAGTATGCTGTTCAGATGAATAATTAACAAAGCACTCAGTTTAGATATTATATCAGGAGAGGCTTGGGGTGTTGGCAGGTCCATAATACCTTGTTTCTTGAACCCAAATAAGTTCATAGGCATGTTTATTTATTTCAAATCATGCTCTGTATTTGGGCATTGATTCCCACTTTTCAAATCACAATGACCCCATGGTAAAGTATGTGTGCCACATGATAAAATACATCTCTTATCATCATGTGGGTCCAGAGCCACTTTTCTTACAATATTGCTAGTCAATAAGTGATCCACACTCTGAATTCTGGATTCTGATGTTCTTATTAAATTCTGGGTCTTGAGGCAATTTTTATAATCTTCAAATTCAAGCTCTTTTTCCACAGTTACTCTGCCAATGCCCTTGGCCTTTTTGGCAACAACACCACTACATGTTTCAAAACTGTACATCTTGGCCCTTAACCCAGCAAATGCCACAATAACATCACCAAGTGTCTCATCTTTTAACTTGCCAGGCACCTTTTTGTTGTGGGGTTGAATCCTTGTATGTTCACTGGTATCAAAATATTCAAGCAATTCAGGCTGTGCAATATCTTGATAAACATCTTCTGTTTGAATATCAAGAACAAAACTATCTGTATCCATGTACATCAATTTTACACGATCCTGATAAAAAGGTTTCAACACATCATAATACAATTTTAACATGTGTAATTTGGCCAATTCCAATATCACAGCCCCTACATAAATAGGCTTATCAAACTTAAAATTTGTTTTTTTCATGTTGAAAAGTGCCATATTCTCATCATAAATTCTTCTGTAATTGAAGTTGGGCTTTGCAATCAATTTTTTGCTCCGGCTGGGGTCAGTAATTATTTTAACATCAATATGTTTTCTGACATTTTCAATTGTTTTGCCATACACTGAATTGACCATCAATTTAAACAAGGTCTTATCAAATTGACTGATTGCAGATGTTCGAAGCTCTGTGTTTGTATCAATATATGGTTTCAACCATGTTGAGTGCCTGAACCTCAAAACTTTTCCAACTTTGGTCACTTGAACACCATGATTCATCAGGAACTGGAGGTTTTTGTAATATATGACATAGCCCTGTTTTGGCTCCAGAGTCATCATCAATTTCTTCTGTTTAGAGCCAGGTGAACACTGAACCTCAGAAATTGTCAGATCAACCTCTAAGAACAGGCCATAAATACTGTCATCAAAATCCTTAAGATCTTCAATATTGAAATTTTCAACCCACTCAAGCCCTGCATATGGCAGTTTATCCATCATGGCATAACCATAGAGGCTGTTTGCATCTACATACAGTATATAATTTGATGACAATGCTGGATCATAATCGGGAATATATTTGTTATTTGCTCTGGCATATCTCTGAGAGCATTGCACCATGCCTCCTCTTATACATTGCTCCATAAACAAGTACATATCTTGATCTTGGATTAGATCCAATTGCTTTTTAGTATTTAAAAACATTGCAGCCCATGCTAGGCCCGGGGCACTGTAAAAATACACTGGATCCAGTCTATAATTTTGCATAGAAGATTTTCTGAATGCCTGCAATATATCAGCTAAGAGGGTCACATCTAGTTTTAAATATGCCATGTGATAATCACCAAATGTCTGGCATTTTAAATTGTTCCACATCAACTGGGCATGGTGATAATCTTCATCAGTGATTCCAGATCCTCTGATTTTGCTGTAAAACTGTTGTTTTGGTGGCAGAGAACACTCATCAAATTTAGAAAAATCTGTAACATAATCATATGGATATACACCCTTCCGCCTAATTAATTTCAGGTCCTGATTTGGAAACAAGGCACATGTGATTTTGAATTGATCATCAGATAATTGAGTGGCCAGTGTAGCCAGGCTAGCCGATAAAATTCTGTATGAATCAAGAAATCTTAAGTGAATAGAAACACCATTAACTTCAATTTTCTTGCTAATAGCTATATATTTCTCATCATTTTCTGCTACAATATTTAAATTCTGCTTGTCAAACCCCTCGTACCTGATCAAATGATGAAAATCATAATTGGATGCTCCATGGCAAAATATGGGGACAAATTTTGGTCTCTTGATCTTAATATTACAGTTATCACACAGAGCCATTAAGAATTTACCATCTGTATGAGAATGGTGTTTCACCTTGATATTTGCATCTGAAAATTCAGAATCACATACCGGGCATTTTTCTGCATTGTTGAAATCTTCAATCTGTTTCTCTGTTAAAGGCAACATAGGTTTTGATTTTAATAAGATATTAGATGCTATGTCATGGCACTCATTTTCTATTCTTTGTGCAAATTCTTTGATGGCATCTGCTCCCATGTATAAATATTCTTTACTAACCACACCACCCTGTACAACCACATAATAAAAGCTGGAAGGTTCATGTAGCTGATATGGTGTAATTGAAGATTCCTCAGGGTCTGGGCTACAGAAAGCAAGAGGTTTGAGATTTGATTCAAAATCACACACTATATATGCTGGGTGTTCCAACAAGGCTTGAAACTTTTGGAATTTTGCATTTTCACTTGGCATTGGCATCACCATATGAACAGGTTTATGGTTGCCACAGTATTTCAGATGCTCAATTAACTTGTTTTTAGCAATTTCTGCATTTTCTTCCCGAACCCCATTCACCATTTTTCTACCATCAAAAACAGTTAAACATCTTCTGCACAACTTAAATATTCTATTAAATTTGTCTAGTTGTGTTCTCACTAAAGCTTCAAGACTGTGTATCAGAGTGTAATGATTTGTGCCATCCCCTTTAATTAAGAGCAGATCAATCGGAAGAGCAGATTCATCATCAAGTGTTCTGATTCTGAGAGGATCTATCAAGCAATTGTCACGGCCAGTAGAACAAGTAAATACATTAATAGATAATTGTTTGCCATTGATGTGCCTGGCCTTTTTTTCAAATTTATCAATATTCTGAACAAGCATTGGATATTCTAAACCCTCCATTGCCTCATCAAAATCATTTTCATGTTGTTTATAATAAGTTATTCTCTCAGGATGCCTTGAAACTGGATACAAAGCAGCTAAAATACACCACAAAAAGCATTTCTGGTCATTATTTTTTATATTAACCACGGCTGTTTTGTTTTTGATATTGGCAGGTAATGGCACATAAGTGGAACCTTGTAATGGGCTGAATTCAGAAATATTAACATATAACTTGTGTGGAGAACCGCATAGGCTCCATCCAGACTCTTTTGCAGCAAATTCAGAGTGTTTAATATTCAATTGATCTATCAAACTGCTTATTATTTTGTCTGAATTTGCATTTGAATATACCGGTACAGTTTCTGTTTTGTGGGGCCGTGTAAATTTTGTGCCATTTGTCTTCTTATATTGTGTAAACAATTTGAGGGACAGCTTATAAGACCCATTTTGTGCATTTAGAATTGCCTGCACATCTGGATTTATACTCTTCAAAAAATTCTTAATGTCACATCTTGGCTCTGATACAAACCGGTGATCCCTTAATTGGCCGTTAAAACTGCTATGGATGGGTTCATAGCGTGGCTGCTTTGCCGGTCCAGCATTAACAGGTGTTTCATGCTTCCTTTTCAGACCAGATGTAGAAGGTTGTGGGGGCAATGTTGATGACTGTACAGAACAAGAACCCACATGTCTATTGAAATATGCCTTGCTAAATATTTTATTGCATTTAGAACATATTTTAGTGGGAGTTCTGAATTTGCCTGGGTTACAATTCTTTTGGTGTCTGGCCCAATTGGGGCTGGATATATTCTTATTACACTGATTGCAATATTTTTGATTTGGCATTTTTGTTGTTGGTTTATTATATAAGATTTCCTGGGGTTCAATTCAAAATTTTGTACTTAGTATATATATATATTTTGTTCAGCTGTGTGCTTTGTTTATTTCTTGTGTATATTTAATATGTTAATATTGTTAATTTTTATCCTCGGTTTATTACATAAATTTTTTTGGGTTTTAAACCAAAATTCTATGCTTATTATGACAGGTTGTAAAGCCAATAGCCTGCAAGTGGAAAAAAAGAGAATAAATATTGATCTAAACTGACCTTCCACAAATACCTGCACGGACATGCATGTCTAGAATGGCAATGACCTGGCGCTGAGTGTTATGTATTGATTTTTGTATAACAGGCTGGGACAGATATAAGCCTGACTCTAAATATGAGTGGATTACAACAAACAAGCTGGATGCAACAAATATCAGATTTTTTATACAAAATATAAGCCCTTTTGTTCAATATACCAGAAATATATTTAATATGAATAATAAGAATTAAACCAAACAGGCCTGTAAGTATGAGAAGCACTGTAACAACACATTTGTTCTCCTCAGCCACTCTCACAATACTGGCTGATGCAATTTTGTTTGCAGGCAAAGCCTCAATACTCGGAAATTTCTGTAAGCACTGACGCAGAGGAGAATCACTTGAAACATGCAAAGCAAAAATTCAATACTACCGTGTCGGGAATTGTGCACATTAATCACTTTGATCTAAACAAACACTAACAGAGGAGAATCACTTGAAACATGCAAACATATGATGTAAGAAATAAGAGAGTCACAGAACAATTCTAGAAGAATTACATTGTTTTAATATTAGATATGCAAGTTGAGCCTGGTGCCCAATTGAACTTAAACCGGAAGTAAATATGTGTGTGTGTGTGTGTGTGTGTGTGTGTGTGTGTGTGTGTGTGTGTGTGTGTGTGTGTGGCTTAGTTTTAGGTGTGGGCAAAAAAAATATCAAGAGGGGCATATTTTTAACAAATTTATGGACAACAATCTCACAGAAGTGCCTTTTATAAGTGTAAGCAAATCAATCTGAAGGGGCTCATCATTTGTACACTAGGATTGAAAATTCTTAGAATTAAGAGCATATTACACTTGAAGAATTGGGGAATAAGGGCATCTTGGCATAATTTTAAGTGTGGGCAAATCGGGCTGTTTAATTATATGAGCTCATCATTTGTACACTTGTAAGTGGTCCTGGTTCTATCACCAATACTACTACTAATGTGTTTCGAACCCAGTAGGCTTAAACAAAAGTATTTTTTATACCATGAAATTCTCGGACTGCATATACGAAATTTAGTTCTGGCAAAACTAAATCATCACTCAAAACTTTGATTTTCAGTTGATCTATGCAGTTTATTTCTGTTTTAATAAACCACTCCAACATCCGGTACTGCTGAAATATTCACTTTAGAGAGAGACCTTTGATCTCTTCGGCCCTCGAACCGAACTAGCACTACACTGAGGCCCCGGAAATTCTGCTGTCGTCAATGTCTTCATTTTCGAATCATTATATCTTATAAAGCAACCAGAGGAAGCTGACTGATATGGTCACCAATCGACTGTATGAATTGTCTTACCTCTGAAATCTCATTAACCAATTCTTTGTACAGATCAACCGAAAAATTGAATCCGCGTATTTATATCCTCGTTATATTCTAGAACGTTCCACAGATAAAACGATTCGTTAATATTGCCAGTAGTTGACTCCTTCTCTCATTCAAGAGCGTACCCTCTCCCGCCTTCCAGAGATTAGAAATTACAACGAATCGCCCTAAGTGTGGCTCTACCTTTGTTGTGCAGCTTCCAAATGCTGACAAGTCTCTACATGGTGCTCAAGTGCGCTGCGACAACACCGAAAGCGTAAGAAAAGTTTACGTGCAATATTATCAACAACAGGGTTATAGAACATTCTCCGTCATGCCTCGATAATTTTTTATCTCCTTAAATCATCGTCACATTATTCAAAAGCCAAAAACCTAATTTTATCTAGTGTAAAATATAAAATTTCCTGGGGGGGGGGGCTCGAGTAACCTCAACCCCACCTTGGATACGTGCTATTAACAATAACAGGGTTATATAACATTCTCCATCTTGTCTCGATAATTATTTCTCCCAAATTATCATCACATTATTCAAGAAGCCAAAATCCTAATTTTATCTGGTGTAAACAGAAAAAATTCCTTCCTAAAGGGGGGCTCGAGCCTCCTAATTTCCACCTTGTATACGTGCTATTGACAATAATAAGGTTATAGAACGCTCTCCGTCTTGTCTCGATAATTATTTCTCTCAGATTTATAAATTTATTATCTTTACATTATTCAAGACGCCAAAAATCTAATTTTATCTAGTGTAAATTGAAAAAAATTCCTGAGAGGGGGCTCGAGCCACTTCATCCCCACCTTGGATACGTGCTATTAACAATAACAGGGGTGTAAACATGCTCCGTCTTGCCTCGATAATTATTTCTCTCCTTACATTATTTTATTTCACACCACAAGAAACCAAAAACCTCATTTTATCTAGTGTAAACCTAAAACTTTCAGGGGGGGCTCGAGCCCCCTAAGCCCCCCCTCTGGATACGTGCCTGACACCGTAACTTTTGGATCCGGATCCGTTTGGCCATCCGTTTTTTTTTATAGTCTGGACACCACTAAATACGACCTTCCCTACGCTGAAAGTACCAAAAATTAGCAAACAAAGGGGGTGGGAATTCCTCCTCATCCACCTTTCAAATACCACCACGCATGCGCAAACTTCCTACTCTCGGGACAGAGTCAACCTTCTACCTCTCTCTACGAGGCTTTAATTAGCCTCTTCATCTTCCCACGGAGAGTCTTTTTTTCCATGCATCTCTGTGATCGTGCTTCAGAGACTTTGAGCGATGTCTTCCGAAGTCGTTCACGACTCGGCCTGTAAAGAATCCCGTTACGTCACAAGTAGCCTCGCGCGACATGTCCGTGTGGATCTTAATCGCCCGTAGATGAGCCGATAAGTCCCTCAGTGGGCACCACAACACTGCCCCGAACGTCTGATAGTGGACGAATCGCATGATGCATGGGATCATTTATGTACTCGGTACGTGATATCGGCGTATCGAACGTAAATATCAGCAGGAAAGTACAGAATGTCTGTAAACGAGTGTGTTCGTTCACTGGGGTGGGGGTAACAAGGAGGGGTTGGTGGGGATCATAGACTTCGCTTTAGATTTGAGAACGCAAAGTCATTTCTCTTCTTCCGAAAAACTGCTAACCTTGTAACTTCACGTTTTCTTCTATTGTAATTGCTAAAAAATTACGTCAGTAGATACGTTTTACCGCTTTAGTTTAGCCTGTTTACTTACCTCTAGTCAGTGGCGGCGATGGATGCCAAAACTGGGGGAGCAAGAAAAGTTTATATCCTCTTCGTAGACAAGGCTTAATATTAAGAGGCTTTAGTGCGAGGCAAATAAAAGGGGGGTTACTGCCCTTTTGCGCCCCTAATCGCTGCCACTGTCTCTATTAGATCATGAGATTATCATAACACTGTTTACTTTGGTTTCGTTTATGGTATGCTCTGCTTATTGTATAATCATATTTCTTATTCATAACTGTTTCACTAATGTCTTTGTCATCTAGACCTTGTGCAATTTCAAATCTATTTGATACTTTGACCAAGTACCCTTTCTAAAATCTATTATTTACTCTTCGATTGATTGCTATTTTTCGTGGGTGGGGAAGATCATTTAATTTTAGAGCTTAGAGTCGAAGAGGCTATTACTCTTATGTTAAGTTGTTGTTTAATTTATATTTTATTTATACTAATCCATATTGTGTAATTTCCTTATTTGGTAACACTTTACTATAGGGGTGACGGATTTCTTACTTTTTACAGGAGAAAGTACTTACGCAAATCATTTTTTGTAGCGTTGTGGAAGTTCGTGAATGTAGTTTTGATCCATTTTAATGCGAATGCATGTTGTTTTCTGCGAAAATCTCTGTCCGACAGCCATTTGCTTTCTGCACGAGAGCTCAATGTTCCGTGTGTTAGATAACGTAAACCCAGTAGTCAGTGTTTCAAACTCGCAGTGTCTTCACTATAACATGGCGTGTCGAGTATTTTTTTTTAACTATGCTTGCCTAACCTAACCTTACGGAAAATGTATTGTGGGGCTAACGTAAATTGTTTGTGGGGCTAACGACAATGGTTTGCGAGGTATTAGCATAATTTCAAATCCGGGCATGAAAGTAGGTATTTTCCGGTGAACAAGATTGCAACACTGCATAAATCGACAAAACACTCACAACGCGCGATGAACCAGTACGGTATCGCCATAATGTGTGTTACAGAATCGAAATAACGAGTAACAGTAAGTACTCGTAAATGTAAGAAATATACATTATCTTAGTTAGAAATTCATTATTTCACCTAAAGAAATGTTCCGCATTCCATAATAGTACGTTAGCAATGTAAAATAGTGCAAAATAAATGATTTATAGGTGTCACACCTATAATAAATTAGTACTAACCCTTATTTCTATTCTGGTCATCTTACTTCGCTCTTTCCTACCTCTTGACTAGATTAGTTTAAGTTGTGCAAAAAAAGTTAGCAACACTGTTTGCCCCCTGTGAGGATCGAACTCACGACCCCTGGTTTACAAGACCAGTGCTCTATCCACTGAGCTAAGGAGGCGCTTGGTGTCTTCAGTAGTGTGTCTGTTGGTACCGTATCAGCAGAGACGTAACTCATCCCGCCACCTGTTGGGGAGTGGTGGAGTATAGGGAATAACAGGTGTGTCCTTAAAAGTGAAGCGCGTGTTCAGGCAAGGTGTGAATCAAAGAGAGGTGATGCTGGAAACTTTATCTTCCCATTAACCCTAGTATCCACAGCAAGAGCGAACAGAGACGAGGTCCTCCAAAATTTGGATGGGGTGAGATTGGATGAGAGTTGGTTGTAAGAGCGACCCAAGAGGCCGAAACACGCCTACTTTAATAAAGACATTTATTATTATTATTATTATTATTATTATTATTATTATTATTATTATTATTATTATTATTATTATTATTATTATTATGTACTCTCGTAGCAAGTAAACGAGTTTCAGTATCATACTGGAAGGCGCTTATTTCTTCAGCGTTATACAGGGTGGAGCATTTTCGACTACCTATTTTATAATGAAGACAGAGGATTTGCTGATTACATTTACTTTTATTTTTCATTTCTAGAACAAACTTTGCACCTTTGGATTACAGAAATTGTATACATGAACAATGTGCAAACAATTATTCAAATGATGTCCCTGGCAGGCAACACATTGTGCAAGACGGTCTTGAAAGCTACGCATGACCCATGTTCTCTGGTGTTCTGACTGTTCTTTTTCTCCCATGCGCTTTATTTTGAACACTTCCAACTTCACGCCATTGTTTCCACTATTCATTGATTGTTTTCCTGTTAGGAACTCGTCCACGGCATTGTTGATCACCATTCTCCCTGTGGAATGCACGCTGCACCGATACAATTGACTTCGTCAACACTTACTACTCCACACAAAACATACGTTGCTGTAGAGGCCAACGCTCCATTGCTACTGAAATCCAAAATCCCAGTGTACACGAGGCAGGAGGAAACCGCCCTCCCAATGCATTTGTTTTGCAGTGTTGCCAACCTCAAACTGTGTAGTCGAAAATGTTCCACCCTGTATTTTCCTTGATTTCAGGAAATAGCCTATAAAAGAGTATACAAATGGTGTTCAGAAATTATTGGTCAATTCTGTAAGGCCATATTTGCACCAATAGTGAACAGAGATACATGATACTACAACCATTTGAAAGAGGAATATTTGCCATTTCACACAGACTTTAAATACATTCAATGTGCACCTTATATGCTGCAGGACATGTATCCAAGCAGTACTTCCATGCTAACTCATTCTCGCCAAACCTTCTTAAGCATGTTTTGTGTGACGTTTCCGATAGCGATGTCGATTCACCTTCGCAATTCTGGCAGTATCTGTGGAAGTGGAGAAACGTAAACATTGTCTCTGATGAAACACCACAGGCAGAAATCGCACACTGAGTCCCATCGGAAACGTCACACAAGACATGCTTCAGAAGATTTGGCGAGTGGAAGTATTGCTTGGACACCTGGCCTGAAGCACAATGGCAAATATTCCTCTTTCAAATGATTGTAGTATCATGTATCTGTGTTCACTATTGGTGAAAATATGGCCTTACAAAATCTGCCAGTAATTTACGTATTTTACTCTGCAATTATTTTGCGCTTTGCGGTCTAATACTAGTAAATTTGCTTCTAAGTACGGTTTTCTAATAGTACTAATGGTATAATACAATTTAATTTTACCCACCTCCGTGGCCGAGCGGGTTGAATGGTTCATTTACAATCTCGATTCCTGTTCGAGCACGACACGGTCATGGGAGTTACCTTGTGAATGCCCATACACCAATTTCTATAATTCTCCAGTAATCCTCATCGTTTCTATTTTAGACGAAAAAGAAAAGTGATGAAAAACAACAACAATCCAATTCCAATAGGTTTTCTCAAAGTTTTTCGAGTTTTGCATAGTATCAAGTTCAAGAGGATTCAGGAACGTAGCAAGGGGTGCTGTTGGGTTGAAGCCCCCTCTCCCCGAAATCCTGCAAATATATACTTTAAGAGTGGCCTGGAGGTTGGCATCAAAAGAGCTGCCCCGGCGCGATACAGAGACACCTAGCGAAATATCAGGGAACTAGGAATTCTTCTCGATTGTGTCCTAAACCAGAGGACAGAGCACAGGCTGTGGGCCCCCATGGTGGAAAGACTTGCCCCCTTGGTGTATAGAGGTAATTAATTTTACTTCCTTAGCAGATTAAACATTTGTGTACTGAAAAATTAATCTTCAGGGTTTCTAGTACCCCACTTTTTCGCTTTTAGAGCCCTCTCTACTTCGAAGTAAAATTCTGGCTACGGGAATCATCATTAACTCATCCTCATCATCGCGATTAACATACACAACTAGAAAAGCGGCGCAAAATAATAAAAAATACAAACAAAATACACACGTGGAGGTTACACTGATTGCATACAAGGTGCCGTAACCTCAGATCCAGCATCTTTCCAGTCGGAGGCTTCTCTTAAGGGAGATATAAGTGCCAGAGACGCGTGCAGCAACCCGGTCAACGCCTGTCCTATTTAATCTCTTTTCTTTCGCTACGAGGATTCGCCAAGTCATCACGTGTCTGTTTGCACACACGTGCGACTGAAAAAAGCAGGTGGAAACGGACAGGATGCGTTACACACTCTGGAACTTCCTGCACTCACAGCTGCGTAATTGCCTACAGTCTCCTTTGCCCGAAAAAAAAAAAAAAGGTTTTCAACTCGAGAAACTAGTTGTGACTTACCTTTTAAAACGCATTTGTAATATTATTTTACTATTTTATTTGCCTCGTCTTGACTTCTAACCACCGGTCTCGGCATCGAAGAGCAAGACTCAGTCTCGGGGTATGTAGTCATGGGAGGCCTGGAGGCTGAAGCCCCCCTCTCGAAATCCTGCAAATATCTAATTTATATACTGTATAGTGGTTATTAATTTTACTTCCTTAGCGGATCAAACATCTACCCCCTACCTTTTCACATTTAGATGACGGCTGCTGATAAGGGATGAGCCCCCTCACTCCCGAAATAAAATTCTGGCTACGGGCTTGCTAGTCTCGTCTCGAGTTTAGAAACACTTATAATAAGCAACTTATAGGCCGTCAAAATGTGATTGCAGAAACGACAGCGCGTAATAAACCCTCGAAAATCATCTCCCTATGAATGTACGCAACCACGTTGTACAGGTTCAAAGTGACCGCGAACGGATCAACTTTGCAATTGCGATAAACAAAGTATATCAGCCAATACATGACAAAGTAATCTTGCCACTTTAAAAAGTAAAGTTGGTCCAAATACTATTTCAACAGCATTAAACTAAAGCTCAAAGTTTATATGAACCAATCTGAAAAATATTTAAATTTCAAATTATGTTTAATTTTTAGATCAGTTTTTAGTAATGCACATCAAGGGACTTTTATCTATGAAAAAGTGGTACGTTGATTCCTGCCAAAACAATATAATTTTACCACAAATCCTATGCCTTAACACCGTGGTGCAGTTGGTAGCGTACCGAATTTGTAGTAAAATCACAGGTCTGTCCGGTTCAATCCGCACCACCGGTAAAAAGAAATTAGGTCAACTGAATACGAGAAGGTCCAGGTCCTCTCTCGAAATGTAGTGTTGGAACAAGTATAGTCAAACGTCCCAGACAATAGATAATGTCCCATTAACATGGCATGCTAATGCTATAATTAAACTGACTGAATTTATCTATCCAACGAATACAGATATAAGGAAACAGAACTTACCAATTTCTTGTACATTATCTATTTCTCTATCCACTCAAAATTTGAATTCTTCACAAAGAGTGAATATTGGTGGGGCCCAGAGGCATTTTGGTCTGGTGAGGATATTTAGTGCTTCTCACTATATCTTCAAGGTATTGGTTCATTTTTAAATGCCACTTATTTTGTCGAACCTTGCATGTTTTTATCTTATCAATATGTATCCGTTAATATCCAAAACAAAACTTTGGTTGGCGCTAGTAGATGTCGCTAATGTTGAAGTCAATAGCACGACTATTCAAATGGTAGCATGTGCATTTCTTATTCGCTACATAGCTACACATTTCTGGGAACATTTCTTCTGTAAAAAAATTAAGATGCCACAGGAACTCTGTAACCAAGTGGTAGGACATGTCAAGGCGTCCTCTGAGTTCCTACAGTATATATATGCGATGGTGACTTGAGGAATGGGAGATATGGAGACATTTTCTTGTATGTATGTATACAGTGGCGTACGTAAAGGGGGTTGACGGGGTTTAACCCCCCTTGAGCTTTTGAAATATTATGAAAAATGCTGTAGAAAAAAATAGAAATGGCCAATTTATCACTGTCAAAGATCTGCTACAATACCACTATTACTACTACCACTACTACTACTAATAATAATAATTTTAATTATTCCCATGCAGTACGTTGAAAAGCACAGCATTCCAAACAAGCGTCTTTAAGAGCGAATGCCTTGAAAATAAAATATAAGGGAAACTATGATTTTAAAGAGCAAGAAAGTTTTCTTGTATCTCAGATGCAATAATGTTCAATGACCATGTATTTTTTGTGTGTGAACAATGAGCATTAACTAAAGAAAGTTCTTGGTTCGTTGAAAGCGGCTAATGTATAGACAAAGGCTAGGCCGACAAGAATAACACAGTCCGCCGTCCCATTCTTTGCACCGGCACGTTTGAATTTCTGAATGCAAACGACAATAAGCTTAACTATTGTAAAATGTTTTGGTGGTAACAACAGTGAGACAATCCAGGTGTGAATTATCGGGGATATTTATGCGGCGGCAAAGCCGGAAAAATTTAAACCAATTCCGGGAATCGAATCCGGATCTCCCGCGTGGTTGTCAGACGCTCTACTGACCAGACCACCGCAGCTCCTTGGATGAGTTCCATACTTTGATTATTTCAATTTATTTTAATATATTTTCTTGTTTTTATGGATTTTCTTCACACATAAAATGTCTCACCTCGTTGACTAGACAATTATTTCGTAACAAAGAAACAAAAAAATGTTCCTAAAATTTGTTAAAAATCCAATGACTAGAAAATAATTTCGTTCTATTGCTTTGATAAATACTATATTTATGTAGATCTCTACTACCTAATAGTATTAGTAGTATTATTAGTAGTAATTCAACTAATCAATTAATTATAAGTATGAAAGTATGAAATCCTGCGTACGCTACTGTATATATATAGGCTATATGTCCTCCGTGTGCCGTGTGGTCTAAGGCGCTGTGCTTTGGACTCCGACTGCGGGACGGCATGTGTTCGAGTCCGCCTGAGTTCTCGGCCTGTGTATAGGACCGGTGGCAACCCACCATTGTGAGGAAATTGGGGAGCTGCGAGTGAGTAGCGTAACCCGGTCTGGGAAATCTACAACGCCTGAGGTTTCGACATGCTGACCCCACGTCACCCCAATACCGGTTGAAGATGTCCACACCTCTAGGTAGGATTGTGGGAGGGAGACTGACAGTCGGGAGGTAGGCCATGGGTTATTATTATTATTATTCCTGATAGCAACATTCAAAAAAATGGTGGAATTACATCCAAACTGCAGCACAGGGAATATCTCATTTTTTCCATTGTGTGGACCTTTTCAAGGCATTTTTCCCCCCAGCGCAGATGAAGGCTTGGAGATTAGGGCTGTAGTCCCCCAGCCTCCTCTTAAATCCATGCATGGACGTCTGCAGAATCTTTTCCAGGGAGGGGCAAGCATGGTTCTTTTCCAAGGAGGGCAAAGGAGGCATATTTTCTCCCATAATAGGGATGCCCCTCAAAAAGCATTATTTCAGTCTGCAATTATCATTGTAGATTAGGCACACACAGATGTACTACGTAGAAATTTTCATGTTTCTTCAACGAATTTATAATAATTAACATAAATTACTGTGACTGAAATGAAATATATAATTTTTAGGCGGACATTCATTTTCCAGGGGGGCGTGGCCCCCGTTTGCCCCCCCCCCCTTCCGGACGTCCATGAATCCATGTCTCCTCTGGATGAGCAAATTAAGAAATAGGCTAAATTTTTGAAGTTTTGAATTTAAAATCAATCTTTCTAGCCTGTAGTGAACAAAGGAAAGGAGGAGGGAGCCCAGAAAAAAAAAACAGAGTGAAGATCGTAAGGCACTGTGCCGTGACGGGATCGGCTCATATTCAAATGAGCTTTCTCTTTCACTTCCCGGTGCGAGCACAGGCTGGCGTGGTCGCAGAATCGAGCAGCCACTGCGAAAAGAAAGAAATCGCCATGAGCGGAACTGAAATATTCAATAAATATTGCTCACACGTTGGCCAGAAAGTTTTGTATGACTGGTCAATTCGTTCATATAAAATTGACTAAAAATATAATAATATACACAAATAATAAGCTATCGTATTGCTAATGTTTTATTACTACTACTATTATTACTGTATCGTTGGGATAAACTTGAAACTGATACACAACCAGACAAAACTATTTTTCTGTATATTTTCACAATTGCTACCGTCAATACGCTGAAATCCCTATTTATTCTATTCTGTTATGAACTTTTGGATAACTCGTTCAAGAAAATGTTCGAGTTAAGTTGTTTTTAAGTCCCATTTAAGCACTGATAGGGTAATAGGTAATTTAATTTATATAACTAAATGCTTTCCATTGTACAATAGCACACAATTAGATTCAATTTCTTATTGTTAGGAATAGAATGGTTTACATCGTAAAGTGGCATCAAAATTATACTGATACATTGGCTCTTTTGCTAATAAGAACATGTAACTAAACGCATGATAGTAAGCTACACTGCTGCACTTCCACTTACTTTTTAAAAATAATTTACTTACTTACTTAGTCGCGTCCTCTTCTACCTGCCGGTGTCGAGTGGTTACAGAGAGTTCTCCAGACGTTTCTGTCCAACGACTTTTCCTGTGCCTCTTTCCATCTTATGCTTCGTTTCTCCAAAATCTCTTTGACACTCATATTCCATGTCTTTCTTGGTCTTCCTTTTGGTCTTGTTCCTTGTGGACGTGCTTCCCATATCTGCTTTGGCAGTCTCGTCTCACTCATTCTGCTCAAATGGCCGAACCATCTGAGTTGATTACGTTCAACTGTTTCTTGTAGTGGCTGAGCATTTAAAGATTGCCGAATGGTTTGATTTCTTATCCGATCTTTCCTGGTTTTCCCACTTATTCTTCTAAGGTACCTCATTTCCATTGTTTGTACACTTTAAAAATAATATTCCACTAAAAACGTGACGTCATCTACCTTCAACAAATACCCTGACCGACCAAGCTTGTATATATCTACCTTGATAATATTTGTGCATAGATCTGGCAACATGACAAGGATAAACAGCCACCTGTAAGCTGTAAGTCCAATAAAGCTTAGTTGAGTTGAGTTAACATGACAAGGGAACGGAGCTGCCATCTGTTATCGAAAAGTCCTTGACATTTTCATCTGAGAAACATTTCAAGGTTTCATAGTGCAAGATGGCAACCACCCACACTAGCATATCTTTGTACACTAAATCAACTAGGCTCATTCCACTGTTTATGCCCAAAATGATAGTTACTGCCTTCTAGTTGTACTAGCAATTTATTAACTTTATTATGACACAAATTTACACTGAATCTGTACTGTCATGTAATTTGTTTCATCCTCAAAAATGTTTGCCATGAATGAGGAGCTACTATTTAATAACTTTTCAATAAGTGACAAGAAAAAGTTTCCAAGGTCGGTAAATATTTATATAGATAGAAACATTGTCACACCATGAGTTCCAGCATGTTATGACTGGAAGTGGAAAGTGAACTTGAGTAACATTTGGATATTCTTCACGAAGATATATTTTTTTAGAAAGTAGCAATTTCATTTTTCTATTCCGTAAAAAAGACTAGTTTTAACTTTGACAGGCTCCTGCATTGACAGCTCTCTCGCCTTTGGTGCCAGCGGTTCCGTGTTCGATTCCTAGCGGAAGCCAGTAAAATCTCGCTATTGACCCAACTGCTTGCAAAAGAGAAGTAGCAGGCTCTGGTCTCAAAATACAGAAAACAACGGCGCTGACCACGCGTCACCCAATGAAGAAGCAGCTCTGTTAGGTCCTGGCTTTTAGAGGTTGTTGCCCCATGGTGGACCTTGCCAACACGGTAATTCAATTCTGACATCTCTTTCAAAATTACATCCATTATCAAATTAGCTTTGTAATTTCGCTCTTATTTGTAGTGAATTTCGTATTTTTAATCCAATTTCAAACTTTATCGCGGATTACAGGATTCATTGTTTTCTGCAACCTCCATTCTGTTCGATCTTCACTTCAGCCCTTCGCTTTATAGCAGCGTAGGACGCACTTATTTTGATGTCGTGAAGCATTTGGTATCTTCTTCTTACCCGAATTTTCTTTCCCTTCACCATTCCTCCAATAGCATCCTTTAGGATACAGTTTCTTCTCATCCAGTGACCCAAACATTTTCTTTTTCTCTTCTTCAGCATTGATCTCGTTTCCCCAACTCTTTCTAGCACTGTTTCATTTTTCTGCCATTTTCCATAGCCACATTGCCAGAACTTCCAGTCGCTTTTTCTCACTTTTCCTCAGTGTCCATGTTTTCGCACCATATAGAGCTACACTCCATACAAAGCATTTCATTAGTCTCTTCCTCAGTTCTTTGTTCCTAGATCCACAGAAAATATTTTTCTTTCTATTAAAGGTTTCCATCTTCATTGCTATTTTTACTTTTATTTCCTGGCTGCATTTCGTATCACTAAAGCTCTCGCCACGAAAACAGTCCAGTCAAGGTCGGAGCTTCCCCTTGCCTCCTGCACACCCCTGGCCCTCCAGGGTTGCCATACTTCTTCCAAGCTGCTCAGTCGACACTTCGAGCGTTGTACGTATGCGGTTGATTTCGTCGGTTGAAATTGTTGCTTATTGGTAACACTGTAGGTGGGTGGTGTGACCTTGACTGGACTGTTTTCGTGGCAAGAGCTTTAGCGCACTTATTTCTCACAACTACACTCATTTGTACAGCATTTGGACGCATTTATCGCGATTGCGAATATCTGCCATTCCTACTATACTGTGTATTAACAAGAGAGGACTAAGAAAAAGCGAAAATTAAAAACCTTGATTTAAATGTCACACTTGCCTGAACGTATAGAATAATGTATAAATGCCAACTTCTACTCAGGAGATATAATTTACCTTGTCAGCACTTGTAACTGTTCAGTTGCATACCTTGTAACAATGGACGGAAGGATTCAATTAACAGAAGGAAAGCGTTGTTTGTAAATAAGAGTTTAGGTCGTGCATTAAACCTGATTTGAATATTCGAGTGCAACAAACTACAAAACAATGAAATGATTTACAAGAAAGAAATGTTCACTCAAGGTTCATGTAGACAACATCGTCCCGCCGACGATGTTCTTTGTGAGTGTCCCTTTGTCAGTTTCACCATCCTCATTTTCGCGATCAGCCAAAAGTACCAGAAAAGCGAAGTAAAATAAACAATATCAATCAAACAGTCGAAAATCGTGCGAATCGAAAGATTCCCGAGTAGTACAGTTGCCACATTTTCCGCCAGGTGGAAGTTCGAACGTCACCCATCGCGCTCTGGGCCTCAGGCGCACAATACGAAAGCAAAAGACAGACTTCAACCGAATTGAATAATGTTTCCACCTATCTACTACTTAAATTGGACATGTGGAGTGTAATTTTTTCTTTAACATTTTTCCTCAATACAGTGTTATCGATGAAATGTGCAAGTAACACTGAGTTTCAGATAGTTTATTCTCCAAATAACTCAAACTTTGTTTTTTGAATTCTGACTAAGTTTACCAAAGGAATTCCAAGAGAGTAACAGACGATTTTTCACAAAAATTTGGTTCTTACGAAAGACCCACTCTCGATAAAGTCATTGTGAGTGGTCCCAGAAATGTGTAAAGAACTTTCCAATGTCGTTTTGTAAGTTTGGAGTTTATGTTAAGAAGTTCTGTATTGCAAACAATGTATATTATTAATAAAATGATTTAAAACATTACGTTTTCATCTCTCGGAAGGGATATATATTTCTAAACATTTTAAGCGTTTTATTTAATAATTGCAATTCCTTAAAAAGCTCGTATCATTTTATTAAGCATTCGCGAACACCTTGGCAGAGGATAACGGCCCCTTAAGATCCCATAGCTAGATATTTTGGTGCCCTAGGCAGGATGGTGGCTTGGCATCCCCTCGCACTATGAAACACCGACATTTTATGTGCGTCCTTCGATATTTTCTTCTTATTCTATAGTTTGTGATGTACACAGTGTATTTCCCCACATCCTACAAATTTTGAAATGAGGAAAACAAAGAAAAACTTATTTTTAAAAAAGTAGGTTATTTTAAAGATTAGATGTTTGCATTTCTGTTTTTTTTATTTGTGTGTAAAAAATACTATTAAAACGTACTATTACTTCTACTTTGGTCAACTCCGCCGCATCTTCTGACTCTGTTGTCTTTATTTCAATAAGAAAAAAGCTGTGACTGTATGGTTCTGTAATTCTGTCTCTCGGTCTTTTTCTCTCTCTCTCTATTTGTCTATCACTGCGTGTGTGTTTTATTACTAATATTATTATTGCTCTAATATATACATATATATATATATATATATATATAATTGCAAAAAAAAAATATTTTGGTCTCTTTCAGCAGGTACACTTGTGTTGCAAACAAAATCCCGAATCGAGTAAGTAGATTGAAAACAAAATCTGGTAAGTATTCTGTACATCTTCTACATTTTGAGCACTTTCTTTGCTTTTTGAGTTTACTCCCTGCCACCTATGCTTTCTTCTTGCGGTGTGATCCACACTGTAACTCGATGGCTGAGAAAATCCATTTCCTCCTCGTCTTACAGTCTCTGCGCTCTCAGTTGGAGTGTCTCGGTTTTCTCCTCGACATAGGAAACAGGAAGAAATCAGTGAGGCACGAAAGCTATTATCTGTAGGATGTGGTTTTGTGGTAACTTCACTCTGTTACATTAAAAAGGTAGTTCGTACAAGGTTCCTTCCGTTACACGTGGACACAATTCGGAATTTTCGGTTCGTTTATTTTAAGTTGCTCCTCTACTTATTTAGTTTCATAGAGAAAAAAATTGATTTGAATAACCAAGGAAAAAAAAATCTGTTAAAAAATATTTTTTAAAATGGGCGACAGACAAATATGTGTTCACAAGACCCAAATTATTTTAGTAATAGTGCATATTTGTTTGGCGTTATAAAAATTACCCAAAAAACCTACGGGAATTGCGTAGGATGTCTAATTCGCATTATTTCATGAGCATAAAAAAGTTATTAGGACCGTATCGTTGCACTTATGTAAACATATACTTGCAACTATTATCATGGCGTCATCACGTTTTAAGAAAACAAAAACAACCTCGACATACTTATGATCAGGGAACGGATTTATATGTAAATTATGTATGAATTATAACCAGTTATATTTTGTAATATCTTTGCGTTATCATGGCACGCAGACTCGAAAAATGCCGCTTTTATTTTCTATATTTGTACATATATTAGGTTTTTGGCTCATATTTAGCTATAGTTATTTATACATATTATTTCCATATTTCAGAACATTTCTCAACATATACTCCATACTTGCGCAATAACTACTTGTGAATTTTTTGCGAGTAACAGACAAATTTGAAACAATTGTTTTTTTAATTTATTGTTTTGGAAACAGAAAATGAAAACACATTTTGTGTAGTTTTACAATTAATGTCAATGTAAGTGTACTGTATTTAATGTAGATCCTGTAATGTATTATATTATTAAAAATGTAATTTATTACAATTTTAAGTCGATATTGAACTCCATATTTTGGTGAGAATAACTAAATATGTATCTATATTTAGCACATTTTTACTAGCCTACATATAAATCCGTTCCCTGCTTATGATATATGATACAACTTTGAACCGAACCTTCCACCGATTCTAATCGAAAACTATAACAATTAAAAGCTGTTGAAAATATTGATAAATATTACACTCTAATTATAAGTATCAATTTACCAGTTTTACTTTAAAATATTCAAAAATTACATCAAAATATAAGAATGCGTGTTATGTAATCACAAAATAGATTTTTTTGACATGATATGGGTACAAAATCAAAGGAAACTTCAAATTTTCCATAACTTCCAGGAGTACCATGAAGAGTAATATCCTTCAAGGTGGGTTCCGGACTGAAAAAAGTTGAGAACCACTGTTCTGCGCAATGCCTTGTGGGAATAAAAGTATGTCGACAAGTGCGGTAACAAGTATCGTGCTGCAGATGAGCCAGTATCAGTACGTCCAACTGGAAATCCATGTGGTTCAGGCATAAGTGGGATATTTTCATGTACCGCACTGCCTTCATTCCCTCCTTTGCTCCCTCGTCCCCTTCCGATGCCGGTAACTACAAGATCGCTCATATCTTAACTCTTCCAGCCAGACATTATCCCTCAAGGGCATCGCAACGCTTACACACCACATTACATCTACTAGCAGCTGGCAAGAGATCCTGTGTCTTGAGGAAGGGAAGGGGTTTGCAGAAATGCTTTTTCTTTTTTCTTTTGTACCTGTCGCAACTTTCACTTCTTCCGTACGCCGAGAGCAATTCAAAGGAGATGAAGAAAAACACGACCCGGTTAGACCCACCGCACTGAACTTCCACCGTCACACGTCACGCTCACATGCGTTCCCTTCCGCCTCCTACGTCACTTCCGGTTTTCTGTGCATCCACAGGTTACTATCCTTTATTTACAGACCAGTTATAAGGTTCTAATGTGCAAACCATACCATAGCCACCTTTTCCGTCTCTGACAATCATCGTCACAGCAAATTCAAGTTCTAATAACAAAGAAAATGATCATTAATCTTAATAATTACACCTGCACTTGTACTTCATGTAACACATACCTATTACCTCTCGCAAGAGTAATGATTTATTAATCCATAGTTGAAATCTGGGTTGTTATAGGTCTAGGAAACCCTTAAATTCTAATGGGTTCGGTTGCAGGACCGGACCGGAACCATTTTTCACGCACAATATAGATTCGGTCCAAGTTGTAAATTGTTTCATTGAAAAAAGCTTCCTGGACAATATTTTAATTGATCCCGAAAAAGATTCCTGCGGAAAAAAGGTTCCTGGACCGAATTTAAATTCATTCTGGAAAAAGGTTCCTGGACCGAATTTAAATTGAGCTGGAAAAATGTTCCTGGACCGAATTGAAATACTTTAAGGATAAAAAGGTTCTTTACGGTCCAGAACCCATTTACGCTTGCTGATTTTCTCTCCTGGATCGGAATAGAATTTGTTTCAAATTCCTGGATCTTTAACAAACGTGCTTTCTTTAAATACGACAAATTTCAATATATTATTTTATTATTGTATAATCTCCCAATTGTATTGTATAGCGTTTAATGTACAAACATTCTTTATTCTATTATTATGAACACATATTTCTAGTGTGTTCGATAAAGGACATGTAAATCACAAACTTAGATTTTCTGTTACTTTCATTTAAATTATACTGAATCGATTCAAGTAAATGTTACATGTATAATTTTATATTGTGCATGTGTAAATATTCTGAACAGTGATGATTTAACATTTTAAAAGAATAAACATAGAAACTGTCTGCTGTAAAATATTTTTTGACTTAAGTGGGTTTTTCTCGAACAGTACATTTTTGACAAGGGTTAGTTGTAAGACCAGCCCATGTGGACGAAACACACCGGATTAAATCAAGTCGACCTCCACGATGGTGTATTGGTAACCTCGTTTGACACGTACTTTCCCATTGCACTAATATTTATTGTTATTAATTACCTTTCTCGTTGTACAAATGTTTATTGTTCTTTCCTAATTACCTACCTCGTTGTACAATTATTTATTGTTATTAATCTTAATCTCTGTTATTCATTTTGTGATTCTTGCGGTATTTAATATTTAAACCTATCATTGATAATGTCAGGATAGTGACTGACGTTTACGTACATATCTTGTATGAGCTGTTGCCATGGGAATTACGATTGGGTTCTGTTTTGACTTTTATACTGCAGGAGGCCTTAGAAAGAGCGTTTTGCGGGCTAACAGCAGACGTCACTCGCACGCTGTTGCCGATACTCTCGTGTCGTCTGCTCCTCATCCGAACAAACAGGCCGAGGTAGCAAGAGGCAGAGGTCACTCACCCTTCCAGAAGGGTGCAGAGAGCTAGCTGTGGCAACCCTGGCAACCGGACTCCCTCATTCGCGGACCTGATTGGTTCTCGCAGACACACTGCAAGCCCGCGAAGCGATCTTTTTAAGGCCTCATGGAGTTATAGTTCGAGCTTTGAGTTTTAAAGAGTGGTCAAGTTGAATTGTAAGAAGCTGTTATTTCTTTGAGTGAAATGGATTTTATGCACATAAGTTTTTATTTTGCTAAGAAGTAAAATATACTTAATTTCTCTTAGTGAAAACTTGACTTTGAATTTTATTTGACGAACGAACGAACAGATATATTATTACCCAATACCCTCAGAGGCATCACGTGAATGCTACGAGTCTTCATGTGATCATTTTTATTGTGTTTTAGTGAAATAATCATGTTCTTTTCACTGAAAGAACGTGTCACGTTTTCTTGTAATGAAGGGGTCCAGGGTTCGATACCAGGTGGGGGAACATTAGTGGTACAGATCCTACTTTAAACTGTAGGTCCAGTCTTAATTAGCCTGTCTGTGCATAAAAGTGAAATTAAAACGAACTCAAGCAAGCAAACAGAAGCATAAATCGAGACTCATTTGCCTTTTATCCTTCTGAATGTTTCTTTTCTGCCCCCTTTGGCTCATCTCGACTAGAGAATTAGTGATGATTAGATACAATTGATGAACGGACACTCACAAAGTAACCTATGCGCAGGCCGGGACTAAAACCAGAGGCCACTTAGAACGAGATTCTGTTCGAGGCAGGGTACACCTTTAGGCTGAAAATGTAAAATTTTCAAATTTCGATGCTTTGTCCATTTTCTTGATTTTACAGGAGAGCACTTTATTCCTTGTTATGAGCATGTTCTTTCCATGTATACGCAACGAAAACCTCTTTGTAATATGGAAAAAGCACTATATTCTTGTACAATTTCTAGTTAGAAAGACCCTTCACAGAGCTATTTCATAGCATCTTTACCTCAATTTGGCTAAAAATGGATAAAGCACGTTCTTTCCCGGTGGTCTTCAATTGTAATGGAAAAAAACTTTTCGCCTCAAGAGTTCATACAAAATCCCCCCCACCGACACGTCATCGTGAAAGCTCGTCAAACCCGCATGCACCATTAATTTTTCTTTGAATGGTTAGTTCGTGACAACCTATTGTCTCATTTCGTTCCATTTGCATTATTTTCTTTAAGAATGCGTAACAAATAAAGCCTTACGTCACCCTTAACTATAAATCTGAAAGCAAAGCATATTACGAAGCACTGTAGTCAATATAGTAACCAGTGTTTTCGTAGAAGGGTTGAGTATGAAGGGGTGAAATATTACACTTTTGTCAGATTGTCCATTCTCCGATCCTTTTTTTCCGATAACCGAAGCGGCTCGTATCACAGAAAAAACATCAAGAAAACTATTTTCTAGTAGAAAATACTACAGTAAGTGGCTATTAGCATTTACCATTTTCTTGTCGCAATTTTTGGGTTGTGTTTGGTTGATTAGGATTTTTCGTAAGTCAATACGTGGCAAGTAATATGTGAAAGCTCACCCTTAATGCCCCTATATCTTTCTTGTTATTGCTTTTAATATGTAAAGTGAATATTCTAATGTTTACACATGTATTTAAAAACATGTCCCTAACGACAAGGTCTGGGAATTTTTTGTTCTCGATCTGGAAAGCCTGGAAATGTAAGGGAATTTCGTTTTATAAAACTGTAGACACCCTGATATACGCATTTGAGGGAAATTGATGATGCGTTTCAATGTAGTTGACTATATACCCAGGGATTGAATTCAACCTCTAGTTCTAGTAGACCCCAAGTTTCATACGCTTAAGGCCGAATCCATCGGAACTGGATATCCAGTTAGTTGGCGCTGAACTGGCTACCTGCCCGGATGTGATGGCTGCCTGGTTGGCTACTTGACTGGTTTGGAGGAATAGGACATGTTGTAATTGCTACTGGTTTTCCTCGACTGGATTCTGTGAAACAGCCAATCAGAGCAAAGTTTGACATTGTGAAGATAATCTGTGAGTTTGTAAAGCAGAGCTTTTGTCTGTGGTTTCCGATTGTTGGCTGTTTTCGTTAGTTTCTCGATGAAAAAAGAGGAAAGAGATGACGTGCAGTGCATTCGTGTTCAGTTCATTAATATTTAGGTATTAATGCAAAGCGATGAGATGTGTACGTGACAAATATGATTAGCCGAAAATGAAAATCCTTATTATTACAAGCGTATTAAATTAATTGTTTGATTATTTTGAAATTTGTGAATGATTCCTGCGAATCTCATGTATGAATATGCGTACCCGAGTTAATTAAAAAGCTTGTTCGGTACGCATTGATTACTATATTTTTTCGAGCCAATTTCTAGTCCATACTTTTTTTTTAATTTTTAATAAAAGCACAAAGCAGTATTCTTTAAATTGCTCGTCCATCTTTACAGATGTAGTCTGCTCTGCTCAATGTCTTGTGGGAACAAAAGTATATCGACAAGTACAGTGGCAAGCATCGTGTGAGGCGAAAACTAGCAAATGGGTAGCCAGTCCAGCGCCAAGTAGGGCATTCCTGCTGGAAATCAAGTTCCGTGTGATTTAGGCTTTATGGTCGGTTCTTGAAGTGACGCGGAGGTGAAAGGGGTTACTTTGAGGACAAACAATGCCGATAGCTGAACTTCCCTTTAAAAAATTGTCAAGGCATAAATAAAGTATTCACAATTACGAATTTCCTTCTTTTTATTGTACCTAGTGACTCTAGTTGACACATCTACCGTGTTCTGGAATACGTACTTAAGTCACAAACTGCGATTTTCTGTTGTTTTGATTTACGTCACACTGAATCAATTAAAGAAATTATTATAAGTATAATTTTATGTTGATCATGTGTAAAGATTCTAAACAGTGATGATTCAACATGAATATCATGTCTGCAATTGCTATTAAAAGAAAGAACATAAAAAACTACATACTGTAAAATTGCGTTTTTTGACTTAATTCCTTTTACCGCGAACAGCTTAGATATTACATCATAGTTCACAAGTTATTAGATTTAAAACATAATATTCACAATTTATTTCCTGGCGTGTATTAAGCCGACAAAGGGTTATTATTACATTAAAAATGCTAGTATTATTGTACATGTTACATTTCGTTTGTTAGCATTGTTAAAAATCAGAAAAATGGCCTACCAATTGTCAGTATATTTCGCTGCACCTGCAAACTCCAAGACACCTCCCACATCTAGTCGTACGTTGGTTTGGATTAGTTTTTCTCCTGGCTGCTTGATAATATTGACTCCAAAATAAAGTTTTCAATAGTTTTTTAACAGTGTTTTCGAAGGGTGTGCATTAGTTTCATTCATACAATACAGGGTTACTCCATCTTTGGCGCAAACAACTAGGAAGGCCAGGCCAGGTCAGGCCGAACACACCCTGAATTTCAGCCCTGATAAAACCTAAACAATACCTTGGACAATGAATTTGGTGCAGTTAATGAGCTGAGGATAGATTATGATCAGGCACATTATCTACAAATACATTCCTGGAAGGGTGCGAGGGGTCGGACCAAGTCTCTCAATAATAATAATATTAATAATAATGATAATAATATAATTAGAATAATTATATTAACTTAAATTAAAATAATATTAATTAAATATGTAAATTAATTAATATTGTATTGTTATTATTACATGAATAGATAAATAGATGGTAAAAATATAGAGATAGATATAACCATGTATTCATAATCTTGCTTACGTGTAGTTAAGATTGCCCAAAATTGTACATAAACAACTGCCCTGGTAAGGAAATTAATGTCAAATAGATATAGAATTGAATATTTATTTAATAACAAAAAAGGAGATATATCCAATTGACGAAAAGTAATATTTTATGCATATTACCATAAGTAGTAGTGTGCATACATGCTTAGATTAGATATATAAATCTTTGGAACTATTCTTCTAAGCCATCCGTATGTTCCCAATTCCTTGCCTTTCAATACGTTCGGCGCAAATAAAAAACCATCAATTATGCAACAAATGCTAGACAAGTACAGTTTGATTACTTAATTTAATACTTGGTAAGTCTTTCGAGGGGCGTGTCCGGCCCCCCTGGACCCCCCTTTCAATTGTCCTTGATTATGATGTCGCATATTACTACTTTTCATAACTGTTTACTTTGTAATAAAAGTTCACTTTCATGATTTAGCTTTTAAGCTTTGAATTACATTCTTCAAGAACGTCAAAAGATTGTTTTTAAGTTTACTTTAATGCATGATGTGTGAGATCGAACAAGTTATCCCTTGATTACAAGGTTAAGGCATTATCATCAAGAGCGTCAATGTGACGTCATTTATCAGCACATTGAAAGCGTATTCGTTACCGTTGATTGACTCACCTGGCAACTACCCACCTTGGGTGACGTGTTAATGATACAAATTAATCACAACCAAAGAGTGATTCATTGTTCTGGTGCTATTGTTCTCGGCAGGGGATGCAAATCGTGTCAGTAGAGTCTCATAACGGGACTAAATAAGAATTACAACAGAAGAAAGATAAGAAAAAAAAAGAGAATCCCACGAAAGAAATATGAGATACCGTTGTACCAATTCGACACAATTGTTTTACGTACAATTTCGGCTTGTGTTCCCAAGAAGGTCACTCGAATGCTGGAATCGGGTCTGGAGGACGAAACGTTTTTTCCACAAGAGGGCAGACCAGTCGCCTCGATCCAGTTCACATCTTGGACAGTTTAATTTTTCCCCCACTCGTCTCGCCAGCCATTTTTGTTTACCGGTATTGTTTCGAACTTTCTCAATTTCTTTTTCGAGGTTAACCCGGCTGACTTAAGGAACGTTTAACCCTGACACTCTGAAACGATGAGTCCGTTAGGGCTGGATATTTCTTTTTCAGGCGTGACGTCACGCTTCACTTGTTGTATGGTCACACTTGGAATGACACGACAAGGTTGACAAGTCGTAAACTTGACTTTTTGGCTCGGATTACACGAAAAAAGTGGAGCTTTCGTGGGTAAAATAATTTCACCATCCTTGAAATTGTAAAATTACATGAATTTGTATAATAATTTACTGTAGTTAATTAATATTGTATAATTGTTTCGAATTTATGCACATGTAGTTTAAAGTCGGGCCCGAACCGCTATAATATGTCCCCACTCGGAATCAATCCATTTGAACCTTTGCAAGGGTCACGGATTCGAATCCCTCTCGGGCTTGGTTGTTTGTGAATGTCCATTCATCAATTTCATCATATCATCACTCATTCCCATCTTCGCAAATTAGCCAACAGGCACAAAACGCGAAGTAAAATAAACTAAATAAATCAATCAATCAATTTGAACCTTTGATTATAAGTCAATAGCTTAACCATTAGGTTATCAGGGAGCTCCGATATTTATTATTATTATTATTATTGGATTGATGTTTTAAGTCCACTTTATGCACAGTAAGGCTAATCGGGACTGGACCTACAGTTTAAAGTGGGATCCGAACCACTATGTGCCTCCACCGGGAATCGAACCCGGTACCCCTTGATTACAAGGCGACGACGCTACCATTGCGCCATCGGGGAGGCCCTATTATTATTATTATTATTATTATTATTATTATTATTATTATTATAAACAAACATATTATATTTATTATTAACAAAAATAAAAGTAGCTGATCTTGTTGAAACGTACAATTTGAATTTATGTTGATGTATAAGATTGTAGGATCCACTGTTTTATTTTATAATTATGTATTCAATTTTTTAATTTTGTATAACCAATTTTGACACAGTGATATACCTGGTTGTTTAATCGTTATCATCACTTCAATAAATATGATTATTATTATTATTAGAACAATACACAGTTAATTGCACAATATTATATAACAATAAACAATTATTAGTATCAGAGATATAATAGATCTCGTTGAAAACTGTAACTTGAAGTGTAAATATGCTAACTTGTTATGTTATGTTATTCTACAGCATACGTATTTTATTCGTGTAACTTTGTACTTTTGTATTTGACTTAGTGCTGTATTAGGTTTCATACTGTGCTCAACACTTAAAATAAACGATTATTATTATTATTAACCTTGAGCTTAAGAAGGAAAGATAAAATTAAAGTATTGATACAAAATATTTTGTCAAATAGGATTGATTGTGAATACTTTACAAATACAATAGCTTATAACGTTCCAAAATATTCATTATTATAAGTAAAATTGAAAAATGGTGGTGAATTTACAAAAATATCAATCGATGATTTCAATTATGACTTCCCTTAAATATTATATTATATATAACCAGTATGTGTTAATCGTTGGATATTACTCTTTGTGACACACTGCTGTATAAAGTTTTTCTTTTAACTGTTCTCAGTACTTTAAATAAACTACTATTATTATTATTTCAGTGTATAGGATAGCACAGAGCGTTAAGGCGCCATGGCTTCTGGGTTTGATTCCCTGCCTGCAGATTGGTGCTTTTGTGAGTGTGCTTCATCAATTTCATATCAACTCATCGTTGCGATTAGCCAAAAGTGGAAGAAAAAGACACTAATAAGAAAAATCAAATCAAGTATAAATAATAGCTACACTTTTTGTACGTAGTATAAGTGTAAAGTTATACTACCAAAGCTTCTTCTTCTTCTTCCTCTACTGCTACTACTACTACTACTAATGCTGCTGCTGCTGCTAATAATGATAATAACCTGGGGGAGGCACATTGCACAGTGGTTCGGATCTCACTTTCAACTGTAGGTCCAATCCCTATTAGCCTATCTGTGCATAAAGTGGACTTTAAACATCAATTCAAACTCAATGATAATAATAATAATAATGTAACCATGTACAAATAAATTACGGTGTTTTTTTCAATTATATAAACATGGAACCCTCATAGCAAGTTCCGCACCCCATACACACTCCTAGAACACATCCTAGCACCACTTATAATCCCCCTGTGAAACAGAAACATGTTTCATGTATATATGTACCTAACTCTCTAGCCTTCTTAACCCCGAAGGTTTGTGGCTGCAGCAACACAAGCCTTCCATCTGTCCTTATCCTGGGCAAGATCAATCCAATATTTTCCATCCTTACCGATTTCCTTTAGGTTCATTTGTATATGTAGGCAAGTAGCCAAAAGTGTCCAAGGGGAAAAGCTGCTACAATTTCCCATAAATACGAACCAGATTATTTCATATTTTCCAAGCGGAAAGATTGATTTGGTTTGGCTGAGTAAACCGTGTGGGCAGGTGAATTTTTAAGGGGTAGATCTCCACCTACCCACCCTTGACGCCGTTCCTGAAGGCTGTTCCCATCAACACCGTTCCCCATGCTCTTAGAGTTCTCGCAAAGTTCACCAAAGAATTTAAGTAATTACACCAAACAAGTAGGTTGAAAAACAACACTTAACATGTCTTTATCCTAATACACAGCGCTGAAACAAAGATGATCATTGGTCTAACGAAGGAAGAACTCTGTACTTGTTATACTTTTCCCATTGCTAAACAGGAACTTGGAAGCCAATGCTAAATAGACAAGTTAGCGCTTGGCGGGATTTCAACACCGTAAGTCAACTTTCACGACACTGAGCACAACGTTTACCGGTGGCAGACATGTTCAAAGACCAATTGACAGTACCAAAAATGTCGTACAAGAGTACTGCTCCTTAGAGCATGATAGTGCTTTGGGCCTCCTTACTGTGGGTACAGGGGTACAGGGGTACATTGCACCCCTGCAATTCTTAGAAAGGAGCACCCCTTAAAGCTATAAGTCCATATTGTGTCCCATGACAATTCATTTAAAATAACAATTAAAACTTACCAAAGTATGTAGCAGGTGCAGAGAATAAGAGAAGAATGTAAGACACAAAAAAATAGTATATGTAATATTTAAAGTAGAATAAGTGATTGTTTCTACGGACGACTTCGTTTGATACCATAGCCTATTTGGACTAAAATTAAGCTATATTTTTATATCATCTGGTGGATTTAGCTAATTCATAGGTGTAGCAAATTGTCCAATCATGCTACGAATTCTAAATCCTCGTACTATGATGATTAACATTCTTGAATGTCTGGCTTGGGAATATTCTATTCTCAGGGTCACGTGACTCTGTTGATTAGTTGATTGTCTATATATATATATTAGTATGCTTCTTCCTTCTCCTCTCCTCTACACTTGCAGATTTTATGAGTTCATGAATTTTCTGACCAAGCCCACTTCCGGTTTTACCTACTTCCGGTTTGATCTACTAATAATAATAGTTATTGTAACTTACGGCCTGCAAGTCACAGAAAACATTTTTTTTGGGTAGAAAATATCTCTACAATTTCGAGTTACATTAACTCTTTCAGGAAATCTCGGGGGGGTGGGGGGCAAGCTCCCTTGCTGGGGGGAAGGGGTACAGATTTAATATACGTAGTTTACATCTATCAGTCTGTAAACAATGTTTGGATTAATTGTTACTTAGCCTATAAAGCAGGCACGTGCAATCTTTAAATTGTCAACAGAGAACAGTGTTTTTCTCTATTAACGAGAAATGCAAATAGGATGATGAAAAACTTCAGTCCAATTATTTTTAGGAAGGCAATATATTTTTTTGTGTCCCTTTTCACAACGCCAGCGCAAATAAAAGTAAATTGATGTTTATAGTTCAACATCGAAGCTTGCTGTATTTACGGTTTGGCTTGTGTAAATACCGCCGATGACATGTTTTTCGGCTTAGCACGACAACCTCGCTTGTTTGCTCAACAGCTCTTCGACAAGCATTCTCCTGGAGCTACGTGAGAAATAGATTCGAATAACTGGAAATAAATGCGGATGACCATGAGAATGTCTGGGAAATCCAGTATGGTGACCTTCATATTATGTTGGAATCGTTTGGATAACAATATTTTTCTTGTTAGAAATTGTCACAATTGTTCGGAGATGGTTTGGAAAATATTATTAATATTATTGATTTATTTGCACTTGTATTTTTGTTATTTTACGTCGCATTCAGCCACTTTTGGCTAATTGCGACGTTGAAGGTGACTGATATAGATGAAATTGACGAAGGGGCTCTCACAAAGAAGTATGCCCAAGCCAGAAATCGAACCCGGGAACTTCGAGGGCGAAATCGAAAGTCGACCATTGAACACTCTCGGCCACCGGAATGACTAAAATATTTTAATTTAATATTGCACTGTGAACACACACACAAATACACACATACAGTAATGATATTCATACAAAATAATTGTAAGATACCAACAGATTTGTTTAAATATTTAAATATATACCGGGTGTCCCACAAGTCTTTCCCTGATTACAAACTTTATTCATATCCGCTATATGCAAGGTAGAGATGTGAAAGTGGTGCCAAAATGTTGGAAAACTAACTAAGTTTATTTGTTCCAGGTTTCACTAACGTGGCTGTAGTGTAGCAGTGTCAGTGCCCAGGAAACCGGAAATATTAGCAAATCAGGAAAAATCTCAGTGTGTCATGAGACCCAGTCACCAATAACAATGCAGAGGAACTTTCAAACAACTTATGGAAAGTTACCGCCTGATGTCGAGAACATTACGTCGTGGTATGAGAAGTTCAAGACCTCAGAATCTGTTGCTGACTTACCGAGAAGTGGCCGAACCATCAACCTCAGCGATTTCAAACAACGTAAAACATCAGCCAAAAAGTTATCTTTATGATATCTTACACAAACGTTTATTTTTTCGTGCATACAAAGTGCAAATTGTACAGGCTTTGTTGCCTAATGATACCAGGGGACACACTGAGGTTTTCCTTGATTTGTGAATATTTCCGGTTTCCTGGGCACTGACACTGCTACGCTACAGCCACGTTACTGAAACCTGGAACAAAAAAACTTGGTTAGTTTTCCAACATTTTGGCACCACTTTCATATCTCTACCTTACATATAGCGGATATGAATAAAGTTTGTAATCAGGGAAAGACTTCTTGGACACCCGGTATTTCTTTAGTTAACATAAACGATGATTAGTTTTTCAACCGCGCGATATATAAAAACAGGCGACGTTACAGCATACAATTAAGTACCACCAGATTATTTTCTGTGTTCGTGTGTGTGTGTGTGTGCTGGCAGGGTGGTGGATTCCGGTAACTAATCTTAAAGCATCATGATGTTGTATAAATTGTATATCTCCCCCCTCCAAAAGTTCCAAAACTTAACAAGAGTACACTCGAAATGCATGAAGCCAGCCTCCGTGGCGGAGTGGTTAGCGCACCACACTACGACGGTAGGGGACACGGGTTCGAATCCCGGCCTGGGAATGGGTGTTATTTCTGAGTGTCCCTTCATCAATTTCATCATATCATCACTCACCCTAATCTTTGCGATTAGCCGAAAGTGGCAGAAATGCGAAGTAAAATAAGTTAAGTCAATTAGTGAATCGAAATGCATCAAGTTAATGTGGGTGCTCTTGTGCTATATCAACTGACACGGTTAAATTGGATTCAGTCTATTTCAAATGAACTTCTCAATTGATGCATTCTATTGCATGGCACGGAACCCTGCGTCAACGTAAAACCTTTCTCTTGAACTATGCAAAACATTTTGAAGGGCAAAACAGCATTCCCATTACTTTAACCTTGAGTTGGATGAAAATTCCTCCCGGGGAAAAGCATTGATGATGTATTTTTCACTTTCCGTGGACATTTGCCCAGCTGGAAATACTTTTGGCAGCTTCAAAAATAGCCAATCCGGGCATTGCACTCGGGCTGCTAATCACGTGGGGAGAAAAATACTCTAGTGGCCTATCCAAAGCGCGTAAAAGCTGCAAGATATTGTAGATGGTGGATGAAAAAACTTAGAGCTAATTGGCCTATTGTTGAAGTGTTCTTGGTCAAATAGTCAACACTAGCGCCAACTTCTGTGAAACATTGGGTGGGCTGAATTCTGAGATTTGTGTTACACTTTAATGCAATAATACAGGGTGATTCAAAAGTCTATTGACATTTTCCTTATATCGCTAATGAAGGGTTTTCAGGATGGGATAAATACACTGTTGTTTTCCAGCAAGATGGTGCACCACCCCATTGCAGAATCGTTCGGGACTACCTCACTGACACCTTTCCCGATAGGTTGATCGGCAGTGGCTCACCAAGACTGGGCGGTTAGGCTCTCCAGACCTGATTCCCCTAGACTTTTTTGTCTGATATTTAATTAAGTCTAGAGTGTACCAAGTAAAGATCAACACCATAGAACAACTGACACAGCGAATAGCTGCAGCAACAGAGGAGATCACGCCATCTTTGTTGGAGCATGTGTTCCAGTCTACGCAAGAGAGGTGGGTGCTATGCTTGGACTTACAGGGCCACCACATTGAAATGTACTGAGTTTGTCTTCTATTCTAGAGTACTTTTCAGCAGTACTCTCAATTTTGACAATAAAATGCTTTTGATTAAAATGTCAAGAGACGTTTGAATCTTCCTGTATATGTTATAAGTAGGCTAAGGATTGGCCCTAAAATAACTTTTGTGTTCCTTGTAATTGCGCAGGTTCTTTTGCCTGTGGTCCCACTACAATGAGATTTTTCGACAGCGTTGGCGAAAGTTTCTTGACTATTTTGCCTGTACACCTTATTTTCTTTCTTCTAACTCGGTCTCGGTACTAAACTTAACAAATGTACAGTCACCAGCAGTAAAAAATGGGACACGTAAATCCTGAAATACTCGCTTCTCTGCAAGACGTTATGTGTATTGCCTAACTCTTAAGGCGATAACTAGATTTCCATAGCAAATTTTCAATGGCAAACTTATGCCACCGCCTTAGAGTTAGGCAACACACATAAAGCCTTGCAGGGAAGGGGATATTTCAGGATCTAGGCGTCCCATTTTTATTGTTGGTGACTGTACGTACAATCGTCTTTGTAGAGATGCAGATCGCCAAACTCCTCAAAAGATGGAGCCACTTTCTATATTGAAAAATACGTGAAGATGTTTGTGGCAGTTCCTTCGCTCATTACTTGAAACTTGACGATATAGTGACATTATAATTTTTAGTAGACACACGAACGTAATGTTAAAACTGAATAGTCCAAACTGGGTAAGTTAATATATTCACATATCAATTACTCATATTTGAATGCTTGTATTGGAATGTTAACTGATTAAGTATTCTCGCAATAAATTGTACATATATTACTTTTCTGTAGTGCAGCATTTATATTTGTGAAACATGTGAAACAGATAAAAGAGATAAACTGTTCTATCATGCCAAGTACCGGATTTTCATGCAACCAATAGTGAGCATTCTGGGGGAACAGGTTAGTACCGAAGGAGGGGGGCAACCCCCGCGAACTATGAAATATTTCAATGTGAATTTACACAAATCTACCAAAATAACAATGATTTCTTTCAGATTTTGCAAGAATTTTGATTTTATCCTCGCCATTTTTTTTTTATTTTTTTTTTTAGGTAGATCCCAGAAATCTGTAAACTGCAATATTTTGTAATTTCAGTTTTATAACCATTAATGCATGCCTACCAGACGTCCCGCTTTAGTTGGGACAGTCCATATTTTTTAATTCCTTTTTGCGACTTTTTTCGAACTGCAGTCGTGATTTTGGTTTACTCACATTAAAACATTTCCTTCATTGTAAGAATCATTCCTTATGTATATTTTTAATTAATAAATATATTATTTTCTAAACGAAATATCTTCTTACACATTATCATGGCTGTTGAATGTTATGGACTAGTATGAGAAAATTAAAGAAAATTTGAAAATTGATTGATTTGTGGTTTTAAGTCCACTTTATTCACAGAAAGGTTAATCGGGACTGGACCTACAGTTTAAAGTGGGATCCGAAACGGAAATTTTGAAAAGATGGTTAATTTTGCGGAATACCGTACTATTCAGTGGCGGATCCAAAAGTTACAGTTGGGGAATTTCAGTCGGTTTCCTCACCTCACCAAGAATCAATTCCAACCTACACTTGCACTGTTTAATGTAAACAATTAGTACTGTGAACAGGAATATACTGACATCCATGTTTTGGAGATTAGCGAATTGTTTTTCAAAAATAGAGGCTTATGACCGAAATGGATGGATATTGTGAGTTTGAGTTTTATGTCCGGGTAAACCAGATCCGAAATTTTTGAACATCTCTATTATGAAAGACCAGACCCCTCCCAAAACACTTTACTGCTACAGTTTTTTTTTTTTTTCAAATAAGTCCAGGTCATGGGCGTCTGCAGAAGTTTTTGTAGGGGGTTCAGACCATCGATAAAACTTTATTAACATAAATAATGACAAAAATAATTATTATTACCATTGTTATAATTGTTATTTTACAGTAATAACTACTATAAACTAATAATATAAACCTATTTTATTCCAAAGTGTATTATTGTTATTATTATTATTATAAATAGGAAGACTTTTCTATTCGATCTACCAGATTAATGAATATCATGCACAACTATTTCCATGATTTCTTTTACATTTCATGCAATAAATGTATTGAAATTCATGTTATTGTGTTTTGTTATTAACTATTACACACCTCGTTCGAGAAAAGGCATTAAACGTTATTGAGATATTTTACTCATAAAGTTTACTACGAGTATATTGTATGACACAAGACTACATATTTTTTTAAAAAATTGGGAACTATATATGGAACAATTATTTGAAAGTTCGTATAACCTGGGTCCTGTAATGTACGCTAATTTTTCGATGTAATTCAGTTTTTACTTTGGTTTTTCCGCAGGAATGCTAACCAAAGTAACTTTATTTCTGTTATTAACAATGAAAATAACAACTTCAAACGAAGGATGCTAAGTTCCAGAGGGGGTCGACGGGCCCATTACATTTCCCCCTCCCAACGCCCATGGCCCAGATCACCTCTGATTATGATGTTTCCAATCTTCGATTGCTATTTCTTTTTTCCATATTTTTAGTAACCGTCTTTGGCAGGAAAGGTTTTTGTCCTTAGCTTGCCGGAACCTCAATCCACGAAAGCGAGCAACTCGGCAATGGCAGAACCTTTTTCCGTTCTCCAGGAACATATTTGCCATCGCATCTTCGCGGTGGGTGCGTTCACAAATTACAGACTACGAACGCTACAAGCGGCTAGTCGTGCGTGCATTTGAGGCCTTCCTAGTTGTTTGTTCCGGATATGGTCGTGCGTGTTTCGGGGTCGCAGTGCGTACAGGAACTGTGGCGTAGGCAGCATAACCTTCCGCAGTGTGTACAATTAACATGTAAATATTTAATACAATACGAATAAAAATTAATTTTGTTTTTCAATGCTGACGTCATAAACTTCAAAATCAGCATCATATTACCTATTTCGTAATATTTCTCCGAATTAAACCTTATTTATTTATTTATTTATTGCAATTTTCAGTACAGCAGAAGCCATTTTAAATCGGAAAGGCACAACAGTAAAATAGTACCCTGGTGTTAAAAAGAACACACGAAACAATATAAAATAAAATAAACAAAATATAAACAGAAATATAAACATAAACAAGCCAAGATAATACTAAGGTAAACAGATTACTTTCACAATGCATTACTTATGTACATTTTTTTTCTAAGTTGGTGATAATAGACGAATATGAACTGAAAATATCTACTTGGTTTGAGATGATATTGAATTGGTTCGATAGCCTATGGAATAGTGAACGTTTTATGAGTGATAGTCTGGGAGTTGCAGTGTGGAAAGTCTCCTTGCTCCGTGCTTTATGTCTGGGCACTCTGAGGGAGAGTTCGTGGAGTAGGAAGCTACATCTTACGTTTCCATTAATGATCTTATGTAGTAATTTTATAGCACAGCGCACTACGTGGTCAGGGGTCCCGGGTTCGAATTACGGCCTGGACATGAGTGTTCTGTGTGAGTGTCCCTTCATCAATTTCAACTTATCATTACTCATCCTCAACGTCGCGATTAGCCAAAAGTGGAAGAAAAGCGGCGCTATATAACAACAATCAAATTAAAACGTGTATACATAAACTATAATGCGGATATCTCGAGCGTGGACCTTCCCTACGGTGTAGTGGTAACGTCGCTGCCTTGTAATCAAGGGATCCATTGGTGTCCCAAAGAGGATTCGACACATAGTGGTTCGGATCCAGGGGCGCCGCGAGGGGTGTGCTTGCACACTCCCTAATTTTCTTCCACACCCCCCTTCAGCAACCCCCTATTCAAAACCTATGTTGAAGAAAACTAACTCTTACAGTGTCATATTTCGCAGTCACATTGAGCGCCCGAATGTTAGGTATTGTAGTGCGACCGCTCTTATTGACTACAACAGCCAAGCATTGAAAGAGAAGCCGCATATGGGAGATAAGAATTATATTCGTCATTCATTTTATGTCTTTCAAAATTACAGTTTGTGTGCTTGTTTTCAATTATTAGAAATGTGAAATTGTACGTGTTGAAAAATTATTTCAAATAGTTTGTCCAACACAAATGCTTTAGCACCGACTTACCCCTTTTTGCGTGATTTACGAGGATAATAACGTCATTGATACTACTACTACTAATAATAATAATAATGTCATTGTTATTATTATTATTATTATTGGGCACGTGCCCTCCCCCAGACAAAAATTCATGGTTGCGCCTCTGCTAAAACATGCATGTATATTTCAAGCTTTCTTTATTTTCAACATCGCACCCCCTAAATTTTATTCCGCACCCCACCAGCACCCCTAGATGATTAATCCTGGCGCCGCCACTGTTCGTATGTCACTTTAAATTCTAGGCTGCTTGGGGAAAAAGCACGTAAGTCAAAGCGCAGATTTACAGCAGACAGTTTTTACTGCTTATTCCTTGAATAGTACATGTTGGACCATCACTGTTTAGCATCGCTACTACCAGATGTTAGGCGAAATGCCTATTCTTTATGTTTACAGATGTTATAAAAATTACTTAATAAAAGCTCAAGTCAGGGTTTAGGGGTTCGTACACAAAAGTTTATTTTGCCAATTTTTGCCTATTTTCGTGTATAATGCCTATTTACCAGATTTTTTAAAATGACTTTGCATTGAACTAAACAATTCAAATATACTGTAGCCAATATTTTCTGAATGCGTTATAATTTCACTGCGTTTCGTAAAAATTCCAATCCAGATGTCACGGGCTGAACTGCATGACCAAATACGAACAGATTCTTACTGATCAGGTCTTTCTGCAGTTAAATGATACAGGGATAATTCTTCGAGTTTCAACTGATATTGATTCAAACGCTGTTTAAAATTGCTCCAATAACGCCAGTAGACATGGATAGACCATTTTCGATACAGAAAAATGTGTCGTCAGATGGAAGACAAAACTGAAAAGTGGAAAATTTGAAGAATCATCTTGTCGTCATGTGCAATCAATGACAATTTCTTAATTACTACCAAGGACTGTGTGCACTGTGTGCTCTAATCAGAATTATTTCACATCGCGCTACGACGCCAGGGGTCCCGGGTTCGAATCCCGGCCTGGGTATGGATGTTTGTGAGTGTCCATCATCAATTACATCATGTCATCACTCATCCCCATCTTCGCAAATTAACCAAGAGTGGCACAAAAAGCGAAGTAAAATAAAGCAAATCAATCAATCAGAATTATTATTATTATTATTTATTATTTGAAGGAAGGGAAGGAACACCCGCTGTTTCTTGACGTGCCATCGTTACTTTGTTTTGGAAGGTGGCAAATTAAACATGATAAAGTGGCGATGCTCCGCGTATAGATAGCCCTCAGATTACTCTGTGCGGCATTTTCGAGAACTCGGGACGAATACTGTTGATATACACCATCTTCGGTGTTCGTTTGCGAGGCATGTGTAACAATAAATTGAACAACGCATTTACTTTGTGAAGTAATGTGCTGCACGCGTTACGGTAATGGAACTCAAACTGTATACCTCGCTGATCGAAATTGTACCATTTCCGCCGATCGAATATGTACCACTTTGTGCATGGAAACAAATATTTCTGTAGTTCCCTTATCTCTCACCATATGGCTACACATGTCACATGCTACAGCCACCACATGCTTGTCCACGTTTGACCTGTATTTCACTGTCCCACGTTCACGCATAAACACGGGGCACGCAAAATGACAGGTAGACGTTTATATACAAAGCACCTATTCTATCTACAACGCACTCACCTTGCCATACAAAATTACGTCTGGTTCTCCGGATTTTCTATAGAATTTCTCGATGCTTCTGCACAACACACCTGACACCCCACGCAACAACCCTCACTCCTCAAATCAGCGTTTCAGTAACAGGAAGCAAAATATTCGACTTTTTAGAACGGGTGATTGAAATAGTACCTATATCGTCACCCTATTTATAAATGTAAGCAAAAAAGCATCATTTTCTACGACAGCATAAATCCGCCAGAAAATGAAACATTGTGCATGGTTTATGAACTTTTTCTGTTGTTTTTTTATTGTGGAGATCTGTTATGGTGAAATATTGTACCTCTGTTACCTTAGCCTGAAGGCTAAATGCATGTGATTGTAGAACCCAATACATTTGATGCCGATTGTAATTTTACATTTTATTCTTCGAATTTTCACGTGTTCTTGTGTTTGTAGAATGAAATTTGCTAAATAAAAAATTGGAAATTTGAGGGAATTTCATAATCAAAAAATTGTAGGAACCCTGTATGTTGTTCTAATTAAATATAGCATAATTTAAACATATATTTTACTTGGCTGCCTAAATTTGTTAATTTTACTGCCTGTTTTTCAGATTTCTAGTGTATTTTTGCCTACCTATTTTTAATTCTTTAATGCGCCTAACATCCGGTCCCTAATCATTATATATGCCCAATATAAAATTATACGGATAATATTTTGTGCATTTCCCCGAACACCCTAAAATTGGTGTGTTTCACCTACGTCACAAACTGTTGCACTGTGGCATCGAGCAGCCATGATTGAGGCCAGTTCAAGCGGGCGGGCGGCAGATACTAACACAGACATTCGTGATTTAAAACAAACGTGCAGATGTAACGAACGCTACGTGGTGGATATTTCCTTGCAACCAACAAATAAAATTGGCCGCAAACATGGCGGCTGTGTCATGTGTCCTGACGTCATATCAAACCCACCTATTGTAGATCCAGTCCCGATTGGCCTACCTGTGCATGTACTTGACAAAGAAAAACTCAAACACACACGCACATAAAGTGGGTTTGTCTAATAAATTTGAAGAATGGGTAACGTGACCCCTCACTGTTTTCGCCCATCCGAAATGAGATCCAGAATTCACCGGTGCGTTGCCGACACGCACAATCAGTTCGACTCGCTCGCAGCCGTTGCGAAACGCGTCTTTACCTGCCCCCGTTTTTCCAAGCTACTTATCCTGTGCGAAGCATCGCCTCCTCGTCTTTCCTCGCTTTCTCTTCCTGCTTCTTCGTCCCAAAGTAAGTATATAATATCTTCTTCGTCCTGCTTGCTAAGGGTCCCCGGCCTTTCTACGCCGCTTAGGACAGCTCTGCTAAGTGCGCGGCTAAGTGGCCGCTGACCTTCGCTTGTTCTTTAGGGCTGTAGCCTTCAACGGCGCAGAACTTACTGTTCGGGTACACTCTGCAATATTTTCTTCTATTCATGTCCACCATCAGATAATTTAAAGAAAGGAATGAATGGAAGTGAATCGTGTTGCAATTTATACTAAACATCGTGGCTCAACAACTCAGTGAAGGCCGAAAAAGAGCCTGACCCATAACAAATTAGGGGAAAGCTGAATTTTGGCTGACGTCAGGGGCAAGATTTTAACTCCTTGAGGGGGAAAGGGGGTGTTTGTATGGATCAACATGGAAAATACAAAGCGGATGGTGATATGCCTATGCAAATTATCCTAGTGGATGGATGCTTTATGAGAATTTGCTTAACTGGGGGTCAGTGGCGACGATTGGGTTTCAGAACCGGGGGAAGGGGGGGCAAGGACAATTTACTTTTCCTTGATACATAAGATATAGCATAATGCGAGGGCAAAAGTGGTAAAAAAGGGGGGAACTGCCCCACGCCAACCCTAATCGCCACCATTGGGGGGGTAGCAACACTCCACGTTCCCCCACTTTGAGCACTGCTGCCCCCACCTCCAGAAAACTCCTGTGGGCGGCCTTGACCAGATTATGTAAAAACAATACTTGTGCATCCCACGGTACGACTCCGTGATGCAGCAATGAATGGCATCCCCTGACACCAAGCTCGTATTTAGGGAGGGTCCTGGGGGTCCGGACCCTTCCCCAACTAAATGACTTAGCAAGTACTAAAATTAAATAATAAAAATATACGTGTTTATTTGTTATCAATGGCTATTTTAATCCACCGAACTTATTTGAAGGACAGCTCTAAAGATTTATGCAATCTACTACTTAACGATAATATACATAAAATATTAATCAGGAACTTTACTTTTCGTCCATCGCCTTTTTTTATTCAATAAATAGCCAATTCTTTTATTTGACATTAATTTCCTTACCAGGGCAGTTGTTTTTATACAAATGTTGGCAATCTTAACTACTTGTAAGCTAAATAATGAATATGTGCTGTTATCTCTATTCTTTTATCATCTTTTTACCTATTCATGTCATTGGATTGGATTGATTTGGTGTTTTAAGTCCACGTTATGCACAGTAAGGCTAATTTGGACTGGACCTACAGTTTAAAGTGGGATCCGAACCACTATGTGCCTCCACCGGGTATCGAACCCGGGACCCCTTGGTTACAAGGCAACGACGCTACCACTGCGCCATCGAGAAGGCCCTACCTATTCATGTCATAATAACAATACAATATTAATTACTATTATTTATATTAAATAAAATATAATTATTCTAATCAAATTATTATTATTATTATTATTATTATTATTATTATTATTATTATTATTATTGAGACAATTCATGGTCGGACCTCCCCGCGAAATATATTTCTAGATGCGTACCTGCCAGACACCTCCATCAAAAAAAAAATCCCATAATGCTTAAAGGTAGGGTTTGGTCATTAATTGCATAAGTTGTACTATTCCCATGTGGCCGTATCATAGCGGCAGTGACACATATCGTGAAGCAAGGTTTCCACGTGCGGTCCGTTAGATAAACAAAGAGCAAGCGGCGTGACTGCTTCGAACAGGCTCTTCAATTCTCCTAACAGCTTTTCCCAGCGCTGCATTGTAGGTCAGGACCCCAACAGTGGCTCAACAAAGATCTTCAGCTCTTGGGAGCATTTTCTTCTGCAGACAGTGGCGCCTGAGGACTGGGGCTAGAATTAACCCTTACCTTTATAGTGAAGGACGTATTTAGGGGGTTCCGAACTCCCCCCCCCCCGAAAGACTTACCAAGTACTAAAATAAAATAATGAAAATATACTTTTTAGCACCTGTTGTAATATAATCGATGGTTATTTACTTCCTTATTTACTTGGAAGACAAGGATTATTATATTGGGATCATACTGCTTTGAAGGACAGCGCCAGGGAAGAGTTATGCACACTACTACTTATTAAAATGTACATGAAATATTAATCAGGAACATCCAGTTTTAATTATTCAATAAATATTCAATTCTTTATCTATTTGACATTAATTTCCTTTTTTTTATACAAATTTGGCGATCTTATGTACACGCAAACTAGATAAATATATGCTGTTATATTTATAATTTGATACCATCTTTTTAAGTATTCATGTAATAATAAAAATGCAATATTAATAAATTTATATATTACAATTAATATTTAATTTAATTAATTTAATTGCTTTAATTTAAACATTATTATTATTATTTCTCGGACACTTGGTTGGGACCCCCCGAAATATATTTCTAGATACGTGCCTGATCATATTGGACTAGGTGCCCCTTTACAAAATTCCTGAACACGCCACTGTGCAGAGGAATGAATCCAGACTACGCCAACTACACAACATGTTGTCCTTCATTCTTGCGAGTTCCAGGCGACCTAACACGCGTGCGACACAGAGCGAGGGGATTAAGGACTTCAGAGGGGAATTGGAACTATGAACAATGACGTAATCTGTGTCCCTCCCCTTCTTATCTACTTAGGGTATTTTACGTAGCATTTCTATCTCTTGGGTTAATCGTGACGATGAGCTGTTGAAATAGATGATGGGACACTCACAACCACGCACAATGATGCACCTAGAACGCACGGCCATGAAAATACGTGGCTTGCCAGAATTGCACTGGTGCCACATATGGGAAAGGCAAAGTGAGACAGGACAAAAGTCGCTGGTTCCCGCGCACTGTGTGGCAACGTCAACCGGGCTGCATTGCCTGGTTCGAGCGTCAGAACGACCTCTCTCCGGGCACTTTTGTGTCATCCCATACCTTTCGAGCAAATACTGTCAGTTTGTATCACATGGATTACAATGACCAACTCTTCAACGAGATCTTTCACTTCCTTATAACCTCCGAACACACGAGGTTGTGCTCCGACTTAGCAACAGCACGAACTTCTGCCACCCGCCTAATTTCATGACCGTGAATTTAGGATTCGGACCTGAGACCTATGGCGTAGTTGACCAGATGTCTCGGTGTCCCGAGAAATATTTTTGGAACGTTTAATTGTCCCTGTTTTTAACCCATAAGCGAAATGAGTAATATTTTCTGAGTAATTTGATTTTATCATTTTCATCAACTGATAAATATAAGGATCGTAAGGACAAAGTGCTTTTCGTATAAGATTAGAACCATACACCACTTCCGTTGTATTTAACATTGTGGAAGAGTGCAGCAATGCAATGTATCTAAGCTATTACATTTTACTCCAATAATATAAATGAAAAATTGTTTAGAACGTTTCTAAACTTATTATTACTTTATTGGAATTTTTTGCGTAATACGTATAGATTTATATTTATAATATTAAAGATTCTAGGCCTACTGATATCTTGGTGTGGTTTTTCAGCTGCTGTATTGAAAACATTGAATGTTTGTTAAGTGCTGAAGCAAAGGATAAACTGTAATGCCCCCATTTTTTTTTCGTTGAGGATCTGGTCACAGTGCACTATGCTCCCTTCTGCAAGTCGAGGTCTCACTCATCGCACGTAAGTCAGACACCTTTCTGTTCTGACGTCATTGCGAAATGCCTTCGTTGTTAGGTTAGGTTTGTTAGGTTCAATTCTCTTAGCATAAATACGTAGTTAAGTAGGTAGTGGTTAAGGGTTAAAGTAGTGTAAGGAAGTGGATACATTTCAAGATGGTCATAGATTTTAAAACCAAAATTAAGATAGGAATGTTTGAACTCTTCTCTGTCTCCAAGGGTGTCTCTATATCAACATGTTAACTCTTGGAAGAACACATGTTCCCAGTTTGGATTTTGAAAAATGTTGCAACGAATAACATTTGAATTATCAATACGACCGATCCAAGTTTATCGTGGAATAAAAAAAAAAACTCGTTTTCGATAAAGAACATTTATCGCTATTTATTGCACTCACCATCGTAAAAGGAGTAATAATTTGTTGATCCTCTTCCCCAACCCTTTTTCATGCCAGCTGATAAACCACCTTCAAAATTGTCAAAACGTAACGCTGTAGAAAATTTCCGGACATAAAAATACCTTATGGAGGCAAAGAATACGATTTATTTCCGATTCACGACTTCCCAACTCAGGAACTATGGAAATTCCGATGACAACAGTACCATATTAGGAATTTGTCTATACCAGTTGGATAATTCAGTTAAGTGTTTTCCCAACTCATGACGTCCTACTAATTGCCTCGGGGGAGGATGAATTGTCGCTTGAAATAGTTGACATTATGCACACCTGTGTAACTGCTAACCTAGCCTAACCTACAAGAAAAATATCTGGGATATACTTAAAATATATTAGAGGAAAGAGGAAACTTCCCGTAAAGCACAGTACTTTTTCCGCAGTAGTATATGTAGTAGTATTTCAGGGTAACGTGCAGTAATGATAAGAACCTCTCAAAAACCCTACCTTACCTCTTCCCTTCCCTCCAGAGGCAGCGGTTCCTGAATTGGAAACATTCCACCTGAAAATATCGGTTCCTGAATTGTAAACATTACACCTGAAAATATTAGTTCCTAAATTGGAAAGTTTAGTTATTTTTTCCTTAATTGGGACATCCAAAAAATACTAGATACGTCCCTGGGCCTTGGGCAAGAAATAGTCCCCACGTGGGAAGAATCTTAAATCGTTGACTCTCTCCCCCCGAGTAAACTGTAGAAAAAATCAAATAGCTAAATTCACTAGCTGTTGTGGATATTTTATACTTCATATTGGCAAGGACTCTCACGAGAAAATGGAACATTCCTTGAGATACTCCATAATTTACACCTCAATTACTGCTCTAGCAATTGTAAATGCATACTTATATTCTCATACGCTCTTGTGCAAAGCGTCATGGGTGATTATTGCACTCACTTCAACTTGAACAACACGCTAAATATTTTCTCCCATAATTTTCCAGCGGCTGGTCGAGTATTATAGCCCCGCTGCTGCCGCGATTTACACTGAAGAATGAGATTGTAACACCGAGATAATTTACACTGTCACACTTTCTTAACACGCAGAGTTACGCATAAATTTATCACAGCACTTGTAAATGTTCTTACATTGCCGGGGTAACGTTGGATGACCAGGTTTGGTCACCCAATTATGGGCGTGCGTTACAACTGTGGGTCAGTTGTAAAATGTAGCTGATAATAACTAGGTATTGTACCGCTAACGATACCACCTTTTACAAATTGAGACCAGGCTCTCTCAGACGTGTCGAAATAATATCGAGAACGAGAAATAACTGTGAAAAGTCGAGACGGGACGAGACCAAGACCCTATCATCGACGGATCCAGAAGTTACAGTTGAGAGGGGCGAATTTTACTTGGTTTTTGATTGATTGATTGAATTGGTGTTTTAAGTTCACTTTATGCACAGTAAGGCTAATTGGGACTGGACCTACAGTTTAAAGTGGGATCCGAACCACTATGTGCCTCCACTGGGTATCGAACCCGGGACCCCTTGATAACAAGGCGACGATGCTACCACTACGTCATTGGGGAGGTTGTCCGTTTTAGTTGGGTCCTTCGCCTCAATGAGAATCAATTCTAAGCTACACTTGCACTGTTTTACATAAACAGCAACCAAGTTGACTTATGCTCTAGAGATTAGAGGCTAGTTCAAAAATAGGGGTCCAAGGCTGGAATAGATTGTTATTATGTCGGTAAAATGAACGGTTATATATGAGGGGTAAAGTGAATAAAAAAAAAAAAAAAAGGTAAAGTGTTCCCCTGTGCATAGCACCACGCCATGAAGGCGTATAGGGGGTGTGGGGGTAACGCCCCACACTTTCTTGATCCGGTCGTGAGTGGGGGTGATGTGATCAGCATCACGCCCCTGACCGCCTTTACCCCCCAGGGTTTCCCCCAGGTACCCATGTTATTCGACGCTGGGTGGGCGCCGGGGCCGCTTCCACGTTAGAAAAGTTCCCGGATTTGAACCGGCCGGGGATCGAACCCGGGACCTTGAGCATGGTAGTCAGACGCGTTACCGAGGGGTAAAGTGAATAAACAAAGAAAACAAAAACTTACACTGTAAAGGAGCCTCGGGTTCGATTCCCCTTTTGAGGCATATTGCACAATGGATCGGATCCAAATTTAAACTTCCGACCTCCGTGGAGGAGTGGTTAGCACAGCACCGGGTTCAAAATCCGGTCTGAGCATGGTGTTCTTTGTGAGTGTCCCTTCATAAATTGCATCGTATCATCACACATTCTCATTGTCGCGATTAGGCAAAAGTTGCAGAAAAGCGAAGTAAAAAAAACAAATCAAAACATTTTGAATTGTAGGTCCCGTTGTGATTCGCCTATCATGAGCATAAAATGGACTTAAATCAAACTTTAAAAATATATTCTCGAGCCTGTTAATCTTGGTGATAAAAAACAAAACATCTGAGTCTTCAAAAAGATTAGGAATAATAATACTATATACGAAAACATGGCAGTTGGTAGGAGCGATCGTCCTATCGCCCTCCCCGAGAATCCACTCCAAGAACCTGCCACCCCTCGCCCTTCCGTTGGCAACGCCCCTATTATTCAGAACATGGTGTCATCATAACATGGTAATTGAATATCCCAGATAGACTCACATTTTATAAATCGTCACTTTCCCTTCTGGTAATGAGGCAAGTTTTCAATTTCACCAAAATATTCTACACCAGGGTGGCATATTTGTTAAACTGGATGTTGCTATCGCCTATATCTGAATTAATAGTCTGTGCTTTTTACGTTTGTCTTTTTTTTTTTTACAAAACATGTCTAGCCAAAAGCTAAATTTTGTCCCAATTCTACTTCTACCTACCTCTATTACAGTGCTCCAAGTTATGAGCTTAAATGTGAGTACATTATTTCCATTTATTACTACTATTATTAGTGTTATCCAATGTTCTTTCTGTAATAAATTCCATGAATATACCAGGGCAGTGATTAGAGTAAGGTATCCGAGGATGTATAGTTAAAAAGCAATTTTACTTGTTATTGTACACAATCATTCCACGTTTCCTCTTGAAAGTACGAAAGTATACAGATTACAGATCTACTGTCGACAAATGCTGTCAGATCCATACGTCGGTGTTGCCAGGTGCGTTTCACGAAAGTCACTAAACTAGGTCGACTTGCGCAGCCATGCCTGTAAGCCAATTAACATAAGTTGATTCTGTACAGCGATAACCTCAGTTAAGAATCAGTCTTTTTTAAGCCGTGGCGAGCATTGATGTTCCGTAGATAATATGTAAGCTTACGTCTACACGTATTACCTGCGAGTATCCTTTTTGGCAACGTCAGTTTGTATCCAAGTTGAAAGAATCCTATTTAATTTAAAATTATTGCATCTGTTTGGCATGTTTGCGAGGAATATCGGCAGAGGGCGCTGAACTCGCAGGTGAAGGGAGAGTGCGTTATGGCTTCGTTAGTTAACTTTCACGCCAGCCAGGATCCGAGGTTGTCAGAGGATTTGGTTCGTACCGTCGCCATGCTGTTGGGTTCAATTTTTTATTCTAACTTCTTCACTTGATGCAAAGACACCAACCAGTGGAACAGCTACCTTTCTCCCAGACAGTATTTTCTCTTGTGGTTAATGTTGATTGTTCGAGTTCACTTAACTACCACTTAAATGTCATATTGGTGACAGTGATGATGACTGAAGAATGAAATAAAAAACACTGTCGTTTACCAATGTTCTCTTTGGGATTCCAACCCAGAACCTTTAGAAGCAAGGTCGTGAGTCGAGAAGAATACTCACCAGTTCACCCATACCAAAAGAGTAAAAGCCTGTGGCGCTGTCGTATAATTTTCAGTCCTAAGCGAGCGATGGAAGCGTGGGTGATGCAATCAGCTGCTTGCCATGTAATCCTGCTCCTACGTTACCAAAACGTCCGGCGTTCATTAACTCATCGTTTATTCAGTTCCAAATGTTTGTATCTTCATGAAGGGGAAAACCGTACACTTCGAAATCTCCGTAAGGGGTGGAGGTGGATTTCCCCCACCAACGATTTTGTCACAAACTTGACCCACGACAGTTTTTTCTTTTTCAGGTGGGGAGGGGGAGTTTATGTTATAGCAACAAATATCAACAAGTAGTTTTGCCTTCAAATACATTTTACTAAGAATAATGTCGAAAACTCATACAAAGAATAATTTCTGTCTCTATGTGAGTGTTGAATGCATCTCTTCATTTCTCATCTCCTTTCGTCAGTTACCGCAAAGTATATAAACAAAACATGTAATAGCACTTAGAAGTTAATTTTGTGTAAATAACTAATATATTCTTCGTTTCTTTTATTTTTTGCCCCTCCCCCTATTCACGTAAAACATTGTTTATTAGCATTAGTACATTCGAATCTTCAATTTGCAATCAAATTTGCAGATGTTAACAATACCACGCCTGGGGGTCCCAGGTTCGAATCCGGGCATGGATATGGGTGTTTCTTGTGACTGTCCCTTCGTCAGTTTTATCGTATCATCACTCATACTCATCTTCGCGATTAGCTAAAAGTAGCAGAAAAGCGAAATAAAAGAGACGAAGAATCAATCAATCAACATCGCTTGAATAGGGCCTCCCTGATGGCGCAGTGGTAGCGTCATCGCCTTGTAATCAAGGGGTCCTGGGTTCGATACCCGGTGGAGGTACATAGTGGTTCGGATCCCACTTTAAGCTGTAGGGCCAGTCCCGATTAGCCTTACTGTGCATGAAGTGGACTTAAAACACCAACTCAATCATCGCCTGAATCAAAAAAAGGTGGACTGCATATGGTGGACTTTATTTTTATTGGCCATATTTCTTCAATGTAAAAGTTTCTTTTCGTCGGAGAATATTTCTTTAATATCCAAGTATGCCAGTTATATCTATGTAGGGGAGGTGCGAATTCGGTGCCGGTGGTCCCAAAATCTATTCTCGTCCTAGACGCTGAAATCTCTAGCTACAGTTCCGATAAGGAGATACTTGGCTTAGTACTAACGTCATCGCCTTGTAATAGGGGGCCTGGATTCGATAGCCAGTGGAGGTACGTTTGCACAGTGGTTTGGATCCCACTTTAAACCTTATGTCCAGTCGCGATTGTCCTATCTGTGCATAAAGTGGACTTAAAGCAAACAAAACTCAAACCTCATTTTGTCAATGGGGTCTTCACCAGTGTGCGAATTAACGGGGGGTGCCGGGGATTTCCCCCCCCCCTCACAAAACATTTTATCCCAGGCAAAAAAAATATATTTTTATCCCTGCCAGGGATTGAAAAGAAGTAGTATACCATTTCTTAACTGTAAGAAAGACAAGTGAAAAATTATTCTTGTCCATTAATTGTCTATACTGTGTACGCTTTAGATGGAACATGAGTTCATTTTCGGGAAGGTCAATTTTCGAAATTTCCAGATGAGTTTTAAATCTCGAATGGTACACACTATTTTCTCGTCAAGTGATTGTTTTTTTCTTTCTTTTTTGCACTTCTGGAATATAAACTGTTAATTTCAACATATATCGGACATTTATAGTGCAGAAAATGTCAAGAATTAGCCTAAAATCCTTTGGAATTTCTTGGCTGTTCAGGATTACGAAAAATCGAGATCTGGCCTCGATAATTCACACTCCGTCATTTTCAATTATTACCTTTTTTTTCTTTTACAGTACCCTTCGGCATGTAAAAATATGGATAAGTGGTATCTGATTGATATGTATGCTTTGTGAAAAAGTACAAAAATACAAGGAACTGTTCATCAATAAAGTGATACATGTTTATGGAAAGGAAGTGAGGCGAATCCAGTTTCTATCTAGTTAGGAGGCTAGAGTCTGAACTTGTACATAACGCCAAAGTATTTATAATCCAATTTGAATTTTATGATTTACAAAGTATTAATAATAATAATATAGCAATAACAACAATGTAATAATAGCAATAATAATAATAATAACAAAAGCAACAATACAAGTCTAAGGGCAAGGTATGAAATCTTACTTGCCTCCCCCCCCCCCTTTAGAAAAATCTGCGGGCGGCCTTGGAGTGGGCATTCTTCCCAAAACAAAATGTTTAATTCGCACAGTGTTCTTCGCAACCTATACATGTCGGTGACCGTACAATGACCGGACGATTATCAATACAATAATAGACATTATACATCTATGATTCCATTGTTTAACGAAGCGTGTAGAGCAATGTGACCAGAAACCATTTGTTTTTTTCAGGAATTCCACAACGCACTCACCACGTGACAGTAAGGTTAATCAACCTCCCGCTGATATGCCTATCTCCGCACATTTTTTCCCCCTCTGCAACACAAGGGCATTGCAATGGATTGTCGCTATCAGCTTTTGTGCTGACTTCCTTGCTTGCCTGGCATCAGGTGGGCGGGCGATAACAAAGGCCTCAAGGGCAGGGGACAAGTGCGGGATAGTGAACTTGCAAGTTCATCTAATCGCCACCTGGTTGGTTGTTTGTTCTTCAAGTCCTTACTTTTACCACTGTCTTACCCGCTAAGACTCGAACGACGCCAATGTTAAAAACTTACTCTATGACATGTCTAGTCCTAGGTGGGTACGGGGCTGGGGCACATGGGCGTAACTTGAGACCTAATTTTGAGGGGGCAGAATCAGTCTTGGGGCCTAATTTTGAGGGAGCAGAATGTCTTGGGGCCTAATTTTGAGGGTGGAAAATCAGTCTTGGGGTCTAATTTTGAGGGTGGAAAATCAGTCTTGGGGCCTAATTTTGAGGGGGCAGAATCAGTCTTGGGGCCTAATTTTGAGGGAGCAGAATCAGTCTTGGGACCTAATTTTGAGGGTGGAAAATCAGTCTTGGGGCCTAATTTTGAGGGTGGAAAATCAGTCTTGGGGCCTAATTTTGAGGGGGCAGAATCAGTTTTGGGACCTAATTTTGAGGGAGCAGAATCAGTCTTGGGACCTAATTTTGAGGGTGGAAAATCAGTCTTGGGGCCTAATTTTGAGGGGGCAGAATCAGTCTTGGGACCTAATTTTGAGGGAGCAGAATCAGTCTTGGGACCTAATTTTGAGGGTGGAAAATCAGTCTTGGGGCCTAATTTTGAGGGGGCAGAATCAGTCTTGGAGCCTTATTTTGAGGGGGCAGAATCAGTCTTGGAGCCTTATTTTGAGGGGGCAGAATCAGTCTTTGGGCCTAATTTTGAGGGGGCAAAATCAGTCTTGGGGCCTAATTTTGAGGAAGCAGAATCAGTCTTGGGGCCTAATTTTTGAGGAGACAGCATCAGTCTTGCGGCCTAATTTTGAAGGGACAGAATAAAACCTGGGACTTAGCTTTGGGAGGAATTAAAGAGTCTCTTAAGAGACTCAAAATGTTTACCATTTCATAAAAATAGCGCTAAGGATTATTTGCTTATTAGCTGTGACGTTTGCGAAATCACAAATATTACTCTTTGTTACTTTGCTCCCCAAGTCCTCCAACTTGTAAATTTTAATAAATCTGAAAATTTTGGAGGGCAAGCGCCTCCTTTGCCCCCGCCAAGTTACGCCAATGCCCGGGCATACAATATAAGCAGGCCTACTGAAGTACAGGTGTCTAATATGATCACAGTATAAACATTATTACATTTATTAGATAATTAATTTATATATTTCGTATTATTACCTAAGAGCAAAAGCAGAACGTGTTCATGGTTAAAGCCAATAAATATGGGAGGTTAATAAACTATTTTTTGATTTATTATATTTAATTACAAAACTGTACATGTTCTATTATTTTTACGTGTCAAAATGGCAATGTTTGATCATGTCCAATAACATTCTCCTTTGTTTACTTTTCTCTGAATCTTGACGCTGTAGTGAATTTACATTCTATCATATAAAATAATATTTTCACTTCATCATTAAATATTATTGGCTATGAATAATAATTCCAATTTGATAAGACAAATAATAGTTTGATATTGAACGCACGCAGTTTTGTAAATTAAATAAATTTATCTCTCATTAGAGGTTTGTAAATTGTCCTAGAAGCTTAACTATGGTCACCTTTGGTTCACCTACCTACCTCGTATAATGAACGTCGCGTCAGTGGCACATCGGTAATGAAGAGAAACAATAATTTAGAAAATTTAATTAGTTTCCCATAATTCTTGGTTTTAACCTTCAAAATGTGCTCTTAAGTAGTAAAACAAAACATATACATAATTTATATATTATTTCTAGGATGTTTGGGGAAAAGCACTTTAGTCAATATAATTCAATTTTACAGCAGTTTTTTTCTGTTTATTCTTTTTATACATTATACACCTACATGCACACATACACACACACAATGTTGTAGGTTCTTCATGGCCATTTTCAACAAAAGAGCTAACAAGTGTAAATAATGAGTGTTCCATTTCGCGCTCTGCATGCTACCCGCTCTATAATACGTTCAACTGACGCTTTCGAACTGCGCATATGACGTCATTTCCGAATTGCGCCTTTCGGGACAGTCCAGAGAAACATGCAAGCGACATTTCAACCACCCTGCAGCGTCAATGGTGAAGTATACGAAAATGACACGACAATAAAACACCTTTTACTTGGAGGAGAATTCCGACGTTAATTCACGACTTAACTGGAAAAAAAGAAAAAGAACGTTACGCAGCGTACTTCGACCTGAAAAAAGCAGAAGAGTTGGGTTCTGTTAACATCCGTAACGGTACCTCGAACGTGACTACTGGACATGATGTGTAACTGCACAGCAGAAATAGAAAAGGAGAAAGAAATAAAACGCTGTGGTTGCGGTCCGGAACAAATCAAGGAAGCTTAGCCAGAAGCACAGGATTAAATGCAGGAAGATATGCAACGCTTCTCTTTTACTAAGATGGAGTCAAAATCTCACATGGTTCAGACCAGTAGCGGCTTCTGCCTATTCGCACGTGCACACCCAAATAAATCTGTAATGCAAATCATTATTATTATACTTATTTATTGAACTCTATCTCCTTCGAAACATCTGTGTGTTTCTGTTACTGAGTTGCAAAATTGTTTAGCTTTGTCAAAAGCTCGTACCTGTTTCAGTGCAAACTGTTTGATTTCATGATGAATAGGGAAACTGTACATAGCGAAAGCAGAGACTTATTTAACGTTGTTGAATTTTTGGAGGGAAGTTTGCTACAAAGCCTGTAGCAACTGCAGCAATATATCGATACGGCGGGGAAAAATTCTGAAGTACGAAGCAAGGCTGTGTGAACTGAGTGAGTACTGTAATTTTCTTTAAGGTTTATTATATTATTCTCTTGATTTGCTTGGTTCCATCAGTCTGTCATTAGAAATAAACAACAGCTAGATAAATTACAATTGATTTCCTCCATGTGGTAGTTGGATCGGCTTCTTTGGTGTACGCCAATGTTATTATTCTTCTTGTTCATTAATATCAGCGGAGCGAAGGAGAAAGTTTTTATGAAATATTTTGCAAGTCGACAATAGTATTGATATTGTAGATCGGTATTTATATGTATTGAGTGATTTTGTCAGGTTATCGAATGCTGAATTACATATTGCACAATAACATCGCTCTTCTCGTGATTGGCTGGATAATTTCCGAAATATTTCAAATTTGTAAAAAATCCGTTTAAAAAAATCATGAAATATAACACTATCATAGCCTCATTCTTAGTGAAAGTTGATCAAAACTTTGGTTACCAATATATTAAGCATCAATATGTGCTCAAAAAACGGGTGCTATAAGAGCGACCACAAGGAAAAAACCTTGGAAGAAAAGTACCCGCGCACCTTTCCCCTCTTCCGTTGAGCTCGGGCCATAAGGAAGCATGGTTCACTCTCCCCCTCCCCTCCTCGCTGGAGTGCGGTACACAGAAGTCGCGGATCTGCGCAGGTTTCTTTGCTTGTGGTTCCACTATAGTATTTGACAGGGGTGTTATGACACTTCTGGACGCCAGACTAAAGTGTACACCCATAGCCGGAGCACGAGCCGCCACTGGTTCAGACAGACAAGTATCTAGAACTATATTTCGGAGTTTCAACCAAATGCCTCACATGTAATCATGGGCGTATTTAAGGGCGGGGGGTCAACGGGTCCAACCGTTGGTTCAGTAAAATTACCAGATTACCTGTTCAGATACTTGTTCGTAAAAATTTCATCAGACTTATTTTGTTCTCATAAATTACAAGCTTATAGAACGGGATACGGATGGGAAAGAAATGAATTCCACACACCAGATGGGACTGCAAAGCAAATGTCTGCAATTTCCTGATAGTTTCGGAATTTCTCTGGAAAATACTCAGAAAACTCCTGACATTTCACAAATTCTATAATGCAACATGTAATTTCTGCCCAAAGCAGCAGTTTGTGAACTTATAGTGCGAACATTATAATTTTATTAGAAGTTCCCGATATGGTTTGTTACCATTCAAGATTTAAGTATTCCTTAGGTTATAATTTTTTGATAATTTGAAATTAGAATAGTAAACTTCACTATTGGAGATTGTAACTGCATCTGAGTTAGCTTCAGCTATTAGTACTTCCACTCTCTCTAGTGTATGTTACGCCCTCCCTTGCCCGGGAAAACAAATGCTACCACTACCTAGATAGAGGCGGCAAAATCTCCCTCGGACAAGCGAAATAGCGTTACGGTCCAGGTTAAGTTCGTGTGTAGGAACCGGTGACCAACAGTGCATAGTAATAAGCCATATCGAATAAAAACAAAGACATATGTACTTCCAAATTACCACCTCTTTACCTGTAGCCGGGAAGCGGCTAGCTGCATACCTGAAAATCACGGGTAGCGACATGCATACGAAAATGATATAGCCCAAAATTAACATGAAAATAAAAAGTATATTCTATTCATAACCAACAAAAATGGAATTATTACAGGTCCCCACACTTGCACTCTCACATTCTCTCTCAGATTCAATCCTCATGGGGTCATCGACACAAGAAATTATACATGACATGTACAGGTTTTATGACGACAAGCCCTAATTATTGCATTCTCAATTAATTTTATCTTACTTTTTGTCTAATCAGGTCATTTGTGATTTTGCTCCAGTGCTACTTAAATCCTAGCCAGCCCTTACTTAAGTTCACCTTTTGTTTTTAAAAAAGAAACTAGTCGGCGCGGTGACCATACATTACTTGACCAGTATAAACAAAGGCGTCTCAACGGCAATTACATTCACGTGGGCGGACGTTTTCCTTTTACAAGACCTCACGTGGTTCCAAACATAACAAATAACCTCCGTTGAGTGGCGCAAACATATACTCTCTAGCAGGCGGGACTTAAACACTTCGCCGCGACGAGCAATTCACATTACCAGGCAAATACTTTAACAAATAATCACATATGCGACCGGACATAGCTAGCAGCGACACAGCGCTGACACATAAAAATGAACAAACCTCAAGTAGAATATGCAATTAAGCGGGCGGCGCTTTACTCTAATAGTACGCACTTTAAACAAATACAAAGGAGCACAAACAACAATGAATTGAAGATCATAAAAAATATCACAAGGAATACGAAAAATTGACCTGAGACGAATAGATTACAAATGACAAGCGCGACGGGAGTTTGGTATGAAGTTCGAGTTGAGTGGGCGTTTTCAAAATGTCAACGAATTTCAAGGGCGTTCTCTAAATCAATCGGGCCGTCACGTGTTAAGGTTCACACAGATGAATACTTTACCATCTCTCAGCCTCCGGGGTGCATCCTGGCGTCTTTACGGGCGATTGAAAACACATAGTATCCACGCGAAAGGTTTCCTTGGTCGTGACGATGAAGATGCAAAAAGGGTTCAACCACCTAGTTCCCCGGCTCCTCTTCCTCTCGGGATCGGTGGATCTCCGTGGTATGGCGCGGTTCGGACGTCGCATCTGAGCGGGCGTCGTCGGCGTCGTCGGGGCGTCAACATCTCTCTCTACGTCTCTCTGTCGCGGTTGGTAGGCGTCGTCGGCGTCGTCGGGGCGTCAACATCTCTCTCTACGTCTCTCTGTCGCGGCTGGTAGGCGTCGTCGGGGCGTCAACGTGGCGGATGGTAGGCATCGTCGGCGTATCAATAGGGCGGCGTTCGACGTTCTCTCTCTCTCCATGGCGGCGGATAGGCATCATCGGCGTAGCTTCTTCTGACATCGGGCGAATCGACGTAACGCCCCCATCTCTCTTCTTCCTCTAGCCCGCCATAGTTTCCGGTGTTCCTCGTTTCTCAAAAATTATAAATGGCGTAAGGTAATCACGGAAACACGGTTTCGCTTCAACTTCCCCCAGCGGTTGAGGTAGGCGCACTCGTGTAGACTTACTGCCTATCACACACACTGGTGTTCGCACAACACAACAAAGTCCACTGTACACGAAAGGTAGCACGAAGGTGCTCTCGTTCCAAGAATCGCTGCAAAACTGTATATGGAGAGGTAGCACGGAGCTGCCCTCGCTACAAGGATCGCGGTAAGACTGTGTAACGAAAAACCATGTCCTTCGTTTTATTTGGATTTTGAAAAAGGACGCTAGGCGCACGTTGGAGTGACGCTTCCGAAGAGGTTATTCCACCACGCTCTATTGTCTCCAAACTAGGACGGACCGTGTCCGAAGTTTACTTGTGTGGATTAAGCTTCCGCCTGGCTGTCGCCCATAGCTCAATTGCAATCGCTGTCCACAAACTGATCAATTAGAACCGATTTGATCTGGCGTCCGTAATTGTCGCTTGATCGTGACGAAACTCCACATATCCGTCCTTGCACACATGCCGCTGCGCTGGTATAAGTTTCACATGAATCTGACCGTTGGAAACCGAGATATTTAAATGTTTGTCATTACGGTCGAATTTCCTAAGCTTTAGACGCATAGCGTGACCCTTCAGGTGCTCGCTCTTAACACACGCGAACGTCTCGTTCCTCCCGTCGGCTTGGCAAAAATCAAATATGTAATCTTACAAATTAAAACACTCAACACTTTGAATCAACACGTCTTTTTACCGCTACATACATGAATAATAATGATAATAATAATAATGACGGTAAATCTGACTGTCACACTAGGTTGAGTGGATGTGGATTTAGAAAGAAAAAAAATAGTTGGTGAAGAATATGATGGTGCTGATGTAATGGATGGTAGAATTAAGAAATGTGTCCAAAAGCAATTTTTGTACATTGTTCAGCACATATTTTAACCCTGGCTATTGCCTATTTCTGTAGAATTTCTGCGATATTGAGACTGTCAAATCAGTTGCAGTCCCCCCCCCCCGAGTCTTCTCAAAGGAGCATCCGCCGTGGTTAGCACATCCTGGGTCCCGGGTTCGAAACCCGGAATGGGCATGGGCGTTTGTAGGTGTCCATTCATCAATTTCATCATGTCATCACTCATCCCGATCTTCAGAAATTAGCCAAAAGTGGCACAAAAAGCGAAGTAAAATAATGCAAATAAATCAATCAATCTTCTTAAAGTAATTTGGTTGTAAAAAATGCAGTGCAAGATAGCTAGGGAAGTTCTGTAATGTTCTCAAGTTGTTTGACACAATATGGACAGAAAAGTATCAATACTCAGTAGGGTGACTTGTGAAATCGTGTACACTAATAGTAGAAACTTTACTGTTGTCCATTTTTACAGCATTTTGTAGTAGAAAATAAACTCAAGTTTCTGTGAACACAGTCAACACATTGAAAAATTGCAACAACTTATTCCAATATGAAATGCCTGTTCCTCATTGTGTCAAAATGTTGGATGGCCTGGTTGATATTTTTTACATTTTCAAATCTGAATGAAAAATGTAGTAAACAGTAATTGAAAGACATGTTCAGCTTTCGTACTCAAATATGCACAAATTGTTGGTGATCTTGGCTACACTGCCAGTTTCATCTTCAACACCCGAAAGAATGTGTGTAACATTAAGGAGGTTGAAATAGTGTCCTCGCAATTCAACGGGAGATCCTCGACTAGTGGACCCTGCAATGTTAAGTGTACATAGTACGAATATTAAAATAACACCGGTGATGTTATTTTCAATTTTGTAGCAAGGAGGAAAAGACTAATTCTAACATTGTAATTCATTTTTTAAAGAGAAGCTGGGATTAGCTTTTTCAAAAGCATTTTCTGCTCATTTTATGTAGAAAAGTTAGAAGCTCGTAGATAGACTTAATTTAATAAATGTGTGACCTTTCATGTGGTGGCAGAGTGGATTTTGATAGCCAGATTATACCTAGGGACGCTATACGTTCCGGATTTTCAGGAACAATCCCGGAATGGTATAATTTGTCCCGGTGTTCCGAATAGTTTCTTCGGGATGCCCAAATGTCCTGGAATCGGTTGGGAGAGAAGAAATGATTAAGACTATACTTTCCTGAACGTTTTTATATTTAAATGCGTGGACGTAATTTTAAAATGCTTATTTTACAAAATAATCTAACTCTACATTGAACCACTCCCTCTCCATAATACAAGAGTTAACGAGATACAGACTGTACTGCAAACATCTTTGACTTCACGATGACGCCGCCGTCTGCTAGCAGTGCTGAATTTCAGTTACGATTCTTTTCCATTGTATAGTAACCTGCTTACTAACTTATAAAGAGTCAGTGCTTGGATGCCTATCTGTTCAGTCCGCAGTTTTCAAGTAAAGTTCCCACACAATGTGTGATGTAAATGACAATTATGTTGTACATACATTATACAACTTTATCGGGTCCACTCCCTAACAAGCTACCGGTCAATAGTGTCCCGGATTTTCACTTATGAAATATAGGAACCCTAATTGAACCAAAAGTTGAACCCCCCCTTAACTGAGCTATATATACACCTATGCATGTAATAATAGTATTATTATTATTATTATTATTATTATTCTGAATGATTAACACAGTTGAATATGTCTACCTTGGAAGAAAGAAGAAAAATGAAAAGGAACAATTTTGTACAGAAGATTTTATCTTTCCAAATAGATAGTGAATACTTTATGAATAATATATCTTATAAAATTCCCAGAGGAATGTCTCAATTCTAACATAAAAGGCCAGATGTTTAATAGCTGAACTTGTGGAGAGCTACAATATGAACTTGTGATGATGTATTATATTGTAGGATCCATTGTACTATTTTATAATTATATACTCAATTTTCTACTTTTGTATCACCTATTTTGACATTGTGATGAATCTGGTTGTCAAATCGTGCTTATCAGTTAAATAAATATTATTATTGCATGAACAGATAAAAAGAAGCGTGTATTCATAATACGGCTTATGTGTAGTTAAGATCACTAACGTTTGCATAAAAACAGCTGTCTTACTAAAGAAATAAATGTCAAAAGTTTTTAATGGATTTGTATTGAATAACAAAAAGCTGAAAAGTAAAGTTCCTGTAGGGGTACGAATAAATTTCACTGGCATTGTTAAAGCAAAAGTCTATATTCACAATGTAATTCTTACCTCTGTGTAAGTTCAGAAATAAATCAACTTCGTATTGTACAACAGCAAGAACTATTTTACTTATCATTCTGGACTTGGTTAGTCTTTGGGAACGTTCAGGCCCCCTCGACCCCTCTAAATATGTCTTTGGGTTCAGTTTCTGATGTAGAAGCGGTCTCCCCAGAGACTTCCAAAAGTAATGACAAGTCGTCAATTAACGCAGAGTAATTAGCGACCATTCCGCTCCCCGCTTTGATGTTTAGAATGAAGCTACCACCCCAGAGACGTCTAAAAGCTACTCTCTAAAATCATATGCATATGGGTTGCCACGAAAAATGGTGCAACACCCTAATTGATGTAACAGAACACTTATTATTCTCTGTCCGCTGTGTAAACAAAAACACGTGACTTCTGTGAAATCCAATTGGTTATTCGAATGGAAGCTATGCTGGAGTATTGCGCGTAGAAATATAGTGCATAAGGTAAAGCCAGACCAGCATATTGAAGTTGTGGGACCTTATCTGTACAGCTACAACCAATATAGACAAGGGCAAAATAACACATCAAAGGAACTATTTTTCAGAAGTCACGTGGTTTTGTTTACACTAACTTTGTGCGAGAATAGTCGAGTCAAGGTTTATTATTAGAAGTTTGTGTTGCTCTATACTTGGTGTTATTTGAAAGTCAATGGTGTAACAAGACAACAAAGATGGTGCTAAATAACACCAATTCCGCATCTACACCAAAGGGGTTGCAAAAGTAAAGTGGTGGCAACTCAAGTCCACATATTTTTTATTATTTTTATATTTAGAGTGTAGAATAAAACAATAGTATCTAGCTATTACCTCTCCCTTGACGTCTAAGAGAAATTTCACACAGAAATGACAAGCGACACAAGTCACTTGGCGTCGTAGTGCTCTGTGATAACCACGGAAGTAGCCACAAGTTTCTTGGGAATGAACCAGCCAACACTCAGCACGTCAGCAGAAATGTTTCACAACGTAGCGGCATGGCACGATATATATATATATAGTGTGATAGTGTGATAGTGTGTGTGTATGCATGTATGTATGTATATGTATGTGTGTGTTTATTAGTGGCGTAGCATGGACATTTCGGTTGGGAACGCCAAGTCCGAAGGAAGGGTCGCCACAGGTATTGTTTATTTGCCTGAAGTCAGCTGGGTTTTCAATAAAACATCATCCATGCATGTTTTAGCTAGAAAATTAGATGCCTCACTATGCCACAAATGTTTTGAACTCTGGTGTTTTATACCTTTTTTATATCTTTCTGCATGACGCAAGTCATTAAGAAACCTACCTGAATCACAAGCGCCTTTGCACAACAGTAGACGTCATTGTTGTGGGCGATCCAACTACTGATTGATTTGGTTTATTTTACTTCGCTTTTCTACCACTTTTGGTTAATTGCGAATATGAATATGAGTGATGATATTGATGAAGGGACACTGACAAAGAACACCCGTGCTCACGCCGGGATTCGAACCAGGGACCTCTGTCGTCTTGGCGCACTGTTCAAAGCACTCTAACACGGAGGTGGGTGCATGATCTAAATATCGTACACTCTACTGACGTAACAGTGCCGATTAGTAATTCAGACCACTGTTTATTACATCTTGAGAATGCTGATAAACATTTTAAGATAATGTTGTCCAGAGATAATTTGTTGTTAAGAGTTTTCAAATGAATGCTAAACATTTCCATTGACACAATATTAAGCAGTTAGATAATAACGAAAAAAATAATAACAATAAAAAAATAATAATAGTTTTGCGGTTAAGTGGTAGAGCAGCCACAGGCTGAATTTCTACCACGAGGACTTCACCAACTTATTTGACAAAAACTGTGTTGATCTTTTAGTTTCTAATGCACATCGCTGTTCGTGCGATAAATTATACAATGCAATGGCCATTAAGAAGCGGTATATTTGAGATTGGTAAAGTTACGTCAGTCAATATGGAGTATTGTAGCATCACATAGTACGAGTTGCATGAAAGCGAAGAACCAGGTAGGAATTCTACCGCTGTCGTCTGCTTCACAAGGCAGGAAGGGTCACATGAACCAATCACGGTAGACCTCTGCTACTCCGTACGCTGGCGTACGAGAGAGCATTTACGCGCGTGCTGTAGAGATCGAAGCTTTCCCTCCAGAAAGGCAGCAAGGAATATAGAGTTCTTTACGCCGAACCTGCTCGGCGTCCGGCCAGGAAAGGCATTAAAAAAAGATGCTAGAACGAGTGTTGACAGTGGAGCCTTACAAGCGGATCGCGAAAAATAGCTATTATAATGCCATGAAGGTCAAACATATATGAAATTAGTCAAGTTTTACTTTATATTCACAACATTTACGCATTTTTTTAAATTTTAAATCTGGGAACGCCGGGCGTACGGGCGTACTATAACGCTACGCCACTGGTGTTTATACGAGGGGTGACTGAAAAGTTCTCGGCCTACCCATGATGCATTTATCGTAGCTGAATGTTACTTTAGCTAATCATAATATATGCCTTTGCAAAGCCCCATACCAAATTCCATAGTACTATCTTTTTTTGTTTTTCAGATTTTGATGTTTGAAGTGAAGACTGTGAGCATTTTCTGAAAAATGGATAAAGTGAGCATTCGTGCGGTTATCCAATACCTCCTGAAAAAAGGCATGAGTGGACAGGACATCCACAAGGACATGATGGAAACATTGGGGGAGGATGCGCCATCGTATTCTACTGTGAAAAGGTGGGTGGCGGAATTCAAGGGGGGGAGCACCTCTGTCCAAGATGCACCTCGCAGTGGAGGACCGGCAACGGCCTGTACTGAAGAAAACATCACAGCAATACAGGATCTTTTTATGGCAGACCGGCGAGTGACAGAACGTTACATCGCAGAGAAAGTGGGGATGTCCCAGGAACGCGTTGGACACATACTAACAGTTATGCTGGACATGCACAAGATGTCATATCGATGGGTCCCGAGAATGTTGAGTGCTGAGAACAAACGTTAGAGACACCTCTTGTCTGTAGCAAACTTGACCCTCCTTCAGGCTGATCCTGAGACATTTCTCCATGTAACCATGGACGAAGCATGGGTCCACCACTTTCAGCCAGCGTCCAAGGTGCAATCAAAACAGTGGAAACACCCCTCCTCCCCCACCCCCAAAAAGTTCAAGTCAGTGAAATCAGCTGGCAAGGTGATAGTCTCTGTTTTTTTTTTGGATGCGAGGGATGTCATCCTGGCTGAGTATCTAAAAAAAGGTGAATCGGTGAACGGTGCGTATTATGCTGCTCAGCTGAAGCGTTTGAGGGAGGCCATCAAGGTGAAACGTCGTTGAATGTTGAAGAAGCGCGTCCTTTTCCACCAAGACAATGCACCCACGCACACGTCCACCATTGCAATGTCCGCCATCGAGTCCTGCGGCTTCAAACTGCTTCGACACCCTCCCTATTCGCCAGACTTGGCTCCCTTAGACTTTCATCTGTTCCCTAAACTCAAGCAACACCTCGGTGGAATCCATTTTCCATCAGATGATGACGTCATGGCTGCGGTGGAGGACTTTTTTGCAGTGCAGGATGAAACGTTCTACAAGGAAGGTATCATGGGCCTGCAGCACCGGTGGCAAAAGTGTGTGGCGCTGAAAGAGGACTATGTTGAAAAATAGCCATGAACGATTGAGCTCCTGGCAACCCTTCATGGGTAGGCCGAGAACTTTTCAGTCACCCCTCGTATATATATATATATATATACTTTATTTTGTTAAATTGCAGAAAAGTGCTGAAATCCATAATTCAACACACCATTTCAATTCCATATTATTCTCAGGAACATGTGAGTGTGTGTGTGTGCCCCTGTGTCTATTGTTTAGATTTCTATTCTTATATGTAATTTTTTCTTTGTGTCTTTTATTCCTTTGTAATTTTTATATTGTTTTCTTTTTTAATATTTCAATGTAGACCACTAAATCCATATTCAAAAATTGTGTAAACATGGTGAAGTGGAAATAAAGATTCCACAGCCTTAACTTCGCCATGAAAAACAAGATTAAGTAAGTAAACAAATAAAAATATTTTTTTTCTAAAATATAAAATGAAATACATCTTGGCACCATGCTTTGTGCGTTGAGGTGGATACAGAAAAGGATAAGCTTGACAATTTCTTTCCTGAGGCCAAATTGTCCCAAACATGGGAAATGTTTGATCTGCTCGCTTTGTGTCTTATCATTTAACGTTATGGCCTTGTAACCAACGGATCCTAGATACGATTTCCGGTGCCGCCTTACTTAAGTGTCTAGCAAATGTAGTCCCGAATATAATTTTATTATTTTGCTGTCTGGAAAAGGATGAATCGAGCATTTTTGTTTGTTGTAATATAATGCTATCAGTATTTGTTATAATACTTAGGCATTCCTTTTGAGAGGGACCTGTGCCCCCGTGCCCCTCTCGTAAAATCCGCCTTCATCCTTCACCTGGGGTATGTCCGCCCATTATTGAATCAGGGGGAATATCTGCCACCTGCAAAACATTCTTCCATGATTTCAAATATATGTCCACACAACCATGAATCCTTCGATGTTATGAAACCAAACCATCACTTCATTAGTGAAATATTTTTCTCGCGAGAACTTTCGCCTAAGAGGCGAGAAAGTTTTGTAACGTAACTAGCTTTCAAACTGACAATCGCTCTCCTTGTGAAATCGCTATCTTTAAATACATCACTGATCATATCAAGATGTCATGGTATTCTATTGTGATGAGCCTAATTTATTAAGTACGAATTCATCACTTGATCAGCTGAATCTCCAGTGTTTCTATTTTTATTGGTAACCAAGATCCCAGCATTTGATAAACAAAATGTGTGAGGAACGATTAACAACACCCTGCTATTACCTGTCTCAATGTATATTAATTTTGTTTACTGTGTTAATGAAATATCAATTCTGCCAGAGTATTACCAAATACATTAAATTGAAATAGCAGAAATTTATGATTTCCGTAGTATTTTCCACAGAAGATATTCAAAATATGGTGAAATTCGCGAGAAACACTAAAGCTATAGCTGAAGCAACACAAGCTTTTCGTCTGTCCCTATCCTGGGCAAGATCAATCCAATCTTTTCCATCCTGTCCGATTGACTTTAGGTTCATCTCAACATTATCCCTCCATCTTCGTCTTGACCTTCCTACACGTCTCTTACCATCAGGTTTCCCAACAAGAATCCTGTAAAGTCTTCCTTCCTCTCCCATTCGTGCCACATGGCCTGCCCATCTAAGATTTCTTGATTAAATTATTCTAATAATATTTGGACATGAATACACATTATTATGTAGCCTTCTCCACTCACCTGTCTCATCATACCTTTTAGGTCCAAATATATTTTTTAAGGGTTTTATTTTTAAATACTCTTAATTTATGTACAACTTTTGATGTAATGGATCAAATTTCGCATCTATATAATACTGGACAAAAATACTGTTTTGTATATTTTAAACTTTTTTAGCTTTAGTTTTTCTAGTATTTTTTAGCAACACCAAAAAATCATCTAAATTCCTAAATTTGTATAATTTCGCAACTTAGTGTGAAAAATATGTTTAGCATGTCATTGAATCTACTTATAAAAAATTTCGGGCAATGATCAGTTATCATGATTGTGCAAATCTATACAAGGTCTCCATGTAGGGCATAGGATGCAATATTTCCATTATTTTTCAGTTAAATTTTTTCCACATTCAGCAGATCAAAATGTACTAAAATCGTTAATTTTGCCTGTCATTTCAATTTAGATCAGTGCGCTTTGGCAAAAATTCGAGAAGGGTATCTATGAGGATACGTGATGACTAGACATGTAAGAAATAATAAGTTATGTGAGCGTTTCGTTAAAAAACGCAACAACTGATGAAGTTTTATAGTGCCAAAAAAACTATTTTGCTTTTTAGAACCTATTTTAGGTTTATGCGCCTAAATCAAGCCTTTTTTTAGGTTTTTATATATTTTTAAAGGTTTTACAGGATTTTTATGTCACACAGAGACATTTGCCTTGTTTGGACACGAAAAACGTCAATGACGAACGTGTTTGAAACGTACTCTCTGTCGATTTTCCTTCATACAAGTCCATGGTGATTTTTCAAAGCTCTAAACAAAGCAAAACGTCTGGTGCCACTGTAACCTGTACAGTCCAAAGTGCAAACTTCTGATATGTGTGGTCTTGCTCACTTTCACGTCACTTCGGTGCTTTGTGGCTCACGGCTTTCAAACTAACACTTCAGCATTGAAGTTTGCACCACTGACTATGTTTTTGTTAAAAATTTATTTTCAGCATATAAGATGGTCCTCACAGACGAAATGCGGAGTTTGACTGTGGATAACATGAAAAAGGATTGTTGCCTAACTATACGGCGAAGAGTGGATTTTAATAACAAATTTCCAATGGTAATTCTGCCATCGCCGTAGGGTTAGGCAACACACATAACGTTATGCAAGATAGTGCGTATTTCAGGATATAGGTGTCCCATTTTCATTGCCGTTGACTATAGCTAATCAGCATTTTTCAGGAATTTTGAACTATTTTAAGTTTTTTGAATCTACTTCAGGATTTTTCGAGCCTAACTTAAGATTTTTAGGACCTATTTTAGGATTTTTAGAACCTATTTTAGGAACCTAAAATCACACTTTTTGGAACCTAAAAATCCGACGTCTAGTGATGACTAAAAGCAATACCCATGCCCAGATCCGGACTCGAACCCGGGATCTTCAGAGGGAAGAACTGTAAGGTACGAAGGCGGAAACACGTATCCGCCGGTTTTGATTGAGAAAAAAATGAATCATGTTTGCCAGCGTGATCCTCGTGTTTACATTAAGATAACATACGTCAAGTTAAGAAATTGATAACAAAGATAACAGTTGTTACTACAAGTCGTAGACTGATTGCGACCAGCTGAAACAACACGATCGAGTGTTTCGAAAAAGTATGCAGCCTACATATTTTCATGTATTATCCCAACGAATATATTACCGATGTTACTCTTCCATGCTACTTTCTTTCGATATTAATTTTCGTCAAAATTCGCGTTTTCGGTTTGGAACAATTTCATAATACGTGTTCCAAAAGAGAAACATACATTTCATGTGTGTTTTGATAAGTTATTCAAGATTTACACACACAAATACACATGCCGCGCCATTCGTGATGCAATAGAATTTCGTGAGGGTGGCCTCCCTAATGGTGTAGTGGTAGCATCGTCGCCTTGTAATCAAGGGGCCTCGGGTTCGTTACCCGGTGGAGACACATGGTGGTTCTTGTCCCATTTTAAACTGTAGGTCCAGTCCAAATTAGCCTATCGGTGTATAAAAGTGGACTAAAAAAAACCTCAAGGGTAGAGTTGCGGTATATTTCACCATATCGATATCGGTTCGATATTTTTAAAGTAACGGATGTTAATATCGTAAAAATCGACTTCGATACATCTATATCGATAATACATACGTAACTATTAGTTACGTTAGTTACGTTGCATTAGTTATACTAACTAATGCAACACCATTCAATTTCACCCATTTAATATAGTTTGTTCTAGTGTTGCCCACGAGACGAGACTTTGGCCAGTCTCGTCTCGTGGAAATGCTATGAAATGCTGTCTCGTCTCGAAAATATTCGTTTGTCTCGGGACACATGATCAATCTCGTCTCGAATTTTTAAAAGCCTGTCCCGTCTCGTCCCGTGGGCAACACTTTGTTCGATAAGAGAAGCAGTTGAGAACTACAGACTACAAAGCAATAGACTTCACTATGTTGTGGAACTTCTACTTTTCCGCTTCAAAACAATTCTCTTTTTGTCCTAGTTAAAATTACAATTCGAACATCGGACCGAAAGATAATTAGTTGTATCGATATTTGCCCGTCACGGAAGACTGGCACAAAACCCCCCTCTAAGAAGAAAATAAAATATCTTTGTTAAAAACTTCCTTATTCACTTTTTTAAAACTAATTTATTCGTTCATTGTTTAACACGAGCTAAAAATACCTAGGCATACTGTCTATGAGGACTAAAGTATCCTTACCTATTAAAAGCTGAGGCTGTAAAGGGGCACTAAGCATACACAAGGAGAAACACAGGACAACGCAACCCTATGGGGCATAGGTTCAGACACCAGAGCCTCGTTGGCCTGCAACAGTGTAGTTATCGGAGTGTCTTACGTGGAAGTGAGGTTGACTTTTGAGTGCCTTACCAGAAGATCACCCCTTTCGAAAATCCTTTCACCTTAGCGCCCAGAGAAGACACGTACTTTGGGACAGAGTTGCCAAATTTAGCCCACATGAAGCTAAACACCCCTTACATGTATTTTATCTATGTTTTTGTTACATATCTACACATATATTTATAATAGCTGATTGCCTGGCGTTGTCCGGATATATATTTATCCCAATCTTCTATCAAAGTTGTCCGTGGGAGAAACATGGCGATCTTAAATCCACTCAGCAGTACTTAATAAACTGCCCCCGTGGTCGAGAAAGCAACTCTCTCTCTCTCTCTCTCTCTCTCTCTCTCTCTCTCTCAAATGTCATCGTGAATGTCACCAATTAGCTTAGCGACTCCGAAAACTATGGATTCGACACTAATGTAGGTCATTTTTTACTTTTTATTTTTCACCCTCTCTCAACCCTCATGCCGATAGGTGATGATCTTGGAGTTGAATTGCATTCGTAGCGTCACTACTCATCTTAGCGACCCTGAAAATTGCACACTAATATCACCCTTAGGGGTGCCAGGGTTGTCTTACCCCCACAGTATTTCTTTCCAGATTGCAAGTCATAAGTGTACCAAGTTTGGTTGAAATTGCTCCAGGCGTTCGAGAGTTATGCTGGAACAAACACACACACACACACACATATATCCATTCATATATATAATATATATTATTACAAAAAATAAATCGTGGATTAGGGGGTCATTTTTTTCTTGAGGGATTTTAATTCGAATAGTTGTTCCTATGTCGGCCACGGTACTTTGCACGTTGTGACGTCAATTCCACTTTCTATCCCTTGCATTCCAAGCTCAACAAGATCCATTTCCTTGACAATGACTTCTTTTTATGATACAATAGTTCGACTATCACTTTCCAAATAAATGCTGCGATCCATCCACAACACAGAAGTCATCGCGTGCAATTAGAAACAATGATTTGAAATAATGCGTGAATGTTTTAAATTTAGCATTCAACGAAACTTAGCTTTCTTGCCTTGGGCGATTGAACTAATATCATTTCATCTTAGCATCCGGAGAAGACACATAATTGAGAACAGGGTTGCCAAATTTAGCTCTTCCTACACGTTACAAATGTACCTAAGTTAACAATTTGAGTGTCGTAAAGTAACAGTTAGTTTGTTACTTCTATTTCATAAAAGTAACCCTGTTAGAATTCCTACTTCCAAACACTGACTAATTCATTCTCATCGGCGCGATTAACCCAAGAGGCAGAAACGTGACGTAAAATGGCCAGAAATACAAACCGGTTTTCTTATTCACGAGAGCACCCTGTGTCCGCTCAAAGTGCAATCTCTCTCTTTCTTTCTTTTTCCTGGCACTTCATCTTGGGGAAATTATTAGAAAAGGTTTTTCCAATTCGCAGAGATCTTACATAACTCGTCATGGCGAGAATTACTTTAAGAACGAAGCTTTTTTTTCTTTTATTAATATTTTCATCTCATATCGTGTGCTTCAACGTCTCGACAATTGCAAGCTGGAGTGTTGCAAAGCACGCTGGGAAAAACTTTAAAGAGGCGTGGGTGGGAAATAATTCCCGCTCGCCTGGGTTTTCCTACCAGGGAAAAATATGTATGAATGATGAGAACAAATCTTAAAGGCCTTTTATATGTCTGTTGTGTACTTAGCATGCAAGTTAGAAAGATTATATCAATCAAATCTTAGCGTTGTTTAGTAATTTACCATAGGATTACAACTACAGCATTAGCCATTTTGTACCAACAAGAGAAAATGAGATTATAAAATAATATTACATGCGGTGAAGTGAAATACAAATTTTTACACAGCAGCTTTCCAAAACGTGCCGGGTTTATAAAATACACTATTTGACTAGGTAGATATATTTTCGACAAAGCCAATAATTATCAACCAGAGAGGGAAGTGGAGCAAGGAGAGTTAAGAAAATTCTCATAAAGCATCCTTCCACTACCTTAGGCCATAACAAATTCATATTTTACCTTTTATTATTATTATTGTTGTTTTACATATCACAAAATTCAAATTTAATTGAAAATACTGTGGTGTTGTTGTACAGTTCTGATTTGATTCCACTATTTAAATAGTGGACAGTGTATATTTTGATAGTGTCCAGATATTATTAGAATAATTGAATCAAGATGACTTAGTAAGGCAGGCCATGTGATTTTTTTGATTTGAATTTAAAATTTTGGGTGCGTCAGCACTAAGGCTATTTTGCACCCGTCACATTATACGGGGTCCAGCCCCTTATCGTTACTTAACAACTCTAACGTTGCATAACTAAAATCATAAAATATTAAAATCTTCTGACTTTCGTTAAAAGCTGAGGCTGTAAAGGAGCACTCAGCACAAATAAGGACAAAACACAGGACAACACAAACAAAATTATACTGGCTATGGGACAGTAGCCAGAGCCTCGTTAGTCTGCAGTCCAGGGTGTACTATGTGGAAGTGAGGTTGACTATTGGGTGTACTACGTGGAAGGAGCACCCCTTACACCCCTGCAGGCCATGTGGCACGAATGGGAGAGGAAAGAAGAGTTTGCAGGATTCTGGTTGGGAAACCTGATGGTAAGAGACCTGTAGGAAGACCAAGATGAAGATGGAGGGATAATGTTGAATGGACCTGAAGTTAAATCAGTAAGGATTGAAAAGATTGGATTGATCTTGCCGAGGATAGGGACAGATGAAAGACTTGTGTTCCTGCAGCCTTAAACCTTCGGGTTTAAGAAGGCCAGAGAGTTAGTAAGTTAGTTAATTTAAATAGAAACTGGATTTGCATTGCTTCCTTTCCATAAACATCTATCATTTTGTTGACGAATAATTCTTTGCAGTGGCGGCGATTGGGTTCCAAAATGGGGGGAGGCAAGGACAGTTTACTTTCCATTCGTTCATAAAGTATAGCATAGTGCGGGGTAAAAGTGGCAAAATGTGGGGGTGCAACTGCCCCCCTCGCCGCCCCCCTAATCGTCGCCTCTGGTTCTTTGCGTTTCTGTACTTTTTCTCAATTCAGAAATATTAGAGACCACTTAATCTGCTGTATTTTATGGTACCCCTAGTCCATGTTTTCACGCTAGAATTTCACCACTGTTCATGAAGTTTTCGAGATATCTCAGGGAGAGAAGGAAGTGCCCCTGCCCCCACCTCCCCTCTGCGTGCACCCTTACTCATCCCTCTTCAAATACCATCCCGCAGCGAAAATTAAATGACAAGAGCAAAGGCAAAACACACCAAGATACATTTAAATTGTACGGAATTATTTGATTTGATTTTCTTTATTTATCGTCGCTTTTCTGCCACTTTTGGCTCGCGACGATGAGTGGTGATATGATGAATGAACACTCACAAAGATCACCCATGACTGGAGGCACATATTTTTGGTAAATAAAAAAGCAAATTTTCGGTGCAAAAACGGAGTCAATTTCGCGTTCAAAAGCGGTAAATAAAATAAAATATCGGTGTTATAGCGGTGAAAAATTGGATGAAAAGTGGTATATAAAAACACATTTTGGTTTTAAAATTGTGAATATAATCCTAAATTTGATTTAAAAAGTACACTTATTCCACAGAATTAACATTTCACTTCTAATAGCACATTTATGTAGTTATCAGAGTATTAAGTTTATTTCTGTGTAAAGGAGTCCATTTTTGCTTCTCCAATATTAACAGCAGAATTAATCAATTTTCCTGGAATTGCATAACTCAGGATAATTCAGACCTCAGAAGGTGTCGCGTCGGTGAATAAACCATGAATTTCGTGTTTAAGAGTTAATTTCGATTTTTGCAGTTCATTTCGCATTATTTCGTGACGAAACATGGTCACAAAATGCATCTCACACCTTACAAAAACATGAACAATTAACACTACAATGTGTTTTTTCAAATTTCGTTTTTTCGTCAAAAACGAAATATGCATGCCCCTACCCATGCCCAGTTAGGTGTACCCAGAACCCCTGGCGTCGTGGCGCACTATACTAACCACTCCGCTACGGTTGTCGGCTTATAAGGAATTTATAACGGTTGTGATATTTCAGAATTTTGAATTTTTTACAAAATAGATCAATTTGTTCCCCCTTGTAAATCTTAGGGGGGGAAGACGTCACAAAGGATGAGTTCGGAGAAAGCGTTGTTGCGTTTGCAAACAAAAGACTAGAGGCTCGTGTTTACCAACAGAAAGCAACTGTACCTACTGCCTCATGGTGAGGTGACCTGCGAGTATATGGTGAGAGATAACGGTAAACAAAAGATAAAGGGAAAAAAGAAGCGCATCGAGATGAAAGACAAGTTTACACTCTTTAGGAACTCGGCAGCCGACGCAACTCTTTTGCCACTGAAAGGAAGCAGCAGGTGTGAGAGTGTAATGTGCCATGATGGTAATAGACATCGCAACCTTTTGATTGTTGGGAGTGTAACGCTTGAATTATTGGGGAAGCAAGGAACACCCACCTAGAAATATATCTCATATTAACGAGAGGTTTTTGTCAGTGGCGAACACTTCCTTCGAAAGAGGGGTAGAAGCAGTTACAAAACACCCACCTACCCCTTCACATATCACATCAACAAGATAGTAAGGAACTTACTATTGTCCCAACAACTACATGAACCTACATATCTTAATAATTGCTCCTGCACTTACACACCAGCCTCACCCCCATAATGCACTAGTAATGACTTTTTACTTATCTTTACTCCACAGTATACACACTAATCAGTGATAACACCATTAAGCCTTGTTTCCATGGTAACCAAAAACTCAATATGCTGAGCAAAGCAGAATTTATTTTATCTTAAAACATAAACTATGTAAACGTTACAGAGTCTGAAGAAGACCTTGCTAGAGTTGACGAGCTGTATCTCTGCGGGTGACCTTGACTAATTCGCGCAGATACAAGGCCGTAGATTCTACCTACTCGCCGTTGAGTGGTCGACAGCTGTTACAAAGTTAATGGAGAATGACACCCATTGGCTAAGGCAGCCGGTAGCTCCTCCCTTTGCTACCGCGCAGCCAGTCGTGGTCAAGGTTCACCCGGAAAAATACAACTCGTCCACTCTAGAAGTTTGAAACGTAACGTTTAGTTTATGTTGTAAGATAAAATAAATTCTGCCTTTCTCAGCATATTGAGTTTTTGGTTTGCACTAATCAATTCAATGTATTATTTTGTCATTGTCTAATCGTTATATTATCTTTATTGTATTATGATGATCATTATGTTTTTTCTTTCTGTTTCTTATTGATTTAATGTATCTCAGACAAGGGTTGGTTGTAAGAACAACCCATGGGGCCGAAACGCGCCTGCTTAAATAAAGACACATTCTACCAGTATGCATGACACTTCATCTTTCTTTTCACACTATGTTGACAAAAATATTCAATACCAGCTCACCCGGCCCCCTAGATAGGGATGGTGTAAGTGTATATGGAGTTTCCGCCACGCCTTCTGGCATATTTATCTGCTTACAGTATACTAACAGGTACTTATATGCTAACAGGTACTTATATTAACTGACAAAAATAAGTCAGATATCATATTCGTGGAGGTCTCACCGATGGCGTAGTGGTAACGTCGTCATCTTCTAATGCAGGAGTCCCGGGATCCATACCCAGTAGAGTCACAGTGGTTCGGATCGAACAACAGGTTAAATGGAATTCAAAACAGATATAATTTTACAGAATTTGGTAATCATAGTGGTTCTCACAAGCACAGGAATTTTCGAAAACTGCTCACAGAAAAAACGGGATTAGCTTGAACTAACCAAAGATATTCGGTTAAGCTATGTTGATAACTAAAAAAAAAAAAATTGTGGCGTTTACTAAATTTGGTCAATTTGACTAATTTTTTTCGTAATTATAAACAAATGTGCATAATTACATCAAGAATTTGTTTCTGGTGATCAATCCTTTGTTTGTCGCCCATTGAAACAAATATTCTGTTCTGATAACTACTTTTTGGTAATTTCAAAGCTCACAGGCTAGGGATTCCGTGGGGCCTTAAGGTGAAAATGTGTATACCTATGAAAACAATATTATAATTATAACGAAATGACGATTTCAAAATAAAGACATCGAATTTCTTCTCAAAATAACTAGAAATTTGAAGGAAAAATACAACGAAAATTTCAGCTCCCTAGTGGTAGGGTATCCTGTTCTTCCATTCGTTAACGTGTCATGCTTACATCAAGAAATTTAGTATACAGTTTGTTGTGAATCGCATGTCATATCTAGGAACGGACGGAATTCGCTAACGGACGATGACGTCACACGTGCCTCATTTGCTGCATGCAACGTGCAGAATTTCAGCATGTACTCGGTTTGGCAAACTGAACATCACTCGGAAGATTTATTTTTTGCACGACTCGATTACGTCACAGTCTAGGTTACCAGGTTCCGCTTTTTAGGCTATAAAAAAAATAATGACTGCAAATCGGAATGATCGTTTACAAGATTTGGCCAATAATATTGACGCCTTATACAAAACGGACCCGAAAAATTCGCGTACAAAAACACAAAACAATTCTTCCACATAAATATGGAATCTCGTACAATCGTTTTCATTTTCATTTCCTCCTAATGTGTCCTCAAAAAATAAAAAATGTAGAAACTACCATTAAAATAATGAAAATAAAATTTGTGTTTTTAAAAAAGTAGAAGAATTTAATTTCATTTGAGATGCCCTATTCTCTCTCTCCCCCCCCCCAAAGAAATGTGTATTTATCGAAAAACGTTTAAAATATGAATTTGCATATGCAAAGTGTATAACTATCCGGGCCCTACTTATAAAACATTTATAATGTTACTCTAATAACTTTTACAATGCAGAGAATAAGTTACATGGGCGTTCATACAGAAACGTAAATGCATCAGTAGAAACAAGAAATGCATAAAGTCTATACCTCAGACCAAATGTTTAAATGCATCATTGAGAAAGATACAGGAAGGTGCGTCAAAGAAACGCACCCCTTGATGCATTAAAGTACAGCTGGGAGGCACTTGCCCCCCCCCCCGAGATTTCTGGAAAGAGTTAATGAAATTCGAATGGTGAAATTGTAGTGATATTTTGTAACAAAAAATACTGTTTACTGTCTATTTTACACTTATCTAATTATAAAAAAACAGCTTTTTTGTTCTACATGAATTAATATGTTGAATATCCAGTTATGCAAATTCTATATAAATACACAGAATATGGAAATTACAAATGTGTGTATTTTTTTAAAAAAAACATAAGTGGTAGTAGTTGTAGTGGTAATAATAATAATTATTATTTATTTAAGTGATGAGCCCGATTTAACAATCAGGTACATCACTATGTCAAAATTGGTTATACAAAATTACAGAATTGAATACATAATTATAAAATAATACAGTGGATCCTACTAACTTATACATCATCATAAATTCAAATTGTAGGTTTCAACAATATCAGCTACTAAACCTCTGGCCTTATTTAGACATGTAATATTTGAGATATAACTATGGGAATATCTGTGAATTTAAGCTATATTATTCAAAAAATATTCACTTTGAATTTGGAAAGTTAAGATCTGATCTTCTGTACAAAATGTATCCTTTTCATTTATCTTCTTTCTTCTAAGGTAAACATATTCAACTGTGTTAACCATTCAGAGTAATGTTGGTCATAGTAATTATTTTTAAAACTTTGTGCATAATAACCTGATATAAAGTTTTTGAACTGATTCAACTTTTTGAAGGTGACTGTTGGCTGTCAGAAACCATATTTCATTAGCATATTCAAGAATAGGACGAACTATTGCTTTATACAGGTATATTAAGGTATCTTCTTTTTAAAAAACTTTCCATGAGAAAAATATATAACCAAGCATGGTAATGGTAATAATAATAGTAGTAATAATAATAACCACAATAATAATAATAATAATAATAATAATAACAACAGTTTATATAACTGCTGACTGCACCCTCTGAGAAAAAATCCTACGGGCACCCTTGGCTTGAGATAGAAAGAAACAATCACTTGCATCATGTAATGCACTTAAGTGTTACCTTGCAAATTATACACAAATGCACCAAACTGGAAACCTGATTCTTGGCAAAGGCAAAATAAACACATTAGTGTATCAATCTATGCATTTCTGGCAGTCAAATTATAGATTTGATGCACTTAGTTTTCTGTGTGCACTCATTTCACGCATGCCTGTGAAAATATTTTATTTCCAAATAATTTCCCCGTAATCCTTTGTCTGCCTAAAATAATTTGCGTACAGAATTTGGCACAAAAGAAAAAAAACGGCGCTATTTTTGTGGACTACGTCAGACTTGAGGGGGGGATATTATTGCCTGGTGACTTAACCAGGAGCATTTGGCTGATATCGACAAAAGTTTAAATCCATTTTTTTGCTCACATAAGCTAATCAGGGTCGATCTACAGTTTAATGAAGATCCTGTCTCAACCACTGCAAGGTCCGCTTTAGATGAAAGAATTTATCTTAACATTTATGTCATGAACAAAATGCCGTGTAAAGTGAAAAATTGTATGGCATTTCAGATGCCACGCCATTTTTCGAAGATATGATTCGTCCTACATCCGTACATTTTTCGTAGTGTAACCAATCAGAAGCACCTCTAGGTCACGAGTGCAGCTGTAATGGCGGCAGCGTGAGATGTAAACAATGTATCACTTCAAATTTTTAAAAGCCGATAACTATTCAACCGAGAGGAATAACGTTTCATATAAAATGGCATTAGGTACAAATCAATGGCGCTGCTTAAATACATACTTTATAACGCACACAGTACAAGTATGGAAGAATATTTTAGTTGTTTCAACTGTGAACCCCGTGCAGACATGGTGTAACTCGGCGTGCCTTTTGTGCTGTATATATTAAACGTTGTAATCTCAAATGTTACATGAAATGCTTCCGTGTAAATTACTATCTGCTATAAGATTTTTGGAAACATTTACACAGCATTTATGCTAGCAAGAATGTTAAAGGTTATGCTTCCGTCTAAAGCGGACCTAATGCAAAACACCCGCACCTGGAATCTACTATAAGGCGTTACTACAACAACGTTAACCAACATGCTATCGGTTTTTTATTGAGTTGGTGTTTTAAGTGAACTTTATGCACAGTGAGGCTAATCGGGACTGGACCTACAGTTTAAAGTGGGATCCGAACCACTATGTGCCTCCGCTGGGTATCGAACCTGGGACTCCTTGATTACGAGACGACGATGCTACCACTGCGCCATCGGGGAGGCCTAACATTCTATTGGAAAGTAACGATCTTCCACGTATGTGCCTTAATGGTACGGTACAATACATAGGGGACAACTATTTCTTTTTTAGCTTAACTCCGATTCCCATCCACCACAACAAAATCAGTTCGTTCCTCTGTGCAGGGAGAAATTACTTTCCCTGGCGTTTCAAACGCGAAACAAGAGCTCCACTTTGCTTATCTGCAAGCGCTGTTTGTGTAATACCGTCAACAATTAATCCAGTAGCTTTCACGTGCAGAACTTTCTCCGCAACAATCAATGTATTGACACAGACGCTTTCTACTTGTGGAAAAAGGGTATGCAGTTTTGTTTGTTGACTGGAGATGGAATGCGATAGGCAGGTAAGTCGACTATTCATTTTCTAGGCACATGATACACAGGAGATTTCGTAACGGTCAACAATATAGAGTAGGGGTGGTACCAAGGCGTCCTCGTAAAAATCGAGGCAAGAGAACGAGATCAGACTTGTCGAGACGATACCGAGAACTTAACTGAGACGAGACTCTCGGTCTCGTTCGAGACTTTGGTATGGCACTGAATATTTTTAAAAATGCTAAATCTTCTGTGCTCTGAGACTTCTACCAAGCGGATATATGTACGATTATTTAATGGCACGTCATAAATTTCGTTATTATAAAGTTATTGTTGTTGTTTTAAGTCTACTTTATGCATTGATAGGCTAATCGGGACTGGACCTAGAGTTTAAAGTAGGATCCGAACCACCGTCCAATGTGCCTCCACCGAGTATCGAATTCGAGATCCCTTATTATCAAGTAAAATACCCTTATAAAAATTTCCGCCGACACATGGGGGCAGAGTACAGAACACAAGCCGCAAAAGGGCATTATACTGACTGAGCCCAGAAGACAGAGCTTCGTTAACCCGCAAATATTCCGTCTCCAAAATTGTGAAACAATCTTTTGAGGACCAAGCAGCTTTTAGGTGGGTATACGCTTGGCATGAACATTTAGACCCATCGTCGCTGGATTTCAAGACCATAAGCGTTTACCATTGATTTCGCATAGCTCCTTAATTGCACTCATTATACTGGGTCAACACTGAAACTTTGAAGCTTCTACCGGGGATCGAACCCGGGACCGAACCAAGGGCGAGAGCGCTGACCGTCCCACTCATACAAAGATAATTCTGGATACAAATATGACTGGTCAAGTCCGTGGAATGAAATACGAACTTGAACAGGGTTTTATCCAGAATTTTCTATTGACGGGGTGGGGTGCAAAAGCAAATTTAGTGCCAAATTGACCACAAATAGAGCCTTTATGAAGAATTTAAGGTGGTGTTACTCTTGGGGGTATAGGGTGTTGTGGAATGGGGATAAATCATCACTTGACTTCAATGACCTGCTCTACCTGGATATTGAAACGCCAGAGGATACTGATGATCCATGCCTGCAAGAAACATAGATCCAGAGTTTCATTCCTCATAACGATTGAATGCCAAGTCACGTTCATGTGTTTAAAAAAGAATTAGGAATTGGTTTTCAAGATTCCTTGCATACATAACTTATGGGAAGGAGCGTGCCAACAACTAGCTCAACCTAACACAAGAGCGAGTTTCGGCGTGGGCCTTGGCAGGTGAACAGCTCGGCTGAAGCCACTCCCACAGCCTTGGGTTATTTCTCTGGTTTAAAGTCACGAAGGATTCAAAAAATGTGCGTTTTATATCGAGAGGGGCGCAGAAAGAACACGAAACATTGTGCTCCCACACTAAAACACGGCCGTTAAGCCTCGAAATATGGCTAATATATCTTATCTACAGCAATGTCTCGTGTTCTGGGGTATGGCAAGCCAAAATCACAAGGAAGATTCTATCCATTTTAGGAGAAAGGACATAGGGCGTTGGCTTGATTAGCTTCGAGTCCAGACCACCAGATAGTGCAAGACTCTCTTCCCGGGCGTGTTATGTTTCTCAAAACGTGCTTATAATGTAAGATAGTTTATACAGGTAATGATTGAACCTCAAGTCTAGGCGTGGTAATCTTTTTTTTTATGTTCTAAATTGGAATGTTGATTAGGTTTTGAAGAATGCTTTTACATATACACACAAACGATTTATATGTTCAAGAGCAAAATATGAAAAAGGAAGAGAATAATATAACATAACTTACTGCCATTCTCTCAAATAATAGGAAGAGGTTGTTAACCCTCTATTAAAACCATAGAGTCCCTCTCAATAATTTCGTGTAAATATTTAATTTTCACTTGTCAACTGGAAACAGGGTGATGGCAAATAACACGTACAGTTGGCTACATGGATATTGTCTAGCAGTTGAGGAACCACAACCAGATGTAGTCTTTTGGTGTGATATTGTATGTAATCGTTTGGCAAAATGTCAATTATGTCTCACAAGAGTTTTAATGATACATATACGCCCCTCCCCCACAGGCCCGTAGGCAGGCAGGGGCCAGGGAGGCTCAGCCCCCCCTGGAATTACCGTCAGCCCCCCTGGCACCGCCTTCAGCCCCCTTGATATTAGGCAAAACTATATTCACAGAACATGAACAGTCGTTTTCACGTTCAGAAGACACAACGGCGCTTATGGAGAAACCGCACAGTGTTGCCAATACAGCGCTAGCTCATGTCGCCGGGAAATGATGAATTTCCTTCACAATGAAGGTGTTACATATTTTGTATATATAATGATAATTATATGTAATTATTAATATTAATATTATACTGTGAACGTTACAGTTATCCTTTTTACTATGATCCATTGCGATCACTACACACACGAGTGTAATGCACGAATATGACACTTCAGAAATCACTTAAAAAAGTAAAAATCACTGAGCGATCACACAACTGAAAACACTTTTTCGAGAGAGGGAAAAAGTCTAAACATACCAAAGCAGATCTCTCACTCAAGTAAGGGGAACCTGGCACATGGGTTAGATTAAGTTGCAACCCAAACAAACAAATGAGTTATGGCCCACGTGAATTGATAAGACGTGAATGACTCAAGCAAAGCATGTCATATTTCTATCTTGAAGCCCCATATTCTGTCACGTGTTGGAAAGCCTTTCAAAGGTTAATATGGTATCTATGAATTTATGTGTACGTTGGAAACTGAAAGGTGATCTTCATTTCAGTATTAATGTCGACAGTAATGTAAACAAAAACAACGTGTATTTGCGACAGCACTAATGTTGCTCACAACAGCAGCATTGGAAATAATTGTCAATTATTAAATTTAAGTAAATTCAATTCTATTATAACAAACTGCATGAAGTTCATATTTTTACTGAATGGAAATAAAATGACAACTCGAAAACTTGGTGGTGATAGCCGGAATGCTGCGGTGAGTCAGCTCAAGATGGCCAGACAACGTCTCCTTACTTCGCGCGCGGTTCGGGTTAAAAAGAAACTCCAAATGCATGGAAGTAATATTTCTGGGAACCTTTGAGTGGTTATAAAAAATAATTTCATTATTTTCTCCACAACTTTGTCGCTGGAAGTTTTTACTTGGAATTACAGAACAAGAAATGGCCAGCGACGACATTTTCTAATGCACGAATATAAAAAATCTCCACATACTTCATTTGAATATTTTTTAATGCAAATATGCTTTAAAGTATTGATAAATTCTGAGTACCACCATCACCTATGACAATTAAAAAACAGTGTCAAATTTTTAATAATGAATGCTTCAATTTTACGGCATGTTTCAACGTTAGGAATGAAAACAATGTAAAAATTGTGTTTTCACAGAAAATTTGCGTTTTTAATTTATTTAAAATTATGTAAGCAAGTTACCAGTTTTTTGTGTTCACCATCGTATTCTCTACAAAATTTCCTGAAAAACTGCAGGAACCGATTTTACTTAAGCTAAATTTGTAAATCCAGAAATTTCGCAACAGCGCGCTCGTATTTCCCATAAGAAAAGCATTGCCCATAAGAGCCCATTGTGTCTTCTGAACGTGAAAACGACTCTAGAAGGTTCTTTCACAGGGCAGCTTCTTTAGCCGTACGTTCGGTTCGCTGTCCCTATTGCGACCTCCCGTTTAGACAGAAATCTGTGACTTTGATGTCATCATGCAAATTCCCTCCGTACCTGCGTCAAAGGTCAACAGCTCCCATGTTTTGGAAACGAAGGGGAGTTTCATTGCTTCCGCCGGGGAATGTATTATTGTAGGAACTATGATTGAATATTGTGCACTTTTTCTTATGTGATATAAATATCTGTATCATCAAAAGTAGTATGGGCTGTGTAGTGAAGGATGATGTCAGTAGCAGTCAACACTAAGAAAAAAATGTTTTAAAAGATATAGAAAAAATGTAGTATTTGTATGATATTTCTAAAATTCATATAACTTAATGACCCCCATACACATAATTTATCTTCATTTAATACTGTTAAACTTTTGAAAATTGGACTTGATTTACAAAGCTCCCCCTGATAAGTCGTGAGCCCCTCCCCTGGAGATTAATTTTAGCTACGAGCCTGCTCCCCCATATGCCATTTTGCAACCACCCCTTCGTGTTCTTTCTGGTGTGGTATTCGATCAAATGTTAGGCTCGTGTAGCACTTACTTCTCTCGCACTGTTGTTGTGTAAAATCTTGTGCGAGTGGTCCGCAAGAACATTAACTGAGGCAGCAGCCAAGCATTGAGCCCCATTCCATTCTCTTCCTCATAGCCAGCGAGCGTGGGTGGGTGCGTTGTTATTCCGCATCTGCGGTTATGCAGGCGGTCCCTTCAGGCACTCGCACGGAACGAAAACTGGTTCTTTATTTTCTTCATGGCCTGCGCATTGCTCCATTAGGAATGCGGGGGGCTGTAAGAGGAGGGGGAGCTGAGTGCGTGCCAAGTATTGTTCTCTCTGGAACAGCCGCAACAGGCGGCGTTTACTCCATTCTGATGTTTACCCATTGAGGTGAATGGTTCGTGTAACGGGCTCGTGTTCTTGAGGTCGCGTGTTCAAACCTCGTGGACGGTCATCACTACGGCTCGGAAGTTGAAGACCTATAAATTGCCAAAAAAAGACTTATAAAAATATCTAAAAAAAAAAGGACGTATAAATGTGATCCAAATTAATTAATAACTTCAGTTCTAATTACATATTTAATGAATATGCGCGGCACCTCCTTAGCTGACTGAGATCTTTGCAGGCGCGTGCTGTCGGGTCGTATACACCGTGGTGAAAGCTTCAAAACAAGATAAAGTTGCCACTTACAGCGCGACCTTCCAGACAAGTTACGGTTAAAGGACCTTGGACCGTACCTGCTTCAGTCGTCCAAAAATATTTTTCTCTCGTTTCAGGGATGGTTCAAATATATTTATTTCTTTCTTTTTTTTATTTTTATTTCTTTACTACAGAAAGGACGTGATGAACTGATGATGATTCGGTTTGAGGATGGTCAGTAAAAACCTAGTTGAAAGAAGGTGAAGTTGCAAAAAAAAAAAAAAGCCGTTAAGACCTAAAAATAGGCTAAAAAAGGACCAATAAACCAAAAAAAAAACGCCGAAAAAGGCAAAAAAGGACAAATAAAACCCACCTTTTTCTGGCCTACAATGACCCAAAATGAACATATATTATGCTGGGCCTCGTCTTTGGACACTAGGAAAAAAAGGATTTTTCCTCAACTTCCAAGCCCCAGTCATCACCATTGTGGTATTCGATCATTTCCCAGTGGGTTAAGAATGTTTCCTGAATTTGAATATGAAAGAAAATTTCACAATGATGTTGAAGCGCAATCCTACAGGTATTGAAGATAATGTATACGTTGTGTATAAATTGTGGTTCAATACACCCGTTTTGCTCGTTCTCTGTGTCTCCATGTTGTCATGCCAACGGCAGCCAAGTTGCGGACTCCTAAGAAATCACATTGCTAACTCCAGAATCAACAAACAGTCATCTTCTTATTGAAATTAACAACTTCAAACAACTTTATTGACGATTTTAATCGCTAGCCTAGAATAGGGATGGCCAGTTCCGGATCCTAGCGGATCCAGTTGGTTTCGGATCCTAAGGATCCGGATCCTAAAGTTTTTAGGGATCCGGATCCGCGGATCCGGAATTTTCAGATCCGGATCCAAAACTTTCGGATCCGGATCCGGAATTTTTTAATCCGGAATGTTTTGCCATCCCACATGCGCTTCTTTGGAAAGTAAGAATGTGTTTATAACATATTGTCACCTGCTAATATACACATATATATATATAATATACATATACACATATATATAGTGCGTGCGCGCGTGCGCGATTTGTAATTAATTAATACACTTACAAGGGAGGTCTAAGTCTCCCCCTCCGATTTCCATGAAACTTGGCAGGTGTATGGAGGGGCCCAAAGGAAGAAATGCGTGTTTTTGTGTTTCAGCTAAAAAAAAAAAACTGTTTTAGGGGGCAAAACCCCCCTCAAAAGTCAAAATGAAGACAAATTGACGCGGGGATATGACCCCTGTGTGCCGCTCCGATTTCCATGAAATTTGGCAGGTGTATGGAGGGGCCCAAAGGAAGTAGTACGTGTTTTTGTGTTTCAGCTAAAAAACGGTTTTAGGGGGAACACCCCCTCAAATGTCAAGATGAGGAGTAATTGAAGTGGGGATCTGACCCCTAAACCACGTAAATATGGCATAGGCCCTCTCTATGCACCTGCCAAATTTCATGGATATCGGAGGGGGACACAGGGGTCAGATCCTTACTTCAATTTGTCCTCATCTTGACATTTGAGAGGGGTTTTGCCCCCTAAAACAGTTTTCTAGCCGAAGCAAAAAAAACGTATTTCTTCCTTTGGGCCCGTTTATACACACACCTGCCAAGTTTTATGGAAATCGGAGGGGAACACAGGGGTCAGATCCCCACTTCAATTTTTCCTCATCTTGACATTTGAGTGGGGTTTGCCGCGTAAAACCGTTTTTTTTTAGCTGAAACAAAAAAAACACGTATTTCTTCCTTTGGGGAAAACAGGGGTGAGATCCTCACTTCAATTTGTCCTCATCTTGACATGTGAGGGGGTTTTGACCCCTAAAACAGTTTTTTAGCTGAAACAAAAAAAAATCTTCCATTGGGCCCCACTATACACCTGCCAAGTTTCATGGAAATCGGAGGGGGACACTTAGATAACCTCCCTTGTTAGTCTTACACTTTGTAATTATATAACACTGCATATATTATAATGTTTTATTTTAATTTGTAAAACTGTAACTGTAAAAAAATTGTATATTTTTTGTATAACATTTCTATCTTGTTCTATGTGTTAAAGGTTTCATATTGGAATGGAATGTCTCACATTTATGTGTGTTTCCATTTCCAATACATTCGAATGAATACATATTCGTTTCAATGGCATTTACAAAATCACCTCTGACATTTTATGTTAAACAAGTAAGATTATTTTTGTGCAGGACTGTGTTAGCCGATGCGTAGCAAAGTATTTTAGGAATAACACTTGAAAAAATTCTTGTAGGACTAACTAATGAAAAATTTCTTTGTAATCGAAGATCATAATACCTTTTAATAATAATAATAATAATAATAATAATAATAATAATAATAATAATAATAATATCGTCTTTATTGAGAGGGCGTGTTTCGGCCTCGCGGGCCGTTCTTACAACAAACCCTTTAAAAACATATTACAATTGACACTTTCGACTTCTTGAAAATCATTGTTGCAGTAGAAAAAATAAAAATACAAAAAATAAAAAATAAATAAACACTAAAACTCTGACTTTCTCAATTTGTGTAATTTGTACTTCGCTTTCTGCCACTTTTGGCTAATCACGAAAATGAGGATGAGTGATGCCATGATGAAATTGATGGCGGGACACTCACATGCCCAGACTAGGGCAATATTAGGGTAATATTATAATGGGATTGAGATACGAAACTCTCGGATCCGGATCCAGATCCGAAACTTTCGGATTCGGATCCAGATCCGCAACTTTCGGGTCCGGATCCAGATCCGTAACTTTTGGATCCGGATCCGGATCCGTTTGGCCGTCCCTAGCCTAGAATATACGCTCCTTATCACTGGCTTATGCAGAGAGGTGCTGATGTGACTACAGGTCCCTACGAAATTTTGAGAGAAACAAAACTTTTCAATAAAAACAGTGAAAATTTTGGGAAAACCAGAGTGGTAAATGCAATCCCAAATTTAAATGACCCTTGTTGCAATTTTAGAGAGTGGAAAGTTCTAAATATACGTCCTATTGTGTATTCCGTCCCCGTAGAAAACAGCTTGTATACATCTTCACAAGTCCAGCCCTTCCTGACGTATGCCAGTGATCCTTATGGAATATATTCAATTTTTGAATCTATTGGGTCTGTAAATATAAATTTAGCGTGAAATAAAATGAACTCTAATGTGAAGACGAAGAATTTACCATCTGTGTATGTCTGTAATTTATCTATTGAAACATAACATTTTCAGCATAAGTTCACATGTGTAGTATTTTCTCTAATTTCTATGTTGTTTATTAAAATTAATTCAGAAACAGAGGCGTCTTCTGGGCGCATGCGTCAATTGTGGGAAAAGAATTATTACTTCCATTCACTTCAGATCCAAGAAATGTAATATAAGCTTAGTTGAGCGCTCTCGTGTAAAATAAATACTTCTCCTGTGTGAAGAAATTAGAATGTAGAAATGCTCATTAATGTCGTCGCAGAGCAAGCTGACCCTTTCCCACAATTGACGAATGCGCCACATGCCTTCAGGAGACGCCTCTGTTCAGAAGTTTAATAAATGCATGGGAGCGGTTAAAAATCCTTCCCTTAATTAAGAGGAATATGTTTATGAATCAGAATAGTAGTACCCAAGAACCAACACCTCGAAAGAAAAAGGAATGAGGGATGGCAACTGCAATTTCAAGCTGGAATGTAAAAAAAATATATGTAGCTATATGTTACAATATCACCACGAGAAACACTTTTCAATATAGCATTAAATAAACTTCACGTTGAACAAACAGAACTTACACATTTATTTCGTGTAATTGATTTTAAACTTGCATATCTTTTGGAGGCAGGGTGCGAAATCCTGGTGTGACAGGGGGGGATTTCCACCCCACAAACAATCTTGGCCTCATAATATCCCCCACCAAAATTTTCCAGGGGTGAAGAGTTTTTGTTGTAACAACAAAATATAAGGAATTCGTTTTGATTTGAAATATACTTTACTGAGGATAATGTCCAAAACACACACAAAGTAGTGTAGTTGTAACTTGTGAATGCTCTTTTTCAAAAGATCATGAACAACAATATGTGCACAGTAAAAGTAAAACAATAATGCGGAATAAATATAACTAACAAATCTAATTGATTTATATTAATAGAAAACAAAAGCTTATACATAATGAGATTATTTCAACTATTTTTGTAATTTATTGTATCTTTATAACCAGCTAGAATTATTTTCCTACTTTATAAACATCTGACATAAAAAGTAACAAATTAATTCCTGTACATGTGTTTAATAATAATGTATTTTTAAATATTTAGTAATTTACTTTAATATTTAATAACATTAAAAGTATATATTATAATACAATTATATATATACAGCGTGCTTCAAAATGGTTTGAACGATAAGAAACCCTTCCAGGAGCGATAAAACTTTATCAACAATTAAAGTTCTATGAAAATACTTTCAACTATATCCTCGAGTTTTGTTTGCAACGGTCGTAGTAGTTCCAAATTTTTCCACTAGGTGGCAGGGTGATAAGTTCCAAAATGGCTGCCTGTGGTGCAGAGAAAGCTTTTTGCGTCCTACAGTTTCACGTTTGTCGGTCTGTTGTTAATGTTCAGAGTGAGTTTCATACAAAATTTCGTAAAGAACCACCATTCAAGAACTCCATACGTAAGTGGTATGATAAATTCAAGACAACGGGATGCATTTGCAAAGGAAAATCGTCTGGTAGACCGTCCACGTCTGAGGCAGATGTCGAGAGAGTTCGAGCTAATTTTCAACGTAGCCCCCAAAAGTCTACAAGGAAAGTGAGTCAAGAGCTAACAATGCTTCGAGCAACTGTTTGGTGCGTAGTGCGTAGGCGTTTAAAGATGTATCCATATCAAGTGCAGTTGTTACAACATTTAACACCTAATGATAACACGTCCCACAAAAATTTTTGTGAGTCATTTCTAGTTATGCAGTGTTGACGGTGATTTTATTGACAAACTTTGTTTCAGTGATGAGGCTATGTTCCATGTGACAGGAAGAGTGAATAAGAAAAATGTTCGCATCTGGGGGACTGAGAATCAGCATCAAATCGTTGAAGTTGTGCGTGATTCACCGAAGACTAATGTGTTTTGCGCCATTTCATCAAACAAAGTGTACGGTCCGTACTTCTTTTACGAAGAAACTGTGACTGTACAATCATTCCTACAGATGCTTACTAGATGGCTTATGCCGCAGCTTGAACGTGACAGTGCAAATTTCATCTATCAACTGGATGGAGCCCCATGCCACTTTCATCGCCATGTTCGGAATTACCTTAATAAGAGACTGCCAGACTGCTGGATTGGGCGATCTACTCAAAATGATCAACAGTTACTACGTTGGCCACCAATATCGCCGGATTTAACCCCCTGTGATTTTTTCTGTGGGGACATCTAAAAGACATTGTGTACAAACCTCCTCTACCCGCAGATGTCAATGAACTGAAAGAGCGCATTACTGCGGCAGTGCAAACTGTTGATGCAGACATGTTGAAACGGGTCTGGGTGGAATTGGATTACCGAATTGATATATGCAGGGTAACAAAGGGGGCTCACATAGAACATTTGTGAGATACCGTGTTCAAAATTTATCAAAAAAACTTGGACAGTTTTAGGAATTACATGTAAAATTTAAAGCAATTTGGACGAAAAATAAAAAATATATAAGAAGTTGAAATCGTTCACATCATTTTGAAGCAGCCTGTATATATATATATATATATATATATATATAAATATACACACACACACAAATTTGTTATGTGTAGGTGTGTATGTGTAGGTTAAGATCGTCATCCCCCACCAGGCTTCAATGATTTCGCACCAGGAGGATGTCTGAGCCTCTGGATACGAGCAGCTAAAGGCAGCTTCAGCAAGCAATGACTGTTCTCAAATCTCGTATTTGTCATCTGCTCACTACTACGCTAACGTAAGAAACCCATTGTGAACGCGAGTTTCGTGCCCAAGGGAGATTAGACGGGGCTATATATTTCCCGTCATTCCAGCATTCCTAAAAAGAACGCCAAAAGTAAGAAAAGATGGAAAAATTTGGACTGACTACTAAAGAAAGTATATGTACTCCCCCTCCCCCGTTTCGGAAATCCTGGACACGCCACTGGTGAACGCTCAGCGCAGCATACGTTAGGGAATTAAACTGGAAGTTACCCGTGAGCGTCCGGTTCAGATCTGTTCACTTCGCTTTACATGAGGAGACCGGACGGAATGCCTCTCCGAAAATTAAAACAGTTGTAAAGTAGTTGTATTGACTGTATTATAAACTCGAGAAAGTATGAACCCCCCTCAAGCAGATTTGCTTACACTTAAAACTTGCTCAACATGCCCATATGAGCTTTTTGCTCAAGTGTGGAACCCCGTCTAATCCAAGATTTTTGTGAAAATGCCCTCAAATATTTCCTGAGAAAGTATGAACCCCCCTCAAGCAGATTTGGCCATACTTACAAAAATTGCATCAGCCGGATTTTTGTCCATAAACTTGTCAAAAATTGATATTTTTTGGCTATACCTGAAATTAAGCTAAAACCCATACCTACATATACATATTTACTTCAGGTTTAAGTTTAATTGGATGCCAGGTTCAATTTTTTTATCTATATGCAGAGCCCCTCTAGAATGGCAATGACCTGGCACTGTGTTATGTATTGATTTTTGCTTCCCAAGTAATAAAGCTTTGCGTGCAAACAATTGCATCAGCCACTATTGTGAGAGTGGTTGAGAAGAACAGATGTGTTGTTACAGTGCTTCTCATACTTACAGGCCTGTTTGTTTTAATATCATATTTCTGGTATATTGAACAATATTTTGCCTGACATCTAGCTTGTTTGTTGTAATCCACTCTTATTTAGGGTCAGGCTTATATCTGTCCCAGCCTGTTATACAAAAATCAATACATAACAAGGTTATTGCCATTCTAGACATGCATGTCTGTGCAGGTATTTGTGCTAGGTCAGTGTGAATGAATATTTATTCTCTTTTTCCACTTGTAGGCTATTGGCTTTACAACCTGTCATAAGATAAGCATAGAGTTTTTGATTTGGACCCCAAGAAATTTTATATAAATACCAAAGCCAAAAAATATTAACACACATACACATACACATACACACACACACACACACACACACAAAATATACAAAGCACAGTGCTGAACCCAGCTGATATTTTTTATCCAGCATAGAGTTTTGATTTGAAACCCAGGAAATTGTATATAATAAACAACAACAAAAATGCCAAGTCAAAAATATTGTAATCAATGCAATAAAAATATATCCAGCCCCAATTGGGCCAAGCACCAAAAGATTTGTAACCCGGACAAATACAGAACTCCCACAAAAATATGCCCCAAATGCCATAGAAAATATAGCATGGAATATTTCACATATAAACATAAAGGTACTTGCTCTGCACAGTCATCAACATTGCCCCCTCAACCATCTACATCTGGTCTGAAAAGGAAACATGAAGCACCTGTTAATGCTAGAGCAGCAAAGCAGCCACGCTATGCACCACCTATCCATAGCAGTTTTAATGGCCAATTAAGAGATTATCGGTTTGTATCAGAGCCAAGATGTGGCATTGAGAATTTTTTGAACAATATAAATCCTGATCTGCAGGCAATTCTAAATGCACAAAATGGCTCTTATAAGCTGTCCCTCAAATTGTTTGCACAATATAAGAAGCCAAATGGCACAAAATTTACACAGCCCCACATAACAGAAACTGTACCTGTATATTCAAATGCAAATTCAGACAAAATAATAAGCAGTTTGATAGATCAATTGAATATTAAACACTCTGAATTTGCTGCAAAAGAGTCAGGATGGAGCCTATGTGGCTCTCCGCACAAGTTATATGTTAATCTTTCTGAATTCAGCCCATTACAAGGTTCCACTTATGTGCCATTACCTGCTAATATCAAAAACAAAAGAGCCGTGGTCAATATTGAAAATACCGACCAGAAATGCTTTTTGTGGTGTATATTAGCTGCTTTGTTTCCAGCTTCAAGAAATCCTCAGAGAATAAATTATTACAAACAACATGAAAATGATTTTGATGAGGCAATGGAGGGTTTAGAATATCCAATGTCTGTTCAGAATATTGATAAATTTGAAAAAAAGGCCAGGAATATCAATGGCAAACAATTATCTATTAATGTATTTATTTGTTCCACTGGCCGTGGCAATTGCTTGATAGCACCTCTCAGAATCAGTACAATTGATGATGAATCTGCTGTTCCGATTGATCTGCTCTTAATTGAAGGGGATGGCACATATCATTACACTCTGATACATAATCTTGAAGCTTTAGTGAGAACACAACTAGACAAATCCAATACAATATTCAAGTTGTGCAGAAGATGCTTAACTGTATTTTATGGTCAAAAAATGGTAAAAGGGGTTCGTGAAGAGAGTGCAGAAATTGCAAAAAATAAGTTAATTGAGCATTTAAAATACTGTAAAAATCATAAACCTGTTCATATGGTGATGCCCAATCCAATTGAAAATTGCAAATTCAAAAAGTTTGAAGCCTTGTTGGAACACCCAGCATATATTGTCTGTGATTTTGAATCAAATCTCAAACCTCTTGCATTCTGCAATCCAGATCCTGAAGAATCTTCAATTACACCATACCAGCTACATGAACCTTCCAGCTTTTGTTATATAGTTATACGGGATGGTGTAGCTAGTGAGCCACACTTATACATGGGACCAAATGCCATCAAAGAATTTGCACATAGAATAGAAAATGAGTGCCGTGACATAGCATCTAACATCTTATTAAAATCAAAACCCATGTTGCCTTTAACAGAGAAACAGATTGAAGATTTCAACAAAGCAGAAAAATGCCCGGTATGTGATTGTGAATTTTCAGATACAAATATCAAGGTGAAACACCATTCTCATACAGATGGTAAATTCAAAATGGCCCTGTGTAATAGCTGCAATATTCAGATCCAGAGACCAAAATTTGTCCCCATATTTTGCCATGGAGCATCCAATTATGATTTTCATCATCTGATCAGATACGAGGGGTTTGACAAGCAGAATTTAAATATTTTAGCTGAAAATGATGAAAAATATATTGCCATTACCAAAATAATTAAAGTTAATGGTGTTCCTATTCACATAAGATTTCTTGATTCTTACAGAATTTTATCTGCTAGCCTGGCTACACTGGCCACTCAATTATCTGATGATCAATTCAAAATCACACGTGCATTGTTTCCAAATCAGGACCTGAAATTAATTAGGCGGAAGGGTGTATATCCATATGACTATGTTACAGATTTTTCTAAATTTGATGAGTGTTCTCTGCCACCACAACAAGAGTTTTACAGCAAAATCAGAGGATCTGGAATCACTGATGAAGATTATCACCATGCCCAATTGATGTGGAACAATTTAAATTGCCAGACATTTGGTGATTATCACAATGCATATTTAAAACTTGATGTCACCCTCTTAGCTGATATATTGCAGGCATTCAGAAAATCTTCTATGCAAAATTATAAACTGGATCCAATACATTTTTTCAGTGCCCCAAGCCTAGCATGGTCTGCAATGTTTTTCAACACCAAAAAGCCATTGGATCTGATCCAAGATCAAGATACGTATCTGTTTATGGAGAAATGTATAAGAGGAGGGATGGTGCAATGTTCCCAGAGATATGCCAGAGCAAATAACAAATATATTCCTGATTATGATCCAGCACTGCCATCAAATTATATAGTGTATGTAGATGCAAACAGCCTCTATGGTCATGCCATGATGCAAAAACTGCCATATGCAGGGCTTGAGTGGGTTGAAGATTTCAATATTGAGGATCTTCAGGACTTTGATGACAGTGACTATGGCCTCTTCTTAGAGGTTGATCTGACAATTCCTGATGATTTGCACAATAAATTTTCTGATCTGCCCCCAATTCCCGAGGTTCAGTGCTCACCTGGCTCTAAACAGAAGAAGCTCATGATGACTCTGGAGCCGAAACAGGGTTATGTCATATATTACAAAAACCTCCAGTTCCTGATGAAACATGGTGTTCAAGTGACCAAAATTGGAAAAGTTTTGAGGTTCAGGCACTCAGAATGGTTGAAACCATACATTGATACAAACACAGAGCTTCGAACATCTGCAAAGAGCCAATTTGATAAGAGCTTGTTTAAATTGATGGTCAATTCTGTGTATGGCAAAACTATTGAAAATGTCAGAAAACATACCGATGTTAAAATAATTACTGACCCCAGCCTGAGCAAAAAATTGGTTGCAAAGCCTAATTTCAATTACAGAAGAATTTATGATGAAAATATGGCACTTTTCAACATGAAAAAAACAAAGATTAAGTTTGATAAACCTATTTATGTAGGGGCTGTGATATTAGAATTGGCCAAATTACATATGTTAACATTGTATTATGATGTGTTGAAACCTTTTTATGGTGATAATATAAAATTGATGTACATGGACACGGATAGTTTTATTCTTGATATTAAAACAGAAGATGTTTATCAAGATATGTCACAGCCTGAATTGTTTCAATATTTTGATACCAGTGAACATACAATAATTCAACCCCACAACAAAAAGGTGCCTGGCAAGTTAAAAGATGAGACACTTGGTGATGTTATTGTGAAATTTGCTGGGTTAAGTGCCAAGATGTACAGCTTTGAAACATGTAGTGGCGCTGTTGCCAAAAAGGCCAAGGGCATTGGCAGAGTGACTGTAGACAAAGAGCTTGAATTTGAAGATTATAAAAATTGCCTCAAATCCCAGAATTTAATCAAAACATCAGAATCCAGAATTCAGAGTGTGGATCACTTATTGACTTCAAATATTGTAAGAAAAGTGGCCCTGGACCCACATGATGATAAGAGATGCATTTTATCATGTGGCATACATACTTTACCATGGGGGCATTGTGATTTGAAAAATGGGATTCAATGCCCAATTACAGAGCATGATTTGAAATAAATAAACATGCCTATGAACTTATTTGGGTTCAAAAAACAGGCTATTATGGAGCTGCCAACACCACAACCCTCTCCTGATATGCTGTCTAAACTGAGTGGCTTGTTAATTATTCATCTGAACAGCATATTTACAGATAATGATGATAAAACAGGCAAAACATTGTACATATTTAACAATAATTTAAATCATTACCAATTACCTGTAGGTGGTCAATTGCAATTTATTACAACCCCTGAGGGTAATGTCAAAATTTCAGTAGGGAGAAATATTTACAGAATTAAGCACTCAAACATGATTTCTGGCACTGTTTATACTGTTTCTGCTGGTGACTGCTTATATATTGAGGTCCCTGGATCTTATGACAAGCTTATACCTTTTTTTATAGAATTAAGAATCAGATACTCTATAATAAATAACCACTAAAACAAAAATGCCTAATGATATATTTGGCCATACAAGACATGAAGATCACAGTGATGAGATTCTGATGCTTGATGTCAGAGTCAAGAAATTAAGAAGTGATTTACAAGCTTTACAAACCACACTCAATGCCAGTCTTCAATTAGAAATTACAAATTTACAATCACAATGCATGGACCCTCTTCTTAAAATTGATTCTGAACTCAAAGTGCTGCTTCAGAAATATATTGATTTGGCCACATTAGATAATTTTCAAAGTTTAGAAGAAGCTGTAGCAGCTCTTCAAGCCAAATTTAAGACCCAGGCTAACAACTCTGAGCAATTGAAACAGCAATTGGAAGAGCAAATAAATAATGTCCAGACACAGCTCCAAACAATTGTCAAAAGCATAAAATCACAAGAAGATTTTGATCTAGTGATTTCCACTCTAAAAGAACAGATTCAATCACTCCAGATACCTAATCTGGATCCTCTGCACAATGCCATAGCCGAGGTTAAAGAAAAAATTGAGACACTTGAAAATTTTATGAACAATTTGCCATCTTCTGATGCTTTGAATGCAATAACTCGGAGTGTTGCCAACATTAAGCTGCAACTTGAAACATATGAAGATTTTGGAAAAATTCAAAGTACCATAACCCATCTTGAAGGTACAATAGCAGCAGTGCAAAGTGATTTGGCAAATGTACAAGAATCCCGCCTGCCTGGTATTGTAGACACACTTGTCAGTGTCCAGGAACAGATCACAAAGCTTGAAAACCTCAACACCGAATCTGAGCTATCTCATTTTCATCACTTGATTGATGATATCCAAACAAAGCTTGAAATTTTACAACAATCAACACCCTCTCAGGCAGATATAGCCCTGCTCCAAAATGCTATGCAAAATGTGGCTGATGCTTCTGAATTAAACAATGTAAAATTGGCACTTGAATCTTTGCAAAATACTGTATCAAATCTGCCTACATCACAGGAACTTAAAAATATTAAGAGGGCAGTGAATCGAATATTGAAATCAGAAGATATCAAGAATATCCAAGCAGAGATCAAACAACTCACTCAGACAGTGGCCACTCTTCCAACCAATCAACATATTAATGAATTGCATGCCCTGTTTGAGGATATCAGAAGACAGGTTCATGATCTTACTGCTCAAAATTCAAAATTGGCAGTTGTTGAAAATTTGCAACAAATTGTAGCTAATATCAAGCAACAGCTAGGGACCATGGAATCCAATCAAGCAAATGCTCTGTCTGTTTTTGCCACCCAGCTTCAAGAGATTGTGCAACAATACAAGAAACTTGTTGTGGACATAAAGATCAAGCCAGGCCATGATGATGTTGTTAGGACCATCAATGAGCACCTTGAATCTGTAACAAGCAGATTGCTTACAGCAGAAAAAGAAATAACGGGCATAATTGAGAATCCAAAACATACAGTAATTCTTGAATTGTACAGCATCCCCAACAAAGAATATGATTCACCATTTACACCAGGTGGCAAAATATATATGCTGTCCCCTGCACAATTTTATTACCAGTTTTTTGTTGGGGGCACACTGAGACCAATCAAGATCAAATATTGGCTTCAACCACAGGCACACCACTACCCCACCTTATCAATAACAAATGCTGACAACAAAGCAAAAATCACCAGTGTAGAATTGGAGGATTTTACAGATCCAAATACATTAGAAACAGCATACGTTGAAGATGATGGCTCTCTGGAATTTAATATGCAAATAGGAGACAAATTATATTTAGAAAATCCTGCAGTATCAGCTGCTGAACACCCCATAGTTGCAATATTCTTGTTTACATATTATGTCTAGAAAAATTATTGTTGATGAATTACACAGACAAGCCAGACATAATTTTAAGAGACTCCCAGTAGTCACAAAAAGCATAGATGATTTATGGCAGAGCGACTTGATTGAGATGGCAAGTGGGCAGTTGAAAAACTTAGACAAAATCAACAAGGGCTACAAGTATCTACTCACTGTAATAGACACATTTTCAAAATTTGCCTGGGCTGTGCCACTCAAATCCAAGACTGGAAAATGTGTTACAGAAGCCCTCAGGACAATCATCAATCAGAGTGGAAGATCACCGCGCTATTTGCAAACAGATAATGGCAAAGAATTTTATAATTCAGTGTTTCAACAATTTATTAAAAGCCGGTCAATACAACATTATTCGAGTTACAGTGATCTCAAGGCCTCAATTGTAGAGAGATTCAACAAAACTCTAAAAAATCTTATGTATAAACAATTTACACTTCAAGGTAATTATAAATGGCTTAATATTCTTCCAGAACTTCTACATAAATATAACAACTCGGACCATTCCACAATCAACATGAAACCCTCTGAAGTAACTTCATCTGATGAGCAAAAATTGATCAGCACTGTTTATTATCCTAGATATCAGCCAACAACAAGAAAGGCCAAATACAGGGTGGGTGATCAAGTAAGAATCAGCAAATATAAGCACTTATTCAAAAGAGGCTTTACAAGAAACTGGAGCACTGAATTATTTACAGTGGTTCAAGTTAAACCTGGGACCCTTAACACATATATAATAAAAGACCACCGAGGAGAAATTCTCAAAGGCAGATTCTATGAACAAGAGCTCAGCAAAACTAAACAGCCTGACACATATCTCATAGAAAAAATCATCCGCAGAAAAGGCAACAAGTTATTTGTCAAATGGCTAGGACTTCCAGAACACAGCTGGATCGATGCAGACAAAATGATAATATGAACACCTGGGATGTTATAAAAAGGCTGCCAGAACCTGAACAACAAAATAAGAGAAATGGCAACTTGCTGCCTGATAATATTAGGTGTCTTATTGTTGGGCCATCTGCTTGTGGTAAAACTACACTAATGGTTGATAATTTTTTATTGGCACCCAACTGGTTAGACTGGAAAAACAGGCACTTGTATATCTTCTCTAAGAGCTTGGAACAATTAAAATATCAGCAGCTGATGAAGCTATATGATGGATTGGATATTGCCACTTTTGAACCAGATGTTAAGCCACTTCATGAATGTCTCGATAATTCTGTTGTTGTGTTTGATGACATTATACTGGATAATCAAAACAAGGTTAGAAATTTCTTTACACAGGGCCGGCACAAAAACATTGATTGTTTCTACCTGGCACAGACTTTTTCTAAAATACCGAAGCAGCTGATCCGAGACAACAGCAATTTTATATGTGTGTTTCATCAAGATCATACCAACCTCAAACACATACATGATGAATATGTAGGTGGGGACTTGAGCTACAATGATTTTTCCAAGTTTTGCAGAAGGTGCTGGAACCAGGACAGTTATGGGTTTGTCACAATTGATATGACAAGAAAACCCAATAGCGGCAAATACAGAAATAAAATCAACAATTTTCTAGACATTGAAATATAAATAAATAAACATGAAAAGGCCAATCATTGATGATCTTAAATTAAGAGATTATCTTGTAAAAAGATTTAAGGGATGGAAATCAGAGAACCGAGGAATCTATGAAAAACACAAGCAAACAGAACAGCCTATCATTGATGCTATTAGTGAATTAGGTAAGAATATCAAAACTGTTACAGAGCAAAATCAAAATTTGATCACAGAGCTTGTACCTGTAGCTGCAAGAAACATATTAGATTAACCAATCACCCCACTTTCTAGTATTCATACACCTAGTCCTGTTGCTCCTCGAAGAATTGAAGCTACTCAGGATCCTATTGAATTGGGTCTTCTTGCTCAAAAATATTTAACCACACCTAAAGACAACAAAGATGAGGTCTTTGGCTTATATGCTGACACAGAGCTTGATGGCAGCATCATACATAGAATTGGCAATTTCAGAGTAACATTTATGGGAGATGATATAATTGTTTATTCAGAATCTCATCTTGGACAAAGAGGTGGTTTTGTTAAATATCCCGGCACACCTGGGTTGTGGGAACTGATGACTAGGAAAAGGCCTGGCAGCTATACAGATCAAGATTATGAACATTACAAAGAAATATTAATAAAATCAGATGCTCTATACCAGAACAATGATCCCACACAAAAAAGAGTCAAGTCTAGCAGTGGAGCAAAATACAATTTAATCAAGCCCATATGGTCACAGATCAAGACTGGCAGTGGAATCAAACAATACAACACCCTGCCTAAAGAATTTGTGTGGGTTGATGATGTCAGGAAACTTGTAGATAGGTTATTGGTGATAGCTGGGGAGGAAAATGCTGGCAACCACAATTTTTACAATGAAAAGGTTGGAATTATGGACATGATAAGCACAAAATTGTCTAATTTTATAGTGAATGACACTAAGGGGATTGGATATCTTATAAAAATTATTAATACTCTACCCCCCAAATTTTGGAATATTTCTGAGGGTCGGGGCCTGGTTAATGACATTATAAACAAGCTGCCATTTGAACTACACATTCCAGGCTATCAGTATTGTGGTCCCGGTACAAAATTGGACCATAGATTAAACAGAGGGGATCCTGGTGTTAATCCCCTAGATGCTGCTTGTAGAGACCATGACATAGCATACAACACACATTCTGATCTTGACAAGAGACATGTTGCAGACAAGAAATTAGAAGAGGCTGCATTTGGTAGATTTGTAAGCAAAGATGCTTCTTTAAGTGAAAAAATAGCAGCATTGGGAACCACCATAGCTATGAGCACCAAACAAAAACTGGGGTGGGGGCTGTGAATATGTATATAATAAACCTAGAATGAAGGCCAAGGGTGTTATGTATCAAATACCTTATGCAGGTCTCAAATCTCTTGGGCCTATTGACAGTCTTTTAACCAAAAACCAGCGCAAGAAAAAAAATTCTTGTCTTGCAAAGGGGCATGGTATGAAATTGTTGCTTAGTACCCCCCAATTAAAAAAAATTACAGCAATCAAGAAAAAAATCACATGTGGGGGGATTCATATTTACCATCCCTGCCATCTTAGCAGCACTCGGGGCTGTTGGGAGCTTGGCTGGGGGATCAGCTGCCATAGCAAAAACAGTAATAGATGCCAAGAAAAATAGGGCAGAATTAGATGAGCAGAGGCGCCATAACCTGGCCATGGAGAAACAAGGCAAAGGTGTTAAGAGAGCCATGAATAAGTTTAAAAAAAACAAGAGCCGCTTACAAACCAAGATATTGAAGCTTTAATCAAGCCACTGGGCATCAAAAATTTTAGAGGTGTGTACATGTCTGATTCTTTACCAGAACAACCACTCAACAAAGAGTGTGGCATTGTTAATTTGGATAAGTACAAAAATCAGGGCACTCACTGGATTTGTTATCTTAAATATTTAAACAATGAGGCATTTGTGTTTGATTCATTTGGAGGTGTTCCTCCTGAAAATTTAGTAAAATATCTAAAATCACCTAATCTTTATTACAATAATGCCCGTGTTCAAAATTTCAAAGATGTTAATTGTGGACATTTGTGTTTATCTGTTCTCAGATATATGTCTCAAATAAATAAACCATCAATTGAAAATTTTCAAAAAGCCCTGTTGTATCTGAAACATCATGGGGGTATTCCATCTCACCAGCCAAAATTCAATATTGAAACTCAAATTACATGATGACATAGTGTATCCCAAAACAATAGCTCTCAGAGCATTTTATGGCATGTACTTGATCCCTAATATTACACACCACAACAACAAAATTGCAGTAGGGGATCAAAAAATTGTCATCACTCCAGGGCAGTATAATCTGTCCACTCTAAATGCTCAATTACCCAGAGGTGTAGTGTTAAGTCAAAATTCTGTCACTCACAGAGTAGAGATTGTATCTGCTACAGAAACAGTGGATCTGGGTACTATAGGAGAGCTGCTAGGATTTGAGAACAACACAAAACTTGAAGCAGGCATCAAACACACTGCTATGAATATACCTAAATTCTTAGCCATAGAGACTCTGAATATTCACTGTAATGTGGCTGAGGGTATGATCACCAAATCAAATGGCATAGGCACTCACAAACAAACCGGCATCATTGCAACATTCAAACCTATTTCCGAATTCATGGAGCCAATCATCTACAATCCATCCCCAACATTATATTTTCCTGTGTGTCATAACAGAATAGATTATATTGAATTGATGGTCACTAATGAAAAAGAAGAATTAGTTGATTTTGCTGGAGCCACAACAACTGCTATCATAGAGATTAATATTTAAATAAAAATACATACAAGAAAAAAATGGAAAATATTGAGAGTTATGAGCTACAATCATTCTCCCCAAACAGGAGGACATTTGCAAATTTAAATCAACCCAACACAGAAATTGAAGTTGATCTTGATGTAGGGGATGGATTTATACACCCTCACAGAGCAGATCTATACATCAAATTTGATGTTGTAAAGCTCGATGGAACAGATTATCCGGCAAATTCAAATATAAGATTGGTGGATAATTTTGTGCCGCATCTGTTCTCTGAAATTGAGATCAGAAAGCATGGTGTTGTTATAAACAGAGTGGATTATCCCGGCATTACCTCCACAGCTTTGGCCACATTAAAATTATCCAAAACCGAGGCTTCTTACTACAAAATAGGTGGATTTGAGGCTGGTGATAAGATATTATCTAAGAACCACACAGTGCTGTTTCCTATGCGCCTGTTGCCAGGATTCTTCTCAGATTACAAAGATATTATGTGGAAGGGTGGTTTAAGAATTACATTTAGAAGAGCTGCCAATGATAATAATGCTTTGATGAGGTACAGCACATTAAACCCTACAGGAGAAGCTCTGCCTAATACCCTACCTGATGCAGGCAAGTGCATTATTCAGACTATGGAGCTAAGAATCCCGTTTGTTGAATATGAAGCCAGTTATGCTCTTAAATACAAAGCTGATATAATAAAAAATCCACAGGTTCTTTTACAATTTTATACATATCAATGTGTACAGAAGCCCGCATCTGGTACATATTATGAGTTTGATGCTACAAATTCATTCTCCAGTATACAATATGACATGCCGGATTTTGTGGTGGTTCTGTTTCAGACTGGAAGACACAATAATCAGGAAAAAAATTCAAGTAGATTTGATAACTGCAACATCAAGAACATATATCTTAAAAATGGCAGAAATGAGGTATTCCCTAGAGAAAATTACAATTTAGACATGTCCAAGAATGATTTCCTCAAATTATATGAGGCATTTACGGCATTCAAAAGGGTCACTACTGGCAATACTGACATGTATTACACACCAGATGAATTCAAAGCACAGAGGCCCATGTTTGTCATCAACACTTCAAAAAGGAAACAAGTTGTGGTGAATGACAGGACAAACATTAAAATTATCTGTGAATTCCATGAGGCATTACCTGATGACACCATATGTAGTGTTATTCTCATAGGTGAAAAATCATATGTTTATGATGTAAGAAATGAGAGAGTCACAGAGCAATTCTAGAAGATATTTGCTCTTATTATGCTGTTATACAACACACAAACCTCAACTGTATATCAGCTAGCAGTAAATATCTTATGTGTGGGCATATTATTTTGTTGTATATATTTCAATCTTATATCAGGACTCGAACCCAAAGCCCCTGATTACAATGCAACAATATTAACACTTCTCAATATGGAATATGCCCACATTTTACTGGGTTCTGAGACCTTAATACAGACAAAATTGGATTTTGAACTGCCATAATATTTTCTAAGTCTTTGCCTAGGCTCATATTATCAGAATAGAATTGCTTTCAGCATGAAAAGCAGTTTATTGCCACTATGCCAGAAAATATGTATTTTTATCTCAATAATCTTTGTTACACTTTTACATGTCGCACAGAAAGATTAATGGCCTCTTCAGTGAATCGCACAGAAAAATCATTAATGTTCCCTTCTAGCTGTGTAGATTATATCTCTTGCGTGCCGGCAAAACATGCAAACAATTAATTATGTTTGCCCGCTTTTCCCCTATTGTATGGCTGAGCGGGTGATCCCCAATATAAAATAATTTTGCTCTGTTGAACAACACTTTTTACTAGGTTTAAGATCTGGGAGCTATCAACTAGCAATAATTATTCTCAAAATCTCACGTGTGGAGATATTATTTTGCCACATATATTTCAATCTCTCAGAACTCAAACCCGAGCCTTTTGCTTACAAAGCAACAATATTAACATTTTGCCATCAGGGGAGGCTTCACTTTTTACCAGGATTCAAACCCGAGCCTCCCGATTACAAGACAATAAAAACCATGCACCACACTCCACTAGGTTCTAAGACCCAGTATATCAATTCAAGATTCCTGGAATTTTGACAGAAAAAAACACACTATAAACAATAAAATCATATGGGAACTTGGCATTGTTTTAAGTATAGCCAAATCTGCTTGAGGGGGGTTCATACTTTCTCAGGAAATATTTGAGGGCATTTTCACAAAAATCTTGGATTAGACGGGGTTCCACACTTGAGCAAAAAGCTCATATGGGCATGTTGAGCAAGTTTTAAGTGTAAGCAAATCTGCTTGAGGGGGGTTCATACTTTCTCGAGTTTATAATACAGTCAATACAACTACTACAGGTCGTGGATGTTCGCCCCGCACCACCTAGATAACGCCCATGAGACAACGCTGTGTAGATCTTTTAGTTTACTGGGTACTCTCTCGTCGTCCTGTGTGAGAAAATTAGCAGAATACAGTACATAGGAACTTTTTATACAAGTGTTTATTCCTCCATGACACCTCCGATCCAAGTTCACCATAGGCTCTCCTCTTAATAGATACGTATATCATGCAAGCAATGTTTGTTTCTCCTTTTCCGATGTTTCTGTTATTCTTATTGCCCCCTCTGCGCAAAAACTGCAACAAATTCTCAATTGCAACTTTCTTCCTGGGCCTGGTCCGATGCTACCCCCAGGCACGTATCTAGAAATAAGTTTCGGGGGTGGGGGGGTCCTAACCAAGTATCTCAGGAATAATAATAATAATAATAATGTTTATATTAAAATAATTATAAATCAAATTAATACTAATTACGATACATAAATTAATAATATTATTACACCATTAGGTAAAAAGACTGTATAAGATTAGAGATATACGTATAAGAGTGCATTCATTATGTAGCTTACCTGTAGTTAAGATCGGAATAATTTACATAAAAACAAGTGCACTGGCAATGAAATTAAAGTCAAATAGATGAATAATTGAATATTTATCGAATAAGAAAAATTATGTTACATGTAGTTGGAGAAAAGTAAGTTTCTGATTAAAATTTTATGCATATTATTTTGAGTAGTAGTGTACATAAATATTCTTTGTAATGTCATCAAAGCCGTATGATCCCAATATAATCCTTGCCTTGTAAAAAGTTCAGAGGAAATTAATGACCATCGACTATGCAACAAATGCTAATATTTTCATTACTTAATTTTAGTACTTGGTGAGTCGTTCAGGAAGTCCGGACCCCTGGACCCCCTTTAAATACGTCCTTTCTGTCCTTCAAAACCGTATGATCTCAATATAAACCTTGCCTTCCAATAAGTTCAGAGGAAATGACAACAAATGCTAAACGAGTATATTTTCATTATTTAATTTTCGTACTTAATTAGTCTTTCGGGTAGGGGAGGTCCAGACCCCCTAAATACGTCCATCGTGTCCTTCAAAGTCCTATATTCCAATATAATTCTTGTCTTCCAATAAGTTCAGAGGAAGTTATACAACAACGGCTAAACTAATATATTTTTCATTATTTAATTTTAGTTCTTGATAAATCTTTCTGGGGGTCCGGACCCCCTCCCTAAATACGTCCTTGTCCTTGGCTACCCCTGCTTTTCAAAATGAATTTCTTGCTTAAGAGCACCAAACGTAACCTACCTAACCTAGCATATGCTTATTCCTGCTGTCATTTCAATATGAGTAGGTTAGGCAGGCCATGGTGCTCGTAGCATTCATCTGCCGATCTCCATGGCGGAATGGTTAGCATGCCGGGGTCAAAGGTTCGAATCCCGATCTGGGCATGGGTGTTTTTTGTGACTGTTCTTTCACCAGTTTGATCATATCATCACTCATTCTCATCTTTGCGATTAGCCAAAAGTGGCAGAAAAGCGAGGTAAAATAACCAAATCAAATCTTAGCATGTATCTCTAAGTTTGCTAAAACTTTCTCTAGCTGCTCGTTCCCTGTATGCCTCCAAATACGTAAGTAGTGGAAATTAGTTGTTTCTAAGTCGTACTTTGTAGGTATCCTCTTTTTTTATCAATTGAATATCAGTTTTTGACATATTTTGACAATTTTTTGTCGATGTTTTAGTACAATTTTCAATGCACCATTTCTTTCCCACCTCGTACTTGTAGGTATATCACGATCTTACGTGATATAACTTAACCTATTCATTTTTTTTGCTAAACTACACGAGAGCCCTCTACATGCTTTGACCTACTTTAGAGTAGACCTAAATAGAGAGTTCACAAACCGAAAGTGAGGCTCGGTGAGGCTCGCCTTAATGGTTTGCTCTTGTAAGGCATAAGCCTCATTTTCTCGCAGTGTTGCCAACACCTTACTCGATCACGATCTTACGTGACCTATCCTTTTTTTATCTTACGATTTTTTTTAACGATCTTCAGTGATATAACTTAACCTATCATTTTTTTTATTTGCGCACCGAACTAACTTACATTATATTTTATATAACCTAAAAAAATGTGTTGATTTTTTTTAAAAAAAAAACTGTTCCGTCACCCTCTCGTTCTTCACGTCGTACGCGAAAGACTTCTCTGCGACCAGGATGACGCTGCACATGGTATCATGGTATCCTCGGGCAGCGCGTCGTGGAACTCGCAAACGACCTTGATGTTGGTGCGATCGTTGACCACCACCTGCTTCCGCTTCGTCGTGTTGATGACGAACATCGGCCTGTGGGTTTTGAATTCGCTGAGCGTGTAGTACATGTCCACGTTTCCCTCGGTCACGCGCTTGTAAGCAGAGTACGCTTCGTAAAGTTTGAGGTAATCATCTTTGGTCATGTCGAGGTTGTAATTCTCGCGCGGGAACACTTCGTTCCTACCATTCTTCAGATATACATTCTTGATCTTGCAGTCGTCGAATTTACTGGAATCTTTTTCCTGATTCTTGTCCCTCCCGGTCTGAAAGAGCACAATGACGAAATCTGGCATGTCGAACTGTATGTTGTTGAACTGCGTCGTCACGTCGAATTCCATGTGACTTCCGGACGCTAATTTTTGCACGCACTGGTAACCGTGAAAGTGAATGGGCACCTGTGGACTTTTCAAGATCTCCGCTTTGTACTTGAGGGCGTAGTTCGTTTCGTATTCCACCACCGGCATTCTCAATTCCATGCTCCGGATGACGCATTTCGCTGCTTCGGGTAAAGTGTTGGGCAGCGGCGTGATACCGTCCGCGTTCAAGTTACTGTATCGTATCATTGCGTCGTTGTCGTTGGCCGCTCTTCGAAATGTGATTCTCAGTCCTCCCTTCCACATGATCTCCTTGTAGTCCGAGAAGAATCCCGGAAGCAGACGCATGGGAAAGAGTACCGTGTGACTTCTCGTCGATATTTTGGTTTCCGCTTCGAATCCTCCCGCTTGATAGTATGCTGCGTCCGTTTTGGATAATTTCAATGTTCCCACTGCCGTCGACGTGATGCCTGGATAATCGATTCTGTCGATGACGGTGTTGTGTTTCCTCACCTCCACCTGCGAGAACAGGTGAGGCACGAAGTTGTCCACGAGTATCAAATTTGCTGCTGCGGGGAACGCGTCTCCGCTTTCTTTCTTCACCACGTCGAATTGAAGGTAAAGGTCCGCTCTGTGGGGATGAACGAACCCATCGCCTACGTCCACGTCGTATTCGATCTCCCGGTTCGCTTCGTTCAAATTTGCGAACGTGCGACGGTTCGGAGGGAAAGATTGCAATTCGTAACTTTCGATTTGCTCCATTTTTTTTCACTATGTGTTATTTATTATACGTCGATCTCCAGGACGGCCGTCGTCGTGGCACCTGCAAAATCCACCACGTCTCCTTTCTCGTTCGTCACCACCAACTCTATGTTGTCTATGCGGTTGCGACATACTGGAAAATAGATCGGCGAAGAGGGTGTGTAGATGATCGGTTCCATGAATTTGGAACTGGGTTTGAACGTGGCTATGATTCCCGTCTGCTTGTGACTTCCCAGCAACCCTTCGGATTTCGTGATCATTCCTTCCGCTACGTTGCAGTGAACGTTCAAAGTTTCGATGGCTAGAAATTTAGGAATGTTTGCTCCCGTGTGCTTGATGCCAGCTTCGAGTTTGGTGTGGTTCTCGAAACCTAAAAGTTCTCCTATGGTGCCCAGGTCCACGGTCTCCGTTGCGGACACGATTTCGACTCTGTGCGTGACCGAATTTTGAGAAAAGTACGTGCCTTTGGGTAATTGAGCTTGCAAAGTAGAAAGATTGTATTGACCTGGCGTGACGACGATATGTTCGCTTCCGACGCTAATTTTGTTGTTGTGCTGCGTGACGTTAGGTATGAGGTACATGCTGTAGAATGCACGCAAAGCTATGGATTTAGGATAGACGATGTCGTCGTGCAGCGTGAGTTTCAAGATCGAAGATTCGCTCGTGAGATGGAACACGCCCATCGTGATGCTTTAGGTTCCACAATGCTTTCTGGAAATCTTCCACCTGTGGCTTATTTATTTTAGAGAGAAACGCGAGCATGGAGAGGCAGAGATGACCGCAGTTCACGTCTCCGAAATTTTGAATGCGTTCGTTGTTGTAGTATATAGGATTGTTCGTTTTCAGATAACGAACTAAATTTGTAGGTGGAACACCTCCGAAAGAATCGAAAACAAATGCTTTATCATTTTTGTGGTAACATACCAATGCCTGCCTGGATTTTCTTGACTGTCCAAGTTGACTACTCCGCATTCTCTTTTTTTAACGGTTGAAGGTAACGAATCGGACATGAAAACGCCTCTGAAATGTTTGATTTGTAATGGTTTGATTAAAGATTCAATGTCTCGGTTGGTGAGTGCTGTTTCTTTTTTTTTTTTTTAACTTTTTCATGACGCCCTTCCCCTTCTTCTCCATTGCCAGATTGTGACGTTTCTGTTCTTCCAATTCCGCCTTGTTCTTCTCCGAGTCGATGACTGTTTTCGCGATGGCGGCGCTACCCCCGGCCAAACTTCCAACGGCCCCCAATGCTGCCAGGATGGCCGGGATGCTGAATATGAAACCTCCGATCTTTTGCTGTTTCCGCGAACGCTGCAACCGTCTCAATTGAGGTGTGCTGAGAAGTAATTTCATTCCGTGTCCTTTGGACAAGCAAGAACGTTTCTTCTCGCGTTGTTTCTTGGTGAGTAACCCATCCAGGGCACCCAGCGTTTTCAGATTCGAATATGGTATCTGGTACACGACACCCTTGGGCTTCATGTTTTTTTGTTTTTTTTCACGGTATGTTATTTATATATATGTTCTGAGATGACTACGTAGGCGGAGACATGGACTACAATCAATTTTCGGAACGCTGCTCTTCTTGCTGGAACAGTGACGATTTCGGATTCGCGACGATCGACATGACGAGGAAACCCAACGACGGAAAATACAGAAACAAAATCAACGACTTTCTAAATGTTGCAACGTTGTGAGAAACGACGTGTATAAATAACGTTATGACGAAACGAAAAATCGAAGACGAAAATCTTAAGCTTCGCGATTACCTCGTGAAACGCTTCAAAGGTTGGAAATCCGAGAATCGCGGATTCTACGAAGAGAAGAAGCGTCAGGATCAACCTGTGATCGACGCCATCAGCGGTCTAGGTAAAGAAATTAAAAGTGTCACCGAACAAAATAAAAATTTGATCAACGAACTCGTACCACGTGCAGCTAAAAGTTACATTGTACCCACGCCCATTTCAAGCATTCCTTCGACGCCGTTCGAACTGAAGGAAGTACCGGCACGACGTCAAGCCATAGGTAGCACGTCGTCTTCGGATAAGATTGAGTTGGGACCTTTGGCACGAGACTACCTCAGCACGGGGAAGTTCGACAAGGATGAAGTGTTCGGATTGTATCCGAGGATGGAAACCAACGAGGGTGTGATTTGGAAGATTGGGAAATCGAAAGTCACCTTCGAAGGCAACGACATTAAAGTTAATTTAGGCGAGAAGAACAGTTGGACCAGGTATCCAGGTACGGTGGGACTGTGGGAACTCGTTGCCAAAAAATATCCAAAAGATTACACCGACGAAGATTACCAGAGTTACAGGGAAACTCTAATCATGACGGATGCCATGTACCAGAACAACGATGCCTCGCAGAATAGGGTGAAATCGAGCAGCGGTGAGAAGTACAGGAATCTCATCAAACCGATATGGAACGAGGTGAAGAGTGGAAGCGGGGTCAAACGCTGCAACACGTTACCCAAAGAATTCGTTTGGGTGGACGACGTGAGGAAACTCTTTGACCGATTGTTAGTGATAGCCGGCGAAGAGAATGCAGGCAATCGTAATTTCTACAACGAGAAGGTTGGCATCGTGGACATGATCAGCACGAAACTTTCCAACTTCATCGTGAACGACGACAAGGGCATAGGTTACCTGATCAAAATTATCAACACGCTGCCTCCGAGATTCTGGAACGTGGCCGAAGGAAGTGGACTCGTGAACGACATCATCAACAAGTTACCTTTCGAGATGCATTTACCTGGCTACCAGTACTGCGGACCGGGTACCAAACTCGAGAAAAGATTGGAGAGAGGAGACAAGGGTGTGAATCCGTTGGACGCTGCATGCAAAGATCACGACATCGCTTACAACACTCGCACCGATCTGGATGCACGTCACGAAGCAGACAAGAAATTGGAGCATGCCGCTTTCGAAAGATTCGTCAGCAGAGACGCTTCTTTGGGTGAAAGAGTTGCAGCACTGGGCACCTACCATCGCCATGTGCACGAAACAAAAATTTGGATGGGGTATATAAATAAATAACATACAGTAAAAAAAAAATTATAACAACATGTCTTGTATAACCGACTTACCGCACGAACTGCTATGAAAAATATTCAAACACGCTTTAAACGGAGATTGCGGGGATGTGGGGAAACTTTTAAACATAGCAAGAACAACACCGGAATTTCGTTTCCCTTGTGAAATGGTTTTCAAGGACCATCTTCGGGAGATCAGTGGCATGAGGTGCGGTGATCTCGACACTCTTCTTTCGGCTGAAGGGGAAAAATTAAACGACAGGATGGACGAACTTCACGAGGCGAGGCAGGGGAGAAGACGATACACGGATGATTGGCGCAAGTCTAAACAGGAGACCGAAGATATCATCACGCACATCATCGCGTTTTCCAAAGCACGAACTTTCTTTCTCTAACACACACAAAAAAATCTTCGATACAAATCGTGAAAAAAGAAAAAAATTCTTCGGTATATATAAATAACACACATTGTGAAAAAAATTAAATTTCTATAACACACACACCCTGAAATGTTCTCTTCGATATGACTTACCTCCAAGCATTAAAACAAATGCTAAATTCATCAGTCGAATATGTAAAAATTCAGGAATTGGAAGTGGACAAACCTTACACGATAACGTCCGGTTCAATTGTTTCTACCCAGTATGGTCCCAAGGTGCGTCTGTTGCTCAACGGACAATACAGTCTATTTTTACCAGATCGATACGTAACATGTTATCCGACGAGAAGCTAGCTATTTTAATCGAGAACAAAACTCGAATCGTGTACAAGTGGACAAAGGAACTTCTTGGTAAGAAAACGAAGCACGTAATAGAATTTGTTTAATCACAGACACCCACCCCCGGAATATATATATAAATAACATACCATGAAAAAATGACAACTTGTATAACTCAACTTCCTCCCGAAGTGTTGAACAAAATATTTACGTTCATGTTCGACGGGGATGTAACTAAACTCATAGTCTTGTGTAAAGTAACGCCAGAATTTTGTTCACTGTGCAAAATGATTTTCATGGATCACCACCGAGAAATAAGCGAAATGAAAAAATGTTCCGATCCCGAGACTCTGTTTCGAGCTGCAGACAAAAAAATTGACGATAGGTTAGACGAGCTGCACGTGTGGAGGAAGGGGAGAAGAAGATTTACCGAAGACTGGTACGCGTCGAACATTGAAACTGACGATCTTGTAAAACACATGATAGCATTAGGCGAAGCAAAAACTTTTTTTTCTTTCCCAGAATACATATATATAAATAACACACCGCCACCTATTCTCATTTGTGTTGAGTGAAACGATATAAATAACATACCTTGAAAAAAAAATTACACGAGTGAGGGAAAAAATATCTCAGAACATATATATAAATAACATACCGTGAAAAAAAAAAAAACATGAAGCCCAAGGGTGTCGTGTACCAGATACCATATTCGAATCTGAAAACGCTGGGTGCCCTGGATGGGTTACTCACCAAGAAACAACGCGAGAAGAAACGTTCTTGCTTGTCCAAAGGACACGGAATGAAATTACTTCTCAGCACACCTCAATTGAGACGGTTGCAGCGTTCGCGGAAACAGCAAAAGATCGGAGGTTTCATATTCAGCATCCCGGCCATCCTGGCAGCATTGGGGGCCGTTGGAAGTTTGGCCGGGGGTAGCGCCGCCATCGCGAAAACAGTCATCGACTCGGAGAAGAACAAGGCGGAATTGGAAGAACAGAAACGTCACAATCTGGCAATGGAGAAGAAGGGGAAGGGCGTCATGAAAAAGTTAAAAAAAAAAAAGAAACAGCACTCACCAACCGAGACATTGAATCTTTAATCAAACCATTACAAATCAAACATTTCAGAGGCGTTTTCATGTCCGATTCGTTACCTTCAACCGTTAAAAAAAGAGAATGCGGAGTAGTCAACTTGGACAGTCAAGAAAATCCAGGCAGGCATTGGTATGTTACCACAAAAATGATAAAGCATTTGTTTTCGATTCTTTCGGAGGTGTTCCACCTACAAATTTAGTTCGTTATCTGAAAACGAACAATCCTATATACTACAACAACGAACGCATTCAAAATTTCGGAGACGTGAACTGCGGTCATCTCTGCCTCTCCATGCTCGCGTTTCTCTCTAAAATAAATAAGCCACAGGTGGAAGATTTCCAGAAAGCATTGTGGAACCTAAAGCATCACGATGGGCGTGTTCCATCTCACGAGCGAATCTTCGATCTTGAAACTCACGCTGCACGACGACATCGTCTATCCTAAATCCATAGCTTTGCGTGCATTCTACAGCATGTACCTCATACCTAACGTCACGCAGCACAACAACAAAATTAGCGTCGGAAGCGAACATATCGTCGTCACGCCAGGTCAATACAATCTTTCTACTTTGCAAGCTCAATTACCCAAAGGCACGTACTTTTCTCAAAATTCGGTCACGCACAGAGTCGAAATCGTGTCCGCAACGGAGACCGTGGACCTGGGCACCATAGGAGAACTTTTAGGTTTCGAGAACCACACCAAACTCGAAGCTGGCATCAAGCACACGGGAGCAAACATTCCTAAATTTCTAGCCATCGAAACTTTGAACGTTCACTGCAACGTAGCGGAAGGAATGATCACGAAATCCGAAGGGTTGCTGGGAAGTCACAAGCAGACGGGAATCATAGCCACGTTCAAACCCAGTTCCAAATTCATGGAACCGATCATCTACACACCCTCTTCGCCGATCTATTTTCCAGTATGTCGCAACCGCATAGACAACATAGAGTTGGTGGTGACGAACGAGAAAGGAGACGTGGTGGATTTTGCAGGTGCCACGACGACGGCCGTCCTGGAGATCGACGTATAATAAATAACACATAGTGAAAAAAAAATGGAGCAAATCGAAAGTTACGAATTGCAATCTTTCCCTCCGAACCGTCGCACGTTCGCAAATTTGAACGAAGCGAACCGGGAGATCGAATACGACGTGGACGTAGGCGATGGGTTCGTTCATCCCCACAGAGCGGACCTTTACCTTCAATTCGACGTGGTGAAGAAAGAAAGCGGAGACGCGTTCCCCGCAGCAGCAAATTTGATACTCGTGGACAACTTCGTGCCTCACCTGTTCTCGCAGGTGGAGGTGAGGAAACACAACACCGTCATCGACAGAATCGATTATCCAGGCATCACGTCGACGGCAGTGGGAACATTGAAATTATCCAAAACGGACGCAGCATACTATCAAGCGGGAGGATTCGAAGCGGAAACCAAAATATCGACGAGAAGTCACACGGTACTCTTTCCCATGCGTCTGCTTCCGGGATTCTTCTCGGACTACAAGGAGATCATGTGGAAGGGAGGACTGAGAATCACATTTCGAAGAGCGGCCAACGACAACGACGCAATGATGCGGTACAGTAACTTGAACGCGGACGGTATCACGCCGCTGCCCAACACTTTACCCGAAGCAGCGAAATGCGTCATCCGGAGCATGGAATTGAGAATGCCGGTGGTGGAATACGAAACGAACTACGCCCTCAAGTACAAAGCGGAGATCTTGAAAAGTCCACAGGTGCCCATTCACTTTCACGGTTACCAGTGCGTGCAAAAATTAGCGTCCGGAAGTCACATGGAATTCGACGTGACGACGCAGTTCAACAACATACAGTTCGACATGCCAGATTTCGTCATTGTGCTCTTTCAGACCGGGAGGGACAAGAATCAGGAAAAAGATTCCAGTAAATTCGACGACTGCAAGATCAAGAATGTTTATCTGAAGAATAGTAGTGTGTTTGGTACTATAACCAGTGCCGGAAAGTATGAACCCCCCTCATGCAGATTTGGCTACACTTAAAACTAGCTCAACATGCCCATATGAGCTTTTTGCTCAAGTGTGGAACCCCGTCTAATCCAAGATTTTTGTAAAAATGCCCTCGGGAATTTCCTGAGAAATATGACCCCCCTCAGATTGATTTGCCTACACTTATAAAAGGCACTTCTGTGAGATTGTTGTCCATAAACCTGTCAAAAATATGCCCCTCTTGATATTTTTTTGCCCACACCCAAAACTACGCAAACGTATTAACACACCCACACACACCCACACACACACACACACACACATACACCCACCCACACACACACACACACACACACACACACACACACACAAAGCACATTGTTGAACCCAACTGATATTTTTTATTAAGTATAGAGTTTTGATTTGAACCCCAAGAAATTTTATATAAACACCAAAGCCAAAAATATTAACACACACACACACATACACACACACACACACACACACACACACAAAGCACATTGTTGAACCCAACTGATATTTTTTATTAAGTATAGAGTTTTGATTTGAACCCCAAGAAATTTTATATAAATACCAAAGCCAAAAATATTAACACACATACACACATACACACACACACAAAATATTCAAAACACACTGCTGAACCTAACTGATATTTTTTATTAAGCATAGAATTTTGATTTGAATCCCAAGAAATTGTATATAAATACCAAAGCCAAAAATATTCACACACACACACACACACACACACACACACACACACACACACACACAAAGCACATTGTTGAACACAACTGATATTTTTTATTAAGTATAGAGTTTTGATTTGAACCCCAAGAAATTTTATATAAATATCAAAGCCAAAAATATTAACACACATACACACATACACACATACACACACACACAAAATATTCAAAACACACTGCTGAACCTAACTGATATTTTTTATTAAGCATAGAATTTTGATTTGAATCCCAAGAAATTGTATATAATAAACAACAACAAAAATGTCAAATCAAAAATATTGTAATCAATGCAAAAAAAATATATCCAGCCCCAATTGGGCTAAGCATCAAAGGAATTGTAATCCAGACAAATACAGAACTCCCACAAAAATTTGCCCTAAATGCCATAGAAAATATAGCATGCAATACTTCACATATACACATAAAGGTACTTGCTCTGCACAGTCATCAACATTGCCCCCTCAACCATCTACATCTGGTCTGAAAAGGAAACATGAAACACCTGTTAATGCTGGACCGGCAAAGCAGCCACGCTATGAACCCATCCATAGCAGTTTTAATGGCCAATTAATGGATTACCGGTTTGTATCAGAGCCAAGATGTGGAATTAAGACTTTTTTGAAGAGTATAAATCCAGATGTGCAGGCAATTCTAAATGCACAAAATGGCTCTTATAAGCTGTCCCTCAAATTGTTTACACAATATAAGAAGCCAAATGGCACAAAATTTACACAGCCCCACATAACAGAAACTGTACCGGTATATTCAAATGCAAATTCAGACAAAATAATAAGCAGTTTAATAGATCAATTGAATATTAAACACTCTGAATTTGCGGCAAAAGAGTCTGGATGGAGCCTATGCGGATCTCCACACAAGTTATATGTTAATATTTCTGAATTCAACCCATTACAAGGATCTACATATCTGCCATTACCTGCCAATATCAAAAACAAAACAGCCGTGGTTAATATAAAAAATAATGACCAGAAATGCTTTTTGTGGTGTATTTTAGCTGCTTTGTATCCAGTTTCAAGGAATCCTGAGAGAATAACTTATTATAAGCAACATGAACACAATTTCGATGAGGCAATGGAGGGTTTAGAATATCCAATGCCTGTTCAGAATATTGATAAATTTGAAAAAAAAGGCCAGGCACATCAATGGCAAACAATTATCTATTAATGTATTTACTTGTTCTACCCGTGACAATTGCTTGATAGATCCTCTCAGAATCAGTACACTTGATGATGAATCTGGTGTTCCGATTGATCTGCTCTTAATTGAAGGGGGTGGCACAAATCATTACACTCTGATACATAATCTTGAAGCTTTAGTCAGAACACAACTAGACAAATTTAATAGAATATTCAAGTTGTGCAGAAGATGTTTAACTGTTTCTGATGGTAGAAAAATGGTGAATGGAGTTCGTGAAAAAAATGCAGAAATTGCCAAAAACAAGTTAATTGAGCATCTGAAATACTGTGGCAACCATAAACCTGTTCATATGGTGATGCCAATGCCAAGTGAAAATGCAAAATTCAATAAGTTTGAAGCCTTGTTGGAACACCCAGCATATATAGTGTGTGATTTTGAATCAAATCTCAAACCTCTTGCTTTCTGTAGCCCAGACCCTGAGGAATCTTCAATTACACCATACCAGCTACATGAACCTTCCAGTTTTTATTATGTGATTGTACAGGATGGTGTGGTTAGTAAAGAATATTTATACATGGGAGCAGATGCCATCAAAGAATTTGCACATAGAATAGAAAATGAGTGCCATGACATAGCATCTAATATCTTATTAAAATCAAAACCCATGTTGCCTTTAACAGAGAAACAGATTGAAGATTTCAACAATGCAGAAAAATGCCCGGTATGTGATTCTGAATTTTCAGATGCAAATATCAAGGTTCATCGCCATTCTCATACAGATGGTAAATTCTTAATAGCCCTGTGTAATAGCTGTAATATTAAGATCGAGAGACCAAAATTTATCCCTATATTTTGCCATGGAGCATCCAATTATGATTTTCATCATTTGATCAGGTACGAGGGGTTTGACAAGCAGAATTTAAATATTGTAGCAGAAAATGATGAGAAATATAAAGCTATTAGCAAGAAAATTAAAGTTAATGGTGTTTCTATTCACTTAAGATTTCTTGATTCATACAGAATTTTATCGGCTAGCCTGGCTACACTGGCCACTCAATTATCTGATGATCAATTCAAAATCACATATGCCTTGTTTCCAAATCAGGACCTGAAATTAATTAGGCGGAAGGGTGTATATCCATATGACTATGTTACAGATTTTTCCAAATTTGATGAGTGTTCTCTGCCACCAAAACAACAGTTTTACAGCAAAATCAGAGGATCTGGAATCACTGATGATGATTATCACCATGCCCAATTGATGTGGAACAATTTAAAATGCCAGACATTTGGTGATTATCACAAGGCATATTTGAAACTTGATGTGACCCTCTTAGCTGATATATTGCAGGCATTCAGAAAATCTTCTATGCAAAATTATAGATTGGATCCAGTGTATTTTTATAGTGCCCCGGGCCTAGCATGGGCTGCAATGTTTTTAAATACTAAAAAGCAATTGGATCTAATCCAAGATCAAGATATGTACTTGTTTATGGAGCAATGTATAAGAGGAGGCATGGTGCAATGTTCTCAGAGATATGCCAGAGCAAATAACAAATATATGCCTGATTATGATCCAGCACGGCCATCAAATTATATATTGTATGTGGATGCAAACAGCCTCTATGGTTATGCTATGATGGATAAACTGCCATATGCAGGGCTTGAGTGGGTTGAAAATTTCAATATTGAAGATCTTAAGGATTTTGATGACAGTGACTATGGCCTCTTCTTAGAGGTTGATCTGACAATTCCAGATAATTTACACAACAAATTTTCTGATCTGCCCCCAATTCCTGAGGTTAAGTGTTCACCTAGCTCTAAACAGAAGAAATTGATGATGACTCTAGAGCCGAAACAGGGTTATGTCATATATAACAAAAACCTCCAGTTCCTGATGAATCATGGTGTTCAAGTGACCAAAGTTGGAAAAGTTTTGAGGTTCAGGCACTCAAAATGGTTGAAGCCATATATTGTTACAAACACAGAGCTTCGAACATCTGCATTGAGCCAATTTGATAAAACTTTGTTTAAATTGATGGTCAATTCTGTGTATGGCAAAACTATTGAAAATGTCAGAAAACATACCAATGTTAAAATAATTACTGACCCCAGCCTGAGCAAAAAATTGGTTGCAAAGCCTAATTTCAATTACAGAAGAATTTATGATGAAAATATGGCACTTTTCAACATGAAAAAAACAAAGATTAAGTTTGATAAACCTATTTATGTAGGGGCTGTGATATTGGAATTGGCCAAATTACATATGTTAGAGCTCTATTATGATGTGTTGAAACCTTTTTATGGTAATTGTGTAAAATTGATGTACATGGACACGGATAGTTTTGTTCTTGATATTCAAACAGAAGATGTTTATCAAGATATTGCACAGCCTGCATTGCTTGAATATTTTGATACCACTGAACATTCAAAAATTAAACACCACAACAAAAAGGTGCCTGGCAAGTTAAAAGATGAGACACTTGGTGATGTTATTGTGGCATTTGCTGGGTTAAGGGCCAAGATGTACAGTTTTGAGACATGTAGTGGTGCTGTTGCCAAAAAGGCCAAGGGCATTGGCAGAGTGACTGTTGACAAAGAGCTTGAATTTGAGGATTACAAAAATTGCCTCAAATCATGTAGCACAATCAGAACATCAGAAAATAGAATTCAGAGTGTGGATCACTTATTGACTAGCAATATTGTAAGAAAAGTGGCTCTGGACCCACATGATGATAAGAGATGTATTTTATCATGTGGCATACATACTCTACCATGGGGGCATTGTGATTTGAAAAATGGCAATCAATGCCCAATTACAGAGCATGATTTGAAATAAATAAACATGCCTATGAACTTATTTGGGTTCAAAAAACAGGCTATTATGGAGCTGCCAACACCACAACCCTCTTCTGATATAATATCTAAACTGAGTGCTTTGTTAATTATTCATCTGAACAGCATACTTACAGATGTTGATGATAAAACAGGTAAAACATTGTACATATTTAACAATAATTTAAATTATTACCAATTACCTGTAGGTGGTCAATTGCAATTTATTACAACCCCTGAGGGCAATGTCAAGATTTCAATAGGGAAAAATATTTACAGAATTAAGCACTCAAACATGATTTCTGGCACTGTTTATACTGTTTCTGCTGGTGACTGCTTATATATTGAGGTCCCTGGATCATATGACAAGCTTATACCTTTTATTATAGAATTAAGAATCAGATATTCAATAATAAATAACCGCTAAAACAAAAATGCCTAATGATATTTTTGGCCATACAAGGCATGAAGATCACAGTGATGAGATTTTGATGCTTGATGTCAGAGTCAAGAAATTAAGAAGTGATTTACAAGCTTTACAAACTACACTCAATGCCAGTCTTCAATTAGAAATTACAAATTTGCAATCACAATGCATGGACCCTCTTCTTAAAATTGATTCTGAACTCAAAGTGCTGCTTCAGAAATATACTGACCTGGCTACATTGGATAATTTTCAAAGTTTAGAAGAAGCTGTAGCAGCTCTTCAAGCCAAATTTAAGACCCAGGCTAACAACTCTGAGCAATTGAAACAACAATTAGAGGAACAGATAAATAATGTCCAGGCACAGCTCCAAACAATTGTCAAAAGTATAAAATCACAAGAAGATTTTGATCTAGTGATTTCCACTCTAAAGGAACAGATTCAGTCACTCCAAATACCTAATCTGGACCCTCTGAACAATGCCATAGCCGAGGTTAAAGAAAAAATTGAGACACTTGAAAATTTTATGAACAATTTGACATCTTCTGATGCTTTGAGTGCAATAACTCGGAGTGTTGCCACCATCAAGCTGCAACTTGAAACATATGAAGATTTTGGAAAAATTCAAAGTACCATAACCCATCTTGAGGGTACAATAGCAGCAGTGCAAAGTGATTTGACAAATGTACAAGAATCTCTGGAATCCCGCTTGCCCGGTATTGTAGACACACTTGTCAGTGTCCAGGAACAGATTACAAAGCTTGAAAACCTCAACACTGAATCTGAACTATCTCATTTTCATCACTTGATTGATGATATCCAAACAAAGCTTGAAATTTTACAACAATCAACACCCACTCAGGCAGATATAGCCCTGCTCCAAGATGCTATGCAAAATGTGGCTGATGCTTCTGAATTAAACAATGTGAAATTGGCACTTGAATCTCTGCAAAATACTGTAACAAATCTGCCTACATCACAGGAACTTAAAAATATTAAGAGGGAAGTGAATAGGATATTGAAATCAGAAGATATCAAGAATATCCAGACAGAGATCAAACAACTTACTCAGACAGTGGCCACTCTACCAACTAATCAACATATTAATGAACTGCATGCCCTGTTTGAGGATATCAGAAAACAGGTCCATGATCTTACTGCTCAAAATTCAAAATTGGCAGTTATTGAAAATTTGCAACAAATTGTAGCTAATATCAAGCAACAGATAGGGACCATGGAATCCAATCAAGCAAATGCTCTGTCTGTTTTTGCCACCCAGCTTCAAGAGATTGTGCAACAATACAAGAAACTTATTGTGGACATAAAAATCAAGCCAGGCCATGATGATGTTGTTAGAACCATCAATGAGCACCTTGAATCTGTAACAAGCAGATTGCTTACAGCAGAAAAAGAAATAACAGGCATAATCGAGAATCCAAAACATACAGTAATTCTTGAATTGTACAGCATCCCCAACAAAGAATATGATTCACCATTTACACCAGGTGGCAAAATATATATGCTGTCCCCTGCACAATTTTATTACCAGTTTTTTGTTGGGGGCACACTTAGACCAATCAAGATCAAATATTGGCTTCAACCACAGGCACACCACTACCCCACCTTATCAATAACAAATGCTGATAACAAAGCAAAAATCACCAGTGTAGAGTTAGAGGATTTTACAGACCCCAATACATTAGAAACAGCCTATGTTGAAGATGATGGCTCTCTGGAATTTAAAATACAAATAGGGGACAAATTATATTTAGAAAATCCTGTAGTATCAGCTGCTGAACACCCTATAGTTGCAATATTCTTGTTTACATATTATGTCTAGACAAATTATTGTTGATGAATTACACAGACAGGCCAGACATAATTTTAAGAGACTGTCAGTAGTCACAAAAGGCAGAGATGATTTATGGCAGAGCGACTTGATTGAGATGGCAAGTGGACAGCTGAAAAACTTAGACAAAATCAACAAGGGCTACAAGTATCTACTCACTGTAATAGACACATTTTCAAAATTTGCCTGGGCTGTGCCACTCAAATCCAAGACTGGAAAATGTGTTACAGAAGCCATCAGGACAATCATCAATCAGAGTGGAAGATCACCGCGCTATTTGCAAACAGATAATGGCAAAGAATTTTATAATTCTGTGTTCCAACAATTTATTAAAAGCCAGTCAATAAAACATTACTCGAGTTACAGTGATCTCAAAGCCTCAATTGTAGAGAGATTCAACAAAACCCTAAAAAATCTTATGTATAAACAATTTATACTTCAAGGTAATTATAAATGGCTTAATATTCTTCCAGAACTTCTACATAAATATAACAACTCGGTCCATTCCACAATCAACATGAAACCCTCTGAAGTAACTCCATCTGATGAGCAAAAATTGATCAGAACTGTTTATTATCCTAGATAACAGCCAACAACAAGAAAGGCCAAATACAAGGTGGGTGATCAAGTAAGAATCAGCAAATATAAGCACTTATTCAAAAGAGGCTTTACAAGAAACTGGAGCACTGAATTATTTACAGTGGTTCAAGTTAAACCTGGGACCCTTAACACATATATAATAAAAGATCACCGAGGAGAAATTCTCAAAGGCCGGTTCTATGAAGAAGAACTCACCAAAACTAAACAGCCTGACACATATCTCATAGAAAAAATCATCCGCAGAAAAGGCAACAAGTTATTTGTCAAATGGCTAGGACTTCCAGAACACAGCTGGATCGATGCAGACAAAGTGATAATATGAGCACCTGGGATGTTATAAAAAGGCTGCCAGAACCTGAACAGCAGATTAAGAGAAATGGCAAGTTGCTGCCTGAAAATATTAGATGTCTTATTGTTGGGCCATCGGCTTGTGGTAAAACTACACTAATGGTTGATAATTTTTTATTGGCACCCAACTGGTTAGATTGGAAAAACAGGCACTTGTATGTTTTCTCTAAGAGCTTGGAACAATTAAAATATCAGCAGCTGATGAAGCTATATGATGGATTGGATATTGCCACTTTTGAACCAGATGTTAAGCCACTTCATGAATGTCTCGATAATTCTGTTGTTGTGTTTGATGACATTATACTGGATAATCAAAACAAGGTTAGAAATTTCTTTACACAGGGCCGACACAAAAACATTGATTGCTTCAACCTGGCACAGACTTTTCTAAAATACCGAAGCAGCTGATCAGAGACAACAGCAATTTTATATGTGTGTTTCATCAAGATCATACCAACCTCAAACACATACATGATGAATATGTAGGTGGGGACTTGAGCTACAATAATTTTTCCAAGTTTTGCAGTAGGTGCTGGAACCAGGACAGTTATGAGTTTGTCACAATTGATATCACAAGAAAACCCAATAGTGGCAAATACAGAAATAAAATCAACAATTTTCTAGACATTGAAACATATATAAATAACCATGAAAAGGCCAATCAATGATGATCTTAAATTAAGAGATTATCTTGTAAAAAGATTTAAGGGATGGAAATCACAGAACCGAGGAATTTATGAACAACACAAACAAACAGAACAGCCTATAATTGATGCTATTAGTGAATTAGGTAAAAATATCAAAACTGTTACAGAGCAAAATCAAAATTTGATCACAGAGCTTGTACCTGTAGCTGCAAGGAACATATTAGATTATCCAATCACCCCACTTTCCAGTATTCATACACCTAGTCCTGTTGCTCCTCGAAGAATTGAAGCTACTCAGGATCCTATTGAATTGGGTCTTCTTGCTCAAAAATATTTAAGCACACCTAAAGACAACAAAGATGAGGTCTTTGGCTTATATGCTGACACAGAGCGAGATGGTAGCATCATACATAGAATTGGCAATTTCAGAGTAACATTTATGGGAGATGATATAATTGTATATTCAGAATCTCATCTTGGACAAAGAGGTGGTTTTGTTAAATATCCCGGCACACCTGGATTGTGGGAACTGATGACTAGGAAGAGGCCTGGCAGCTATACAGATCAAGATTATGAACTCTACAAAGAAATATTAATAAAATCAGATGCTCTATACCAGAACAATGATCCCACACAAAAAAGAGTCAAGTCTAGCAGTGGAGCAAAATACAACAATTTAATCAAGCCCATATGGTCACAAATTAAGACAGGCAGTGGAATCAAACAATACAACACCCTGCCTAAAGAATTTGTCTGGGTTGATGATGTCAGGAAACTTGTAGATAGGTTATTGGTGATAGCTGGGGAGGAAAATGCTGGCAACCACAATTTTTACAATGAAAAGGTTGGAATTATGGACATGATAAGCACAAAATTGTCTAATTTTATAGTGAATGACACTAAGCGGATTGGATATCTTATAAAAATTATTAATACTCTACCACCTAAATTTTGGAATATTTCTGAGTGTCGGGGGTTGTTTAATGACTTATAAACAAGCTGCCATTTGAACTACACATTCCAGGCTATCAGTATTGTGGTCCAGGCACAAAATTGGACCATAGATTAAACAGAGGGGACCCTGGTGTTAATCCCCTAGATGCTGCTTGTAGAGACCATGACATAGCATACAACACACATTCTGATCTTGACAAGAGACATGTTGCAGACAAGAAATTAGAAGAGGCTGCATTTGGTAGATTTGTAAGCAAAGATGCTTCTTTAAGTGAAAAAATAGCAGCATTGGGGACCACCATAGCTATGAACACCAAACAAAAACTGGGGTGGGGGCTGTGAATATATGTATATAATAAACCTACAATGAAGGCCAAGGGTGTTATGTATCAAATACCTTATGCAGGTCTTAAATCTCTTGGGCCTATTGACAGCCTTTTAACCAAAAAGCAGCGCAAGAAAAAAAATTCTTGTATTGCCAATGGTCATGGTATGAAATTGTTGCTTAGTACCCCCCAATTAAAAAAAATTACAGCAATCTAGAAAAAATCACATGTGGGGGGATTTATATTTACTATCCCGGCCATCTTAGCTGCTCTCGGGGCTGTTGGGAGCTTGGCTGGGGGATCAGCTGCCATAGCAAAAACAGTAATAGATGCCAAGAAGAATAGGGCAGAATTAGATGAGCAGAGGCGCCATAACCTGGCCATGGAGAAACAAGGCAAAGGTGTTAAGAGAGCCATGAATAAGTTTAAAAGAAACAAGAGCCGCTTACAAACCAAGATACTGAAGCTTTAATCAAGCCACTGGGCATCAAACATTTTAGAGGTGTGTACATGTCTGATTCTTTGCCAGAGCAACCACTCAACAAAGAGTGTGGCATTGTTAAATTGGATAAGTACAAGAATCAGGGCACTCACTGGATCTGTTATCTTAAATATTTAAAAGATGAGGCATTTGTGTTTGATTCATTTGGAGGTATTCCACCTGAAAATTTAGTAAAATATCTAAAATCAACTAATCTTTTTTACAATAATGCCCGTGTTCAAAACTTCAAAGATGTTAATTGTGGACATTTGTGTTTATCTGTTATTAGATATATGTCTCAAATAAATAAACCATCAATTGAAAATTTTCAAAAAGCCTTGTGGTATTTGAAACATCATGGGGGTATTCCATCTCACCAGCCAAAATTCAATATTGAAACTCAAATTGCATGATGATATAGTGTATCCCAAAACAATAGCTCTCAGAGCATTTTATGGCATGTACTTGATCCCTAATATTACACACCACAACAACAAAATTGCAGTAGGGGATCAAAAAATTGTCATCACTCCAGGGCAGTATAATCTGTCCACTCTAAATGCTCAATTACCCAGAGGTATAGTATTAACTCAAAATTCTGTCACTCACAGAGTAGAGATTGTATCTGCTACAGAAACAGTGGATCTGGGTACTATAGGAGAGCTGTTAGGCTTTGAGAACAACACAAAACTTGAAGCGGCCATCAAACACACTGCTATTAATATACCTAAATTCTTAGCCATAGAGACTCTGAATATTCACTGTAATGTGGCCGAGGGTATGATCACCAAATCAAATGGCATAGGCACTCACAAACAAACTGGCATCATTGCAACATTTAAACCTAATTCTGAATTTATGGAGCCAATCATCTACACTCCATCCCCAACATTATATTTTCCTGTGTGCCATAATAGAATAGATAATATTGAATTGATGGTCACTAATGAAAAAGAAGAATTAGTTGATTTTGCTGGAGCCACAACAACTGCAATCATAGAGATTAATATTTAAATAAAAATACATACAAAAAAAATGGAAAATATTGAGAGTTATGAGCTACAATCATTCCCCCCAAACAGGAGGACATTTGCAAATTTAAATCAACCCAACACAGAGATTGAGGTTGATCTTGATGTAGGGGATGGCTTTATACACCCCCACAGAGCAGATCTATACATCAAATTTGATGTTGTAAAGCTCGATGGAACAGATTATCCGGCAAATTCAAATATAAGATTGGTAGATAATTTTGTGCCGCATCTGTTCTCTGAAATTGAGATCAGAAAGCATGGTGTTGTTATAAACAGAGTGGATTATCCCGGCATTACCTCCACAGCTTTGGCCACACTAAAATTATCCAAAACCGAGGCTTCTTACTACAAAATAGGTGGATTTGAGGCTGGTGATAAAATTATATCTAAGAACCACACAGTGCTGTTCCCTATGCGCCTGTTGCCAGGATTCTTTTCAGATTACAAAGATATTATGTGGAAGGGTGGTTTAAGAATCACATTTAGAAGAGCTGCACATGATAAAAATGCTTTGATGAGGTACAGCACATTAAACTCTACAGGGGAAGCTCTGCCCAATACCCTACCTGATGAAGGCAAATGCATTATTCAGACTATGGAGCTAAGAATCCCAGTTGTTGAATATGAGGCTAGTTATGCTCTTAAATACAAAGCAGATATAATAAAAAATCCACAGATTCCTTTACAATTTTATACATATCAATGTGTACAGAAGCCCGCAACTGGTACTTATTATGAGTTCGATGCTACAAATTCATTCTCCAGTATACAATATGACATGCCGGATTTTGTGGTGGTATTGTTTCAGACTGGAAGACACAATAATCAGGAAAAAAATTCAAGTAGATTTGATAACTGCAACATCAAGAACATATATCTTAAAAATGGCAGAAATGAGGTATTTCCTAGAGAAAATTATAATTTAGACATGTCCAAGGATGATTTCCTTAAATTATATGAAGCATTTACAGCATACAAAAGGGTCACTACTGGCAATACTGACATGTATTACACACCAGATGAATTCAAAGCACAGAGACCCATGTTTGTCATCAACACTTCAAAAAGAAAACAAGTTGTGGTTAATGACAGGACAAACATTAAAATTATTTGTGAATTCCACGATACACTCCCTGATAACACCATATGTAGTGTTATTCTCATAGGGGAAAAATCATATGTTTATGATGTAAGAAATGAGAGAGTCACAGAACAATTCTAGAAGAATTACATTATTTTAATATTAGATATGCAAGTTGAGCCTGGTGCCCAATTGAACTTAAACCAGAAGTAAATATGTGTGAATATGGGTGTGTGTGGGTGTGGGTGTGGGTGTATGTGGGTGTGGGTGTGTGTGTGTGTGTGTGTGTGTGTGTTAATACGTTTGGCGTAGTTTTAGGTGTGGCCAAAAAAAATATCAAGAGGGGCATATTTTTGACAGGTTTATGGACAACAATCTCACAGAAGTGCCTTTTATAAGTGTAGGCAAATCAAACTGAGGGGGGTCATACTTTCTCAGGAAATTCCCGAGGGAATTTTTACAAAAATCTTGGATTAGACGGGGTTCCACACTTGAGCAAAAAGCTCATATGGGCATGTTGAGCTTGTTTTAAGTGTAGCCAAATCTGCCAGATGGGGGTTCATACTTTCCGGCGCTGGTTGTGGTACCAAACACACTACTAGGAACGAAGTGTTCCCGCGCGAGAATTACAACCTCGACATGACCAAAGATGATTACCTCAAACTTTACGAAGCGTACTCTGCTTACAAGCGCGTGACCGAGGGAAACGTGGACATGTACTACACGCCCAGCGAATTCAAAACCCACAGGCCGATGTTCGTCATCAACACGACGAAGCGGAAGCAGGTGGTGGTGAACGATCGCACCAACATCAAGGTCGTTTGCGAGTTCCACGACGCGCTGCCCGAGGATACCATGATACCATGTGCAGCGTCATCCTGGTCGCAGAGAAGTCTTTCGCGTACGACGTGAAGAACGAGAGGGTGACGGAACAGTTTTTTAAAAAAAAAATCAACACATTTTTTTAGGTTATATAAAATATAATGTAAGTTAGGTCGGTGCGCAAATAAAAAAAATGATAGGTTAAGTTATATCACTGAAGATCGTTAAAAAAATCGTAAGATAAAAAAAGGATAGGTCACGTAAGATCGTGATCGAGTAAGGTGTTGGCAACACTGCGAGAAAATGAGGCTTATGCCTTACAAGAGCAAACCATTAAGGCGAGCCTCACCGAGCCTCACTATCGGTTTGTGAACTCTCTATTTAGGTCTACTCTAAAGTAGGTCAAAGCATGTAGAGGGCTCTCGTGTAGTTTAGCAAAAAAAATGAATAGGTTAAGTTATATCACGTAAGATCGTGATATACCTACAAGTACGAGGTGGGAAAAAAATGGTGCATTGAAAATTGTACTAAAACATCGCTAAACGCTAAAACATCGACAAAAAATTGTCAAAATATGTCAAAAACTGATATTCAATTGATTAAAAAAAGAGGATACCTACAAAGTACGACTTAGAAACAACTAATTTCCACTACTTACGTAGTAGCTATATTATTGTACAGTCACGGACACTTCTGGATTGTAACTATCACATTGATTTTCAATGGGATCCTTACAACCCAAAAGTGTCAGTGAATGTAGGTACACCCAACGGCAAAATAAATAGTTGGCAAATTGTCCACCACTATTTTCATTCAGTCCGTTTTCCACAATGAGGCGATATTGATTTGTAATAAAAACGTCAATAGGCAGATGACATCTGCTTTGAATCAACTGAATTCCATTCCTTAAAATAACACAGGATGTGGAAAGTGTAATGAAAAAGCGATGGATAATTTGCCTACTACTATCTTCGCCGTTGACTGTACGTATCGCACAAGAAGGCCAAAGATTGATAAGAATCACCAGTGGCGATAAGTGACGTTGCCTCCCCAGTTTTATCGGGGCATTTAATAATATCAATAATTGGAAGTAAAGGAACAATATTAGAAATTATTGGACTTTCGATATTAATTTTAACACAAATTATGTTAATTATTATAGAAACAGCCGTAGCATTTATCCAATCTTATGTATTTGCATTATTAATTGCTATTTATTCCAGAGAATCACTATGGCCTCGTAATGCTAAGCCTTGTCTACCAATACCAAAAGAAAGCAAACTTTCCTTGCACCCCCCCACCAGTTTTGGCACCCAATCGCCGCCACTGAGGATCACTGTTCAATATCACTTTGTAAACCTTGACTTTTATTTTCGACCTATTGCATTGACTTGAAAGTTTAATAAATGAATTACTCAGATTGCTAAGAACCCAAGACTTGTTTCTTGTGAAAAGTATATCATACTCAGATTTCCTCTTGTTAGGTTCTCAGTACCACCGTGACGTGTGTGGTGCAGGATATCCTGGGGGCAAATGAATGCTCTTCTACGGCTTGTATGAATACATGTGTACCTTATTTTGTAAATCTTACCATCTGCTAACCAGTTATTTCGGCCAGCTTTCTTTCACCTTCATGCAAAATATGCTGCACGTTTTCAATTCCTTCTCTTAACTTTCGCCAAAGGAAGGGGAAATTAATTTATCAGCTTTCTGCACGAAAAAGTAATAAATATTTTTGATGAAAATGAATACAATACGTAACTGTAAATTATATCGCGCTGTGTACGTAATAAACTATACATTTCCAGTAATCCACTACATCATCATTCGACACTACACACACACACACACATATGTGTGTAGGGGGCACGCATAGAGGGTGTCCCAATAAAATGTATACGCACTTTGAATAATTATAAAAACAATGTTTATTAAGATCCTTCTACTTTACATAATCTAAATTAAAGAAAACAAATGTATTTTTTATAAGTTATTGCTTGTGTGGAACTGATGGAGAAACTTGCACATAGGCTCTGTCCGAAAGGTACACCCAACGGCAAAAGAAAGAGTAGGCGAAATGTCCATCATTTTCATTCGATCTGAAATTACACAATGCGATGATGATAATTGAAATAAATACATCAATAAGAAGAGGACAATACGTGCTTCGAAAATACATAATTTTATTTCTTAAAACAACACAGGATGTAGAATAAAAAAAGCAATGAAGATAGTGATGGACAATTTGCCTACCATTATCTTTGCCGTTGACTGTACAAAGTACAGACATGGTCTTGACGGAAGTGACGTCGCCTAGTACAGTTCGAAAGCGGCAAGAAGAGAAGTACGCAAGTGCACAGCTCGCAGCACAGATGGTTGCTGACTAGATCCAGTAGCGCAAGCACAGGGGTGCAGGGGGCATTGCCCCCCCCCCAAACCTTCGTCGGAAATGAGTTCTAGGGGGCAAGGCGGGCAAACATTGACGGTCAAGTGTACTTGCAGGGGGCAATTACCGCCCAGAACTTCGAATTTTATGCAAATAAAAATACTTCACGTAAAATCTTCTTCGCTCCCAGTACCTGCTTTTCTTAATCTTATCAAGTTCACAACCGTAGTTAGGGGGCGGCGGAAGAGGGCCCTGGGCGCCGAACGATCTACATGTAAAAAAAGTTGTAAAAGTGATTGATTGATTTGTGTTTTTTTAAAGTTTACTTATGCACAGAAAGGCTAATTGAGACTGGGCCTATAGCTTAAAGTGGGTTCCGAATCACTATGTGCCTCCACCGGGTACCGAACCCGGGACCCCTTGATCACAAGGCGACTATAATACCAGTACACCATCGGAGAGGCACAAATGTTGTAAGTGATATAATGCCATGGCGTTCCGCGAAATTATTTGCGGCCTATTAAATTAATATTGATTTCAGCCTGCAAAGAAATTGGATACAAAAATTTTCTTGTTCGATGTAATGCATTGTAAATCACCAGATAGAGAAATAACACTTATCTTAATTGATTTTGTTTTAAATGCACGAACCATTGTTTTCAGAAAAGGGAGCGTGCACATTTGAGAGAATTTTATGTAATTTTGCTGTTGGTTTATTGTGAGATGGATGAATTGGTTATGTAATGTATTTAAATAATATATGCTGTATATAATATTTATTGAAGAAACTTTGAATACGCACACAATTTAATGTCCACGTCACTCCACGTGCCATATATGTAAAACATATATCATGCATGAAAGTTATGTTAATGTAAAAATAATTATATTTGGAATGCATTTATCAAGCATTTTCTGTCTTTCAAAAATAGTTTATGTGCCTGGTTTCCGTTATTAATGTGAAATTGAACGTATCAAAAAATATTCAAATAGTTTGTTCGAACACAAATGATTTAGCACAAACTTCTACCCCTTTTTTGCGTAATTTACAAGGAAAATAACGTCTTTGATACTACAAAGTGCTCCCCTGTGCATAGCACCACGCCATGAAGTCTTTGATACTACCACTGCTAATAGTAATAATAATGTTGGTCCTGGGTTCAAATCCGGCTTGGACATGGATGTTTGCGAGTATCCATTCATCATTTTCATCATGCCATCACTCATCCCATCTCCGCAAATTAGCCAAAAGTGGCACAAGAAGCGAAGTAAAATAAAGCAGATCAATAAAAATAATAATAATAAAAAGGAGTAAAAAAGCAAAGTGATCCCCTGTGCTTAGCACGACGCCATGAAGGGTAACCAACCTTTAACCAACTTTGACCGCCTTTACCCACCAGGGTTTCCCCCAGGTACCCATGTCATTCGACGCTGGGTGGGCGCTGGGGCCGCTTACAACGTTAGAAAAGTTCCCGGATTTGAACCGGCCGGGGATCGAACCCGGGACCTTTAGCATGGTAGTCAGACGCGTTACCGAATGCGCCACCGCGGTCACTATCAATAATAATAAGTAACATTATTATTAAAATTATTTTATTATTATTAGTGATACGTTTATCATGGTACTTGCCCCCCAGACAAAAATTCGTTGTTGCGCCTCTGACTAGATCACGTGATTTTCAAACTCGTTGTTCATTTGTTTAAAATCACGGAGATAGAAGGACAGCAACACAGGTTAAATATACGTTATGGGCCAGCAAGTTGTTGGTTAAAGTTCTTCTAAATGTGTGGATCATGTCTTCTATGATTTGGGGGGACGCATGACATGATTTTGGGGGATATTGCGCCATTGGCCTTGGGGGGGATGTGCACCCCTGGTCTCTCAAATGTACGCGATCCTTTTCCTCCAAAGAATCGTTCATACATTTAAGACAAAACTGTTTAGCAGCAACAGTCTGAAGTACATACTTGGTCTTACTTCTCTCTCTGGTAATTTACTATGCATTACAGAAAAGAATCATATTGCGAGCGAAACGAGCAAGAACATTTTTAGATTCAAATTTTTGCAAACTGAAAAAATTTGGAATTATCTTTTAGTTTTTTCAATTTGATCGTTCGGCTCCCAGGGCCGACTCCCGTCACCCTCTAGTTAAGGCTCTGAATCGGACGATACTGTAAGGAAAGCAAACATTGTAAGCAAAGCGAACAAGAAAATTTCGCGAAATGTGTTTTATTTGCACTAAATTTGAAATCGAGGGCGGGCAACAATTGCTCCTCTGTGCACCCCCTTCAGGTGCCCTTGGCTGCCTGGAAGATAAAATGCAAGAAATACGTGAAAACTAATTGCAACTTGATTATATTTTTGTCCTGCTACTCTTAGATTCTGATAGTCTTGCTTTTTTCTATTTCATTGTTTGCCTCCCCCTTCCATAGAATTAACTTCCGTCCAAGGTTGGGAGGGCAATGCCCCCTGTGGTTGCGCCACTACCTGTCGCTACTAGTATGAGAGAAAATAATGCGTTACTTTCGTGAAAGTAACTGTAACGGCAACGCTTTAATTTTATTAAGAAATTTATCCTTCTGTGCCAATGCCCTAAGATTAAACATACATGTGTATGTGCGAAGATTGAAGACGCATGCCAAACTGACACCACTAAAAGAGGATACCTGTCGAAATGAATTTGTAAATACGCCACTGATCAGTGGTCATGCTGATTATCTCGAAAACAGCTCGTTTGCAGACCCATGTTTACTGAGAATTTTTTGCTTCTATTATCGTGTACTTTCACCTGTGTCAGTTTGCACGATTACTTATGAGACACCCTGTATACATATTTTTTATAGCTGGGGGGGGGGTCGTTTCCGTTTTTTTTTCTACCATGTGTTCGCAGAAACAGCTCGACATGTGACATGTCCCGAAATCTGAGACCGAAAGGACATATTTGGAACAAGCGGATAAGCCAAGAAACTGGATCTCCTGGCTGTTTTTCGTCCAGCGAGTATCAGTCGGACTTTTTTAAAAAAATGATATGCAAGTATGTGCTCTGCAGGCAGACTTTTGTTAGTTGTTTACGTGCGTGTGTAAATCTTCACATCTTTGTCACCTTGACAAAAACTATTAGATCAAAATAATTCAGTTTGAAATATAAACACATGCGCAATTATTTTCTTTCCTGTGGATGAATTAATAATCCATCAGCAAAGGAATGTAAAACATAATACTAAAATGGAATCAATAATATTTTGAACATTCGATATCCGGATTGGCTTAAGAAGGGAGATTGTGTATATGAAATGACAAAAATTAAATAATTTAAGACCTCTTGACCCACTACTATGTTAACCTACTTGCTTGCTTTCCCTTCCATTAGCATCTTAGCCTGAGGGAAAATTATCTTCTCCGAGCGCGGATGAATATCTACTTGCTACCAAACACCAACAAGTTTAAGACAATATAAATATGATTAGAGACAAACAAGAAAGTAGTGCATTGTTTATTGAGAAAACGAATCATTATTTCTAGTACATCAATTTATTGAGCATATTGTATTAGAAACATGAGGCACTATTTGTCACGTGACATAGTTTACTAAATGCACTGCACATTGGCCTCCAATCGCGCACCTTCGGTTAGTTTGCGAGGGTGATCGGTGAAGGGAGTTCTGTATGCACTTAAGGAGTGACTGTGGTGTTAAATGTGTTTTAATTTAATGGGAACGTTGTATGATAAACACTATCTAAATTTATCTGCTTCCCATATGAAGGAAAACAAAACATTAAGGTAAGATAATTTGCTGTAGGGTAAAAGTAAATTTCATCCGAATTGGTGTCGCTGAATCAAATGGCAGAAGTGATGCCCTACGGATGCTATTGTAACTAATTTCTCTTGTTTGTTTCAATTTATATATATTTTGTGATGTATTTTATGTTCACTAACACGTAAATAGGTAACTTAGTGCGAAAGTGTCATGCTAAAAGCATGAAGAATCGATTGTAGCACAGTATTTTCTCCGGGCACGAAACAAACGACGATCGCGGAATGGAGAAAACCTGGGTAACCTGGGACTAGGAAGAAAAACGATTGTCAAAAGAGTAAAGACTCGGCAGGCGAAAAATTTGCCTTTACCGAAGCGAACTTTGATTTCGGTATCAAAAGAAATGTTATAATACACTGCAGCGATATGATATGCGAAGTGAAGTTTCTCCTTGTTTTAGCAGTGGTTCATGCGAGTTACGTTCACCCCCTTAACTGTTTTTTATTTATACAGAATTTGCTTTTATTCTGATTTTGAGAGAGTGTGATTATTTTTGATAACACCAACGCTTATTATGCATACTTTGGTCATTGCAAGTCTCATGTAAACAAGCTATAGAACAAAAGAAAGCATTTATTACTGGCGACGTCAGATATTTTTTTTGGAGGGTGGAGAACAAATGTATGTATTCATAAATTGCATTTTGTCATTAACATATTCCTCTTGACTTATTTTACTTACACGCACACATCACTGATCTCATGCCGCGAACACTTGCAGATTGTTCCCCGCTTGTGCATGAATTCTGTAAAGCTTATCTTTCAATATCCAAATATAGTGTAGCGAATTTACAATATAGAGAAAGTCTCCAATTTTGTTAATTTTCGGTATAATAACTAATTTTGACCTCCTAATCACGAATCTGTTGAAAAAAACCGGGGGTCACGTCTGAAAATTTGAAAAGAAACCGATTGAATTTTTTATATATATAGGTGTATATGCGTAGTTTTACGAACAAAAATGTAATCTCCTGTCATTGTGTCCAACCACGCCGTTATTTTACAAGATAATGATTTATGATGTTCCATTCTAGTACGATCCCTATTTTTTTGATGAATTTAGGGGTGAAATGAGTGCTAATGGAACCTAACCTAACCTCGTGTGAATGGTTCGTGGGCCTACCCGTGGATGGTTTGTGGGGCTACTCGTGGATGGTTCATGGGGCTACCCATGGATGGTTTTTGGGGCTAATGTCAATGGTTTGCAGAGCTACCTGTGGATGGTTTTTGGCGCTAACAAACAATTTTTCATCAAAATGTACAATTTCCAGGCGTGAGCCCCAGTTTTTTACAACAGATTCGTGATCAGGAGGCCAAAATTAGTTAGTATACTGAAAATTAACGAAATTGGAGACTTTCTCTATATTGTAAATTCTTACCAATATGGTTATCATTGATAATCAGCTCGTACCATGTTTATTTTATAATCTTCTACCGAACAGAATTAAAGAACGAACCTATATGGAAGTTAACTTATACATTTTCTGCAAATACTTGTGTGTATGCTTCCAACTTCAGATATTAGTGGATGCTGATTACGTGAACACTGTTTTCGGCCCAAGTTTTTTTTTTGTTTTATTGCGATTTCATCATGCTACGAATGCAATTTTGGTAATTATGCGATATCGCCCGAACACCTCTCACTCGTTTCTTTCGTTAATTTTAGCATTGTTACTTACATATTCTGGGTAAATGTCTGTTATATCGGAGACACATTTCTTAATTTTTACAGAAGAAACTACGGTACTTGTCTGATAAGGCCCGAACACCGCTCACTCGTTTATTTCCTTAATTTTATCATTGATACTTACATATTCTGCATTGCAGAAGATTCTTTAAGGTGAAGTTATGCCTTTTTCCATAAAATAGTGTCAAGTTTTCATATTACAAGTCATTATTTGTCTTCCTTGTTATGCCTGGGGAACAGACAATATGGCGTGCAATCGTGCATGTGTTTTGTCGATTTGGAGTGGGTATGCAGTGTTTCAACCTTCTTAACTGAAAAATACCTACTTTCGTGTTTATTATGTCATCATAAACCATTAACGGATAGCCCCAAAAACCATCCACGATAGCCCCACGAACCATTGACGGATATCCCCAAAAACCATTGACCATTGGGAACGACTTGAGATGACCGGACCCCTCTCCAATTTTCTTCATATTTGGCATACTCACTAATTGAGGCCTCCTAATCATGAATCTGAAGTTAAAATTTGTAACTATTTTTGCCTAACCGAAACTAACCTAACCACGTGCCCATGGTTCGTGGGGCTAGCATCAGTGGTTCGCAATGCTAGGGGAACCAAACCTAACCTAACCACAAAAGCATATATTGAACAAAATCTTAAGTATTCGCTAAAACTCCGCAGTGTGTGTTAACAGACATACATCAAGATCGAACCATGTAAAAATTGCATTCATAGCATGATAGAATCTCAATAAAACAAAAGGAACTTGGTCCCGAACGGAAACTGCCATAAACCTATTATAATACATTCTGGTACTCTATAGTTCACTTGAACTGTGTTCTTGTTAAACTTTTTTAAGGAGGAGAGAACTGTTTATAATGTGTATAAGTTAATGTAATAAGTGAAAGTTTAGTTTAAGGAAGTCGTGCTACAAACCAACGTTACTTTTCACAGGGGTCTAAATTTTTCTACAAATGGAAGGATGGGAAAAAGATAAAGCAATTGAACCTGAATTGTATACTGGTGTGAACCAGATTTGTATCTCATCTTTCCATCCTTATGTTTTTAGAAAAAATTTAGCCCCCTTTACGAAATGTAACACTGGTTTGTAGCTGGACTTACTTAAACTAAGCTTTTTCCATTATTTAAGAAAAATAGTAAAGGAAATATTCGCCATGTAGCATTCATTACATCTGCACCAACTGGACGGTTGTCTTAAATCACGAATGTCTGTGTTAGTATCTCCCACCTGTTTGAATTCCGCATGCTTACAAGAACTGGCCTCAATCATGGCTGCTTGAAGCCACAATGAAACAGTTTGTGACATAGGTAAAAGACACCAATAACACATGCCATCAAGGCACATTTGGAGCATGTGAAGGTAAGGCCACACATGTTCTCCATCTTATCCATTTTAATTCCATTATGTTACACTCATTTTAAATAGTTCAGAGCAGTACACAATTTAGTATTAGTTCCATTTTGTTCAAGCTATCTGGTTGATTTTATTTCCGGAAATTATAAACTAACTTTGGAAGAAATGAATTGAGAAGGCTCATTTTTAAGAAATAGGATACAAAATCAGGAAAAAGTTTAATGTACCTAATCTAACTGTTCAACATTTTTAAATTGAACAACTAGTTATACCACCACCTAATCTTGGGGTTTGCTCCTTTTTTTTATTTTTTTTTATGCCATGGGATATTTTATTATTTATTGTGCTGTAACCACTTTGGGGTAGCTAGTCACTGGAAATTATGCATGAATTCTATGTGATTTTGTTACTTTAGTATGATACGGACTACCTGATTTCAGACCTTACCACAACCTTCACTTCAACGATATTTATGCTAAGAGAACCTGACCTAACAGCGTAGGCATTCCTCGGGCATGATGTCACAAATCATATCTCATAAAATTGCTAATTTTTGCCTTACAATGCATCTCTGCAAGCTAATGTCAACAAGAAATGTTCATATGATTGACAATCAACGATATTTATGCTAAGAGAACCAAACCTAACAGGCCTAACCTAACAACATAGGCATTCCTCGTGTGCATAACTTCATAAATCAAACCTCATAAAATCGCCAATTTCTTTCGCTTATAACACATTTCCACATGCTGAAAACAACAAGAAACGTTTTTATGTATAACAATCTTTTGAACCCACTAAAAAAATTTTGAATTAACAAAAGGCTAATTGTATGAATTATATATTGTAAACTTTCAAATACAGTGTTCCTATTATGTCCGCCATAAGTGTTTCTTTTGCTTTCCCAGAAAACAGACGGTCTGTTTTGAGGCGTTCTGACGGTTTGAGCCGTTTTCGAGATAATCGCGAATTTGTGATGATTACAAGCTGCCACTGACTTCATTGTTTGTAAATGTCGTCCTAGTTGGTAAAATGCTAATAATAACGTAAGGTTCCATTTTCACTACTCAGCACAACTGATGTGACTTCCACAGTAAGCTTAGACTGTGCACTGATTGTATCCATCCTGTTTGATTACAATGCCACCTCTTGGAAATGTTCTGTTTTGTAAACAAAGAACAAACCTCCAACTGTGTTTACAAAATGCAATCAAAGACAGCTTGTAACCACACATTATTAGCATTTTACCAACTAGGACTACATTTACAAACAATGAAGTCAGTGGTGGCTTGTAACCACACATTCGCGATTATCTCGAAAACAGCTCGTTTGCAGACCCTTGTTTACTGAGCCTTTTTTGCTTCTATTATCGTGTACTTTCACCTGTGTCAGTTTGCGCTATTACTTATGAGTAGAGCCCGGAAGTTCAGGCATTTATTTTCGTTAAAATAGGCAGGCAAAAAGGCATTTATAATGTGGAAAATAGGCACTAAAATGAAAAAAAAAGGCAAAATAAACCGAAAAAATGGCACATTTGGAAGTCGCTTACTTTTATATATAATTTCTGGCAACATGTTAAAATCTACATTTGGAAGAGCATTTCAATTTTCTCCGTCTTGATTGACATAACTACAAGGTGTTTTTTTAAGTTCTCAACATTCATTGATAGTCGTCTGTCAGAGAGAATGTTTTTCATAATAGAAAATGATCTTTCTACTTCGACAGAAGTTATTGGAGCATACATAGAACAAGCTAATGTAGCTGGAATCATTTTGGTAACAGCATTTTCATCTTTTAGAATATCACAAATTGTTTTTAATTGTTTCAAGTCCTCATTTGCACTCACTACCCGTTTGCACTTTTCTGCAACAGCTCACCCCTTTTCTCCTGGCACTTCCATCATCTGCTGCATAGATTCCTTGAAGATTTTAATGGATGCTACAAGAGTCTCACCTCTTTTTTCTAGCTTTGTAATTGTCTCTGGCAATGCACCATAATGTGCAAAAATAAACGAAAGTTCATTCTTCAGTTCTGAATAGCACAGGAGTTTTTCGCTTCACGAATTGAAGCCGCTTCGTTTTCTGGATGAGCATCGATCACCTCACTGATTTTTTCAAGGTTGTTAGCATAATATATAGCTGCTGATATCCAGGTTCCCCATCTTATCAAGACTGGTTGTGGAGGAAAACTAAGCTCAGGCGTAACTTCCTGAAATTTTCGGGTTCGAGAGGGAGATTTCAGAAATATCTTCTTTGTGTTCGAAATCAACCTCTCCACTTCAGCAGTCAATCATGCACAAGGAAATGTTAACCGAAAGGCAATATCCTAACTCTGCATGAAATACTTTTTTCTCACACTTTCCTCCTTCAGCAATGTTGAAACATGCGTGAGTTAAATATTACTTAAATAAGGCGAAAATTATTCATGTAATGAACGGAAGAAAAATAAATGCCAACATTTTTAAAAAAAAGAGATGGTCAAATTTCATTGAAAAAGGCATTATAATTAAAAATAGGCAGTGGGGTCACAAATAGGCAAAATGAAAAGGCTTCTAAATCATTCGAAACAACATAAAAAACGTATATCCGGAAAAATTTTATCAATATATGCAGTAAATAAAAAGAGGCATTTTGCCAAACTTCCGGGCTCTACTTATGAGACACTGTATATACTGTTTAATTGAATGGAAGTAGAATTTTTGAATACATTGGGATCGCACTGGCCCTTTATATTCTTAATATATTTGTATGTGGGTGAGTGGTGAGAGGGGTTAATATGTAAGGTTGAAATAGAGAAAAAGTCTGGTTGTACCCTTGAATTTTGGAGGGCCTCCCCATTGGCACAGTGGTAGCGTCCTCACCTTGTAATCAAGGGGTCCCGGGTGAGGCACATTTTGGTTCGGATCCACTTCAAACTGTAGGTCCAGTCCCGATTAGCCTTACTGTGCATAAAGTGGACTTAAAACACCAAATCAACCAACCAACCTTCAATTATTGGAAAGTTTGCCTTGAAAGCAGGGAATTATACTTGAATTTTATCATGGTCTTAAAGTGGCCACCTTGCACTATGGTGAATATAATTTCAGGCACTGAGTGCCAGATTTTTGAGTTCTGATGACTAGGGCCCGGGACTTTGTTCTGTAAAATATGTATGTCATTATGTCAGAAAAATGCAGAAATCTTCCCAGTAAAGCCAAAAATATGCACAACAGTACTTTCAAATTTTTCATTACACGGGATGTCAGTATCTTGCAGAGAAGACCGACTAGGAAGGGGTTTTAAATTAAGTCAGAATATCCTTAACCAAAGACTGTAGTGGAAGAATACTGAAAATGTTGTGAGGTTCACTGCAATCATCCTAAGTTTAATTTATTATTATGTCAGATTTACTCTGGTAAATCTAGGCAATCGATACACAAACACAACTTTTTAAGGCAGATTTTGATGTTCCATCGTATCTAAATACTGGAATACTGAAGATCTCTTAGACTATCCTATCCCGGTTTCACACAATAATCTTGTCGGGAACACATCACTCCCTAATTCTGTAATGTAGCCCCTCAGTCTCAGCACAAGAGATTCCTTTACAGGAGGCATTCTCTTCACTCACGCTGATACACATTGATATGTACCTGGCTTAAATGACAAGTGATCTTGAAACACCCATACTTGATTTCCGATAGAGTAGGGGCTGTAATGTACCGAGTGATATTTTTACTTTTGACTGATTGTTGTGAGAACCGAAAAAAAAAGAAAAGAAGTGAGAACAATTAAAACTCTTTCCTTTGGGTGCCTGCACAACAGTGAGAGAGGACATTTTTCCTCAATAATGTTTGCACTGCTATTGTTCTCTACTGATTGGTAAGAAAAGATGGCATCTGCTTTTAATTTTTTGTTCGTAATTTCCTTATCCTGCAATCAATAATATGAACTATCCATTGAGCTAAAGGTACGAAGAATAAATTATAAAATATGCAAGACAATTACAAAATTAAACAGAAATATGTCTTATTATATAATTGAAAAAAAAAGTATGTTGTAAAAATGTGAAATTGGTAAAATATGCCTTATCAAGTTCGTCTATTTCGGCTGATTTTCGTCAGATATGTAAGGGCTCACCTCAGTATTTGATCTCATGATAAATAAAAAATATGTTATTACATAAAGTCCAGCTTTAACACTTTAGTTAAGACTTTTGTACTTGATACAGAGTCTGAAGAAGACCTTGCTAGAAGGTTGAAACGTTACGTTTAGTTTGTTTTTAATCAAATAAATTACTGCCTTGGTCAGCATATTTAGTTTTTCTTAAAGTCCAGGTCCCTACTGATGACAATTTTGCTTAAGATCTCAACATTAACCACACAAAACCAGAGATAACTACCAACCCTCGGATATAACAAAGCATACTACATAGTTTAGTTTTACAGTTCAACCAAGATGAGAAGCGCTCTGGCAAACTTACTTGTGAACTGAAGTGGCCAGTCATTTGTTTTCTCTCTTTGTTGTGCTCTGAGGGTAAATTCCCTCCCTTGTTTTTTTTTGTCAATAAATTTTGAACAATGTTAAATGTTGCACCTCTTCTTTTGCTGTGGACATTTATCCCTTCACAATGATACAAACACTTGGCGCTGACTGAAGGTGATGACAATATGTTGAAGATGCGGAAGATTTTGGCAACATAAGGACAGGGTTATGTCTGATTGCATCATCCATGCTTTATTTGCTTGCTTGTTGTTGAAAATTGATGACAGTGCCACAGTGGTTATCTTCAGAACCTCATGATCTTGGCTTGTTCTTTATTAGACAGACAGTAGTGTTTCATAATTTAAGACCATTTTCTTGCCATTCACAGGTAGTAGATAGGCCCATAATCATCCAAAATGCATGGACATGAAATTAGGCAGGTGGCAGAAGTTCATGCTGTTGCCACGTCTGAGCACAACCCTGTGTGTTAGGAGGTTTCAGTGAATGAAGGATCTTATTGTAGAATTGATCTTTCAGGGATGACACAAAAGTGCCCCGGAGAGAGGTCTATCTTGATGCTTCAACTAGGCCACGCACACACTGTGTGTGGGAACCAGCAATTTTTTGTTCCATTCTTGCTTTTACCACCAGCGCAATTCTGCCCAGCTGCCTATTTTCATGACCGTGTATTTAGAGCTGAATGCATTAGTGTAGCAATTTTTCCAGTGGAGCCACTAGTAGGTCAAGATGCACACATGTCTAAACAACTAATGTTAATGAAGGTTTCTTTTCACCACTTCCAGAAGTGGTTTTAGGAGAGGGGAAAGGTTGTTGCACTGTATACTGCTATTATTGGTGAATCAATGTTCAAAAATAACAATCTCTGTATAATGCTGGAATTTTAATTTAGTTTTTGACTTTCCAATTGCTACTCGGTGACTAGTTGGGAGGTCATATTCTTAATAGTGAGCAGATGGTCATGAGCAGGACCAGGATTTTGATGACATTTCATCTTTTAACTGGTACAACGTAGACATTGCTAAGTAGTACAGAAATTCTGAACACCCTCCTCAGGTTGAAGAAATGTAATTTTTTGGGATATTTTTTTTATTTTTAGGTCATTTTTTAAAATTTTGCATCATTTTTAGGTGATTTTAATTTTTTTTTGTTATTGGATACTGAAGTTTAAGAAGTTCAACAATTTCTGTTTTGTCTGAATGTTATCTGGCGGTACTTACTCTGTGTTTAACTACCATCGCAACAAAGCCTGTCTGAAAATCACAAAATGCAACATTATCTAGTTTCTTATTCACAGTCCATACAACACACCAAGGTGAAGAAGCAATTGTTAAATTGTTTTGTTTCACAATGAACAAAAAGGTTTATTTTGAAAATTAACAATAATGTTATTGATTGTGATCCATAAAGTAAGTGTACAATATAAATATATATACTATTTTCAATAAGGAGATTGAGTTTTGCACAAATTTGTGGGTCACTTTTCAAATATTTTATAGGTCATTAAAATCTGGGCCCTGGTCATGAGTAATTATTGTCACATCATGCTACGATGCCAAAGGTGCTGGGTTTAAATCCCAGCTACTGGTGGGTGTTCTTTGTGAGTGTACCTTCATGATATGATGACTAGTCTTCATAATCATGATTAGCCAAAAGTGGCAGAAAAGATTAACACTAAACAACAAAAATCAAATGAAATAAAGTTCTTTGCATGGTTCCAAATCTAGCAATGTACTGAAGATATGCATGGTCAACACGTACATGGCCTGGGAGAGACATACTTGTGGTTATGAACACAACTTCTGTTTCTGAGAATAGCTATTTTCATTTTGATGAAAAAACAGTTTTTTTTTGTGTCACAATGCCAATGCCACATACCAGAGCAAACACAAAGCTCTGCCTAGTTAAACTGCGAAACTACAACAAATGTCTTAGTTTCATTTGGGCAACCCTTATATGTACCACATCATCTGTGTCCATGCGGTAGATCAGGTAGACAAAACAGTCCTCCTCCTTTGCATATATGCCCCCGAAACTAAGGTTTTTTGCTACAATTAGTAATGGCTGATGAAAAGTGGGTGAATTTTTGGAAATGTCAAAAGGCATCCTAGTTGGAGAACCTGCTTCACAGACGTCAAGTGGGGGGTTGCATCTAAGAGTCCTTGTTAAGTGTATTGTAGGATGTCAAGGTAATGGTCCACCAACACCAAGAGTTGCCACTTGCACCCTGTAGTGCCAACATTTGGCGAGAGTGGAAGAGCAATGAAATCGAAGCATACAGCACTGATTAATTGCAAAGATGGCATCTTTTAACAAGAACCCTGTGTATCACAAGAGTTGCACCTGAAAAATAGTACTAAGTTGCATTAATGTGGAAAAGCTGTAGTTATATATACACACAAGCTGTTAATGGCAGCTGGAAGTTGAACACTTTAATCCTGATTTGGAAATATTCCTATTTGTTTTTAATTCAGAAAATGGAACTTCTGTGGGGGCACAAAAATTGTAGACCATGCAAAATTAGCATGAATTGCAAGCAGGATGCTCCATTTTTCATTGATGTCAAAAAAAGCATTAAACTATAACCTTCAATATGAAAATATAGAGTAATATGCAGCAAAGTATCTGTGATTGTTCGAGTTTGTATAAGTGTTTTGTTGTTCTGAAATACACTCTTGAGGCATGCAGTGGCATTTTGGTGATAAAAGTGGGGTATTTTTTAATTTGATGTTTATCCATTTACCCAATTTTTTGGGTACATATTTGGTTCAACATGATGTAAAAATCTGGCTGAATAAAATTTCATCTCATGCAAGGACATTAAAAATAACGGAATTTCAGTTGCAATTTAAAATGCATTAAACTAGTTACAGATAATTTACTTGAAAAATTAATTACTTCGCTTCTAAAGACTAGGTTTAACAACCTTAACATATTTCAGATAACTCCGAAAAAAGGATGTAAAAATCTATAGTTTTTGTTCATATCACCATTTCTTACTTAAATCATTTAGGTGCTGGGCCAATGTGCACGCATTCCTATCTGTATTGTGAAGATAATACAATAGGTTGTGTTGAAGCTCTTGCTGTGGTTACATGAACAGTGTTCAAAAACCTTGAATGTTATCACCACTTTGAGGCAGCTTTTGTTGGTAATAATACTTATACTATTTTCAAACAGTTGTTTTTTTCACTGGATTTGCATCTTTTGTGTTAAAATATAAGGATATCTTTGCTAAGTGTAAAGACCACCATTCTCTTTTCTCTGCAGAAAGAACTGGAGGTGTCATGACAATGTGGGCCATCTTTCTGCTTTGAGTGGCTGGTGACCTAGATTTTGCCAGGCTTGTTGCTCAGTGAAACGAGAGAGGGCATCGGTTCCAGTGGCTGCTCGTCTGGCCTCCACTCCAGAGGCTGGCAGGTTTTAGTGCTTTCCTGGAGGGCACCGCTGAAACATCTTCACTTGCGTGTTGAGTGCAGAACCAGCACTTGCATCGGTGCAAGGCTGGTGGCCGGAGAACTGCTGCCACTTGTAACAGGACTGGATGTTGTTGCCATGTGATGTGGAGTAATGTGTTGGAAAATGTGAGAACATCTTTTGTAAAAATGATGGGTTGTAATCCAGTGTTATGGTAGCAGTGTGTTGATGTGAAGTGATTAGTGCTTGTGAAGGTGACCTCCAAAGCTGACACTATGGATCCCGAGATAGCTCGTTCGCTTTCTAGGGCGTATTCCATTATGGATTCATCCAGAGTTTCTACATTCCTTATCTCCATCCTGCTTATAGTGTACGGCAGCTTTAGGTGAGTGTTCCTCTTTTTAATATTATTGTTCTATTGTATTTTTTCAAGTCTCATTAGCCGACCTCCGTGGCAGAGTGGTTTGCATCGCGTGCTACGATGCCAGGGGTCCCGGGTTTGAACCCTAGCCTGGACATGGTGTTCTTTATGAGTGTCTCTTCATCATATCATCACTCATTCACTTCGTGATTAGTCAATCAAGCAAGTCTCGTTATTGATCCCTGCATGTTTTAAGGAAAATCAAAGAAATGTCAAGAGGTTAAGACTAACAACATTTCAGATATGCTCGGCCACATTTTTTACTATTGACATGTAATTAAAAAATAAAATATCAGAAAATAGTTAATGCAGTTTGTTCTTGATTCTTGAATAATTATTTGTAAACTTAATAAATAATAAATAAAGTAAAAAGAATTAAGACTGTTGCACCTGAAATCCTTTTTCAAACAAAGTATCCTCCTTATTTAAATATTGCAACATACTAGGTCATTACATGTGTGTGTTGCGTGCTTTGGTTTCACATAGTACCCATGCTGCCATTTGTTTGAGTAGCATATTGTAGACTTCACCCAACATACTTGACAAGCAAGCTCGACCAGGACTTGAACCTGGGTCTCTAGTATACCATGCAGTTTCTATTACCAACTGAGCTACTGAGCCAGCATGGAATTGTCCGTCATTGTTACTGCAATGGGATCTGTTACCTTTGAAACACTGTTGACATTCATGGTACTTATTTTCTCTGTGTTGAGTTGTAAATTACCTTACTATTTGGAACACGTAGATGTCCTACGTAGATATTTCAGAAAATAATTACAGACTCAACCAGGACTCAAATCAAGGGCTCTGGCATACCATGACATTGCTCTACCAGCTGGCCTGCCAAGCCTACCCTGATTGTGACTGACTTAATACTTTTTCAGAACAAATTGACAATATGGGAAGTATCTTCAATTGCTTTCACATTTGGCATACTCACTAATTTTGGCCTGGTAATCACGAATCTGCAGTTACAATTTGGTGGTCACGTCCAGAAATTGCAAAATAAGTAAAAAAGAGTGGGTCTGTGAACGGAGGTACGTAGTAATGAAGAAAACAACTATTTTCTGCAATGATTAGCGTTTAAAAACAATGTTTACGATCACCCTTAATTTTAACTATGCTTGCCTAACCTAAACTTACCATGAATGGTTCGTGGGGCAAACATGTTTTCCACCTTTACGCAACAGGTCTCACTTATTGCACAACACGTGAGCAATGTTGTGTTATTACTATGGTAGCAAGACGGTTGTGCAGAAAGGAAGACTTCTTCGGTTTCCATGTTACTGAATAGAGAATCATAGCGGTAATTGACAAGCTTATTTTGCAATTTCTAGACTTGACTGCCTATTTTTAAGTGCAGATTCGTGATTAGAAGGCCAAAGTTAGTGAGTATGCCGAATTTGAATGTAATCGGAGATACTTCCGGTATTCTCAATATATACCACTTTTTCTTAATTCTGTGCAACATAATGTTATTTGCATCTATTAATGTTAGTGAACTGGAGTATATGTAATTGTCTTAATATAGGTCTAGTTTTTGACATGCTTTTTTTTAATAGTCAATTCTGATCATTGCATATGGAAGAAGACAACTGGATAACTTTTGCTTTAGTGTGTGTTGAAGTGTTACCAAATTAAGGGGAGGGATGACAGTTTCGCATCAGTTGCATATTTTTTTCAGTATGGTAAGAATGGGTACGAGGGTCACTATTTATATTTTGAGCCTAACAATGAAAAAACAGAAATTTGGCATTGAAAACTGCTTTTTTGTTTTTCGAAGTATTCTTCTTTATGGTCAATACACTTTTGCATTCGTTCGAACCATTTGTCAAAGCAGTTTTTCCAATCTTCCTGAGACACCTCCATAATATGGTTTTTGAACGCATCAATGGCGTCTTCCGCCGACGAAAATTGTTGTCCACGCAATTTATTCTTGACATTCGGGAACAAGAAGAAGTCATTGGGTGCCAAATCAGGACTGTACGGCGGATGACCCATCAATTCGATTTTTTGACTGTTCATAAAGTCGGTTGTTAGACGAGATGTGTGACAGCTGGCATTGTCTTGATGAAGAATGATCAGACGGCGTTTGTTTGTTTTCCGTATTTGACCGAAGACCTCTGGCAAACAAATTGTTGTGTACCATTCAGAGTTGACCGTTCTACGTTCCTCTAAAGGCACAGTTGCCACATGACCAGTTTTCCCGAAAAAACAGGTGACCATTTGTTTCAATGTGCTTCAAGCGCGAACAACTTTTGTTGGATTGGGTTCATCTTGAAACACCCATACAGTCAACTGCTGTTTACGTTCCGGCTCATATGCATATATCCATGATTCGTCACCTGTTACAATCTTATAGGGGCTATCCACCGGAAGGAAGTGCCCTCGCGCGGACGCCATACTTGTAGCACAACAACTTCCGGTTCGTAGGCTCACAACATGCCGCTAAAGGGAGCTGAGATTGTGTCATGTATGAAAGGAACGAATGAGTGTGTACAAGGAGGATGTAAACTACGATCAGGGCTAAATAATCTTTCATGGATCTCTATTCATCCATTTCCTCGAAATCTAGGCGCCAAATTATTGCATTGAAGCTGTCAGGCGTGAAAATTGGAAGACCATTAGCAGGAGTAGACTGCTCAGTAATGACAACGGAACAAAAAAAAAACAAAAAACCACATTCCGATCCAGACTTCGGAAAAAATGATAGTTTAAAAGTTTATTCCCTACATTTTTTTGTACTAAATGTCCGAAATTTATTGAAATTAGCAGTTTTTATTCCAGAAATGCAAAATAAATCATCACCCGAGGGTGAAATTGTGTGTATAATTATTATTATTATTTTTTTTTTAGTATCGGGTAATGTTGAATATTTTCCGCTCCTATAATCTCCCAATTTAGTCGGGAAATAACATTATTTTTCCCGTTTTGAACGTCAGGACTTTAAAAATACCCCGTCCTGTTTCCTTCCCAACCAAAAATTTTGCCTCCCGCACCACTTGCACTTCATTGAAAGTAGAAGAGAAATATTCAAATCTCGATTTTCTCTCTGTTTTAGTGATATGAGCAAAAATATTACTTTTCCTTTCAAAAGATGCTCGGTCATGGCCAGATAGGTTACACGTTAAGTTCTTGAAGTGCACACGAACTGTATTAAATTTTTGTGTAACCAGATTTTTTTTTTTTGTGTGTGTAACCAGAGGAAATATTTTTTTTGTGTAGCCAGAAAATTAAGTGCGGGTACTATTATTAATTTTCGTCATTTGCAATGGAAATCTTTTCAACATTGATAGATAGAGTGCCTCCCCGATGGCACAGTGGTAGCCTCGTCGCCTTGTAATCAAGGGGTTCCGGGTTCGAATCCCGGTGGAGGCATATTGTGGTTCGGATCCCAATTTAAACTGTAGGTCCAGTCCCGATTAGCCTTACTGTGCACAAAGTGGACTTAAAACACCAACTCAATCAATCAAATCAACATTGATGGAGAAGTGGTCCTAGGTTTGAACACCATGGTGAGGCAATGGTGTGTCATTGTGTTTGTCCCATCATTAATTTTTCCAGTTTATTATTCATCTTCATCGTCATGTTTAACACAAATAGCAGAAAATTGACTTAAAATAACAATGAGCGTTTTGTATTTCTGCGTTCAAACGAGAACGAAACCATCAAGTGTGCATTATCGCATCCCTCTGACTCGTCCTGACTGAAGAAAGAAGAAAAGAAGCTCCTTTTTTCCGTTTTTTATATGTCCGTACATCTCGCACTTTTTCACTTAAAACATAAATGTATGCATTTAAGCGCTCTCGCTCTGTAGGAAAAATTAGTTTATATTTAATATGTAGGCTACAAATATCGCCAATGAAACGACGATCAGCAAATGGATCTCATCTTCGAATAATGCCGTATTGCTTCCTAGTTGCTCATCCAATTGATATGCAAAGGCCTCTACTTTGCCCTAATATCTCTTATTCTCCTCGTCGTCAAGTGCTTTTATATGATCCATTTCATCCGGTATACAAAACGAGAAGAAATGCCACAAGCACGCGCTTGAATTACCCGGCCGCCGTGAACCGGAAGTTGTTGTGCTACAGTTCGACAATCGATTGTGCCGTTCGATATGTTTTTGTTTACTCGTGGATAGCCCCTATAGCTATAGCCTCAATCTCACAGTATGTCACATGACGATCTTGCAGTATTAGGTTTTGCACAGCATCAATGTTTTCTTGAACAACAACTGATTTTGGACGACCTTCGCGAATCTCGTCGTTGAGTGAATGGCGGCCACGATTAAATTCGTTATACCATCGTTTCACAGTGGGAAAGGATGGGGCTTCATCACCAAATGTGGAAGTAAGTTGATCGGTGCACTCTTGTCTTGATAATCCACGTCGAAAATCGTAAAAAATCATCGCACGAAAATGTTCACGAGTTCATTCCATTTTATTGTCACGCAATCTCCAAGGCAACATAAACAACACAAATGAAGCTATTGACAAAACATTTGAAGTACGTTATGGTCAATAATGCCAGACAATTCCGTGCAAACGTCAAATCGCGCCTAACTTCAATCAGTGTTGTCAAGGCTCAAAATATAAATAGTGACCCTCGTACTGCTACTAAAATTTTTTTGACCATATGAGAGAGGAAAGAAATTCCTCTCCATGTTGCAGATACTAGAAGCGATTTTTAAAGTTTATTATTAAGCGAGATATGATCTGTAAAGTGCATTATGATAAGCATTTACAAATTCCTGTGTATTCCTTGTGGGGAATCAACTTCAAGTTACATCTAAATCAAATAGGAGTTTTGGCTTTTTCAACTACCAAGAAAGTGTTCAACATATCCTTTTTCCATTCATGTACTTTTCTACTTCACTGGATGTTTGAGATTCTCGAGAGAACAAATAAAATGAGTCTCCCATAAGCGTAATGCATTTCTACGGGCACACAACTCCTCTCCGTACCAGTGTTGCCAAACCTGATGCACATGAAAGAGCTAAATTTCATCCTAAACTGAATTAAAGCTGACTTTGAAGGGGCAGAGTTTCGAAGGCTGCTATTACCTTTAATGCGGTCAATTCAATTCAAAAATCAATCATTGCATGTGGAACAAGACAACTGGATAACTTTTGCGTTGGTATGTGTTGAAATTCTGTTTATTTGGAACAGTGTTACTAAATTAAACACACACGTGCAAGTATGTGTCTGGTTAAAATTAGGCTAAGGGCTGATGAGAATTTTTTTTTTAAAGCACCTTTCGCTGTAGTTACAAACACCCAAGATGCAAAGTCCACAATGCTCGGATGCATTTTCTTCCTCAGTGGGATTCTTTGCAATTTGGAATGCATTTTACAGAGTTCATTTTCATCAATGCTTGTGCATCAAAATCTTCCAAGCATGAATTTTTCTTGGTGGTGCACATTGCTTAATGCTGATAGTTCATTATAAATAAAACAAGCAAAATTATTTTAGAAACAATGTTTCAGCTTTGTCTATGAAATTTTCATCAGGCATCTAGCTGCTAAGTTTTTATTATTTTTATTTATTTGTCAAAGTCTCATATGAAACAAGCAGGTTATTTGCCCACCCACATACAAACACCCAAGATCCGTTTTTCAAGGCCAATTTTTCTGCATTAGGATTATAACTTGGCCAGAATCTGCTATCCCCATCCTCCCGAAAGGGTTCCTTTGCATTGGGGCAATTGTTATTCTAGTAAACTCTCGTTTTTATGCCTTTGTGGGTTACAGGGGAAAAATTACATCACTGGTCTCTCATGGTCTCAGGGACTGGTCTCTTAAAGTACCGTCAACCAGGGTAACTTTGTCCATTTTGGAGTGTTTTTCTTTAATATCTCCTTTATTTTTCATTGAATTTTCTTGCAGTAAAAACTTTTCGGAAGACATATTATACCTCTACAAATAGGGCTAGGAGAGTTATTTCAATTATGTGTACCGTGCACATAAAAAACAAAATGAAGTGGACAATGTTACCCCACTCCTATTTTTATTGCAGAAATGAATTCCTTGGACAAAGTTACCCCAGAAATCAATTTTTTGTAAAAATCTGTCCACACAATTCTTAGTAATTAAATAAATACTCGTAATTGTACCATTAATGTAATACGCATTATCTTTTTTATTTTCATTTCTTATCTATTAAATTGAGGCTTTTATCCAACTCAAGAATGACATGGTATGGTATCACTAATACTAGTAGAAACTAATGACACAGGAAATTTTCTGTCATATATATAACTGAAAGAGCACAGCAAACATTTCTTTCAAATACAAATAATTGGAAAACTGAGTACCGTACCGTACAGTACCTACCATTATATGATCAAACAAAAATGAAAAGATTACACCATGGTAGGTACGGTAAGTGACCCACAATGAAATGTACCATCTGTATGACCATTGAAAACAATACAGTATCACCGTAAAGCAATAAGAATACATGAGTACACATTAGCCAGATACAACAACGGAACTCGTAATGAATTCTTTCTCCCTTAACCACAATTTTTGGCAGGGGAAGTTTCCTAACTACAGCCTCTTTCAAAACATAGGAAACATCAGTTTCTTTAGCAGGAAATAAGTTTTTTCTTTGTTAAGACTTGTTAGGCCCATTATCTCTATCTTACTAGATTACTGAGAACTGGACAATGTTACCCCGCTACACCTAAAACGAGATGTAATTAATCATAAGTTGTAATTAATCAGGAGATCAATGGGAAAATTTAGTGTCAATCACGAGAATGGTAGATGCTCAACTCAAAAAAAAAAAAAAAAAAACACAACATCCATGTCATTGGTTCATAGTGATGACCAAAGATTTACAGAACCACCTCCTATCACATTATTTTGTGATTGCATTATTTTTTTTTTTTTTCAGGATTAATATGAGTCAGAAAGGATTGCATATTTTGTACGATTTCTGTTTAGGTTCTGAGAATCACAAAAAAAATTCTGGAGGATCAGAGCAATCATAGTCACTAATATAATTTCTTACAAAAAACTCATTTAGTGGTCAAAGTTACCCCGGTTGACGGTATCTTCAATTAAAGGTGTAAAACGCCAAACCCTCAATTGTATCTATTTCATCCCCCCCCCCAAACAATTCAGATTCTATAGAATTATAAAGTGTACATTTTAGTTAATAGAATAAATACACAGAACAAAATAAATAATGTTCCGCATAATGAAAATTTCAATGTTACATGTGCGACCATGAAATTGGAAATATGAGTTTTTGTTTAAGTGCTTTTTACACACAGATAGTTAAACAGAACTGGACCTACAGTTTTAAGTGGGCAGAAGCACTAAATCTGAGTATATAACACACGACCCATTTATTACAATGCGATGACGTTATCCCTGCAACATCGGGGAGGCAATTAGAAAAATATATTTCTTTTGCAAATAAAATAACTGGTGATTAAAGATCTTTTGAAAATTTTCACAGCACTCTTGCAAATGTTAGGCTGATGGGTCTCATTGGTCATCTGAATCAAACTGTCCATCTATTGAGTACTTTTCCTCTAAATTTTCAGCAAGAGCTGTTTTATCCACTATTCTTCCCTTATGTCCATCTTATTATGGCAACTGTTCGGTTATCGCAGATCTTCAATTGTCATACCTTTTAATTTTAATTTCTAGTAAGTCAAGTATTGAAATCCTATGTTACTATATTTTCTGGGTATTTTTAACCCAACCTTAAAAAAGAAAATTCTAGATGTACATGTAGCTTAACCTTACACAGCAATGTCATACATTAGGTCATGTACGCTACCTCATATTGACCAAACGAGTTGAATCTAAAAGTTGAGATTTTTACTGTGAGTTAGATTCATGCAGGGCTTCCTCCGTAACAAATTTCAGAATTTTTCAATAGGACCCATCCGAGATATTTAATCCCGAAAAGTGTCAAAATTCCATAAAGGGCCATCTTTGAGCCCATGCTGAAAAAAGGGGTTGCATTTCTAAGCACTGATATTTTATTTGCAGACACCCTGCAGGTAGGTGTAACATGAAAAGAAAATTCAAGCCTGAGACTGAACCCCTTCACTAAAAAATCCAATTTTATAACTATTGTTACTTAAATTTCCACCATAATTTTTGTTCTTAAAACATCATAGAAAGTGCTTCATTATACAAAATGAATATTGTTTCAGATCTCTAGCTCTAATGGTTTTTAGGATAATAAGGTTTCCTTAAACGGCTATGTGAGCAAAAATAAGACATGCGCCATGTTGGAAAAATGGTTGCCCCAGGAGAACGAAAGAAAATGTATATATATATTTTTTTTGAACATTGGTTTTGATATCTTGATCATGCAACCACCATTGGAAAAAATGAAAATATAAGCTAGCCACTTATTTTGAGAGCTACTCTCACTGATCATGAAATTAAACAATATGCTCTAGCAGTCATTTAAGGTAAATTCCAATAAAAAAATACATGGTTTCAAATAGTAAATAGCAATGACACACGATAATATGCAAACAATGAAAAATGGAAAGAAATGTTTATCATTGTTCACCTCGTTGTGCATGTTTGGTGCTTCTTTATTATTATTATTATTATTATTATTATTATTATTATGGAAACAGGATTTATGAATTGATTTTCTCGTCTTTGAATCTTGCCACATATGTTCACTTCCAACACATTTTTTAAGCAAATATTCATTAGTACGAGGGTCGTTCAAGGAGGAAAAAGTTTCCCTATGTTGCAAATAATGTATTTCTTCAGTTACAGACAAAAATCAAGTTGCACCAAGTAGCATGGTCCTTTCTCACTTTTCAACATAATTTCCAAGGCAGCACAAGCATTTGTCCCATCGTTGCACAAGTTTTTGAAAGCCATCTGCAAACAATTCGGGGTTCAGGGAACGAAGAACACTTTTCACGGCTGTCTGAACCTCGAAATCAGTATGACAACATTGACCCTGCAGCTGGGAATTCAGTGAAGGAAACAAGTCACTCGGGGCCAAGTCAGGGCTGTAGGGGGTTGGTAACCTTTCCCATTTCATTTCTCGAAGTTTATCCTGTGTTAGTGCTGCCAAATGGGGACAAGCTTTGTCATCCAAAATAATGACACCAGCAGAAAGGAGTCCAGGACATTTGCGGTGAATTGCTTTTTTCACTTTCTCCAGTGTTTGGCAATAAGGTGCAGCATTGCTTGTTTCCCCTTTCTTCAAAAACTCTGTGAGCAATACTCCACACCGCCAAAACACGTTGTTCCGCCATGACTCGCTACTCCTTATGACCAGGGCACGTTTCTCAGTGCATGACTCACGCTAATCACGTGCTGCGCATGCGTGGTAGCCCGCATGAACATTGCATTGTGTGTAAATGTAGAGGAAAGACGAAAGAACACATTGCTAGTTTCATTTCATTTATCAGGCTCCAAAAAAAAAGGGGAAACTTTTTCCTTGAACGACCCTCATACAACCATGGTACAACAGCTGAACTGAAGTCTAAGTGGATTGATCGGAGAAAATTCGCAAGTTAACTTTGACCTCAGATCGCCGTGACTTAATCTCAGTTCAACTTTTATACAACACAAAATCAGTTCGGCATGACTGCAGGTCAATTTTACTGGCTAATCGAGAATCAACTGTTTTCTACAATCGGCCCCTAGTATTTTAATCTGTGAGAAGTGCCCAATGTTTTGTTGTTAATGAACTTGATTCTGCCCATGTTGTGACTGGTGCCTAATGTGCTTCACATTCAGTAAAGTTCCAATTTATAAGTCCAATGTGTGCTTGCTTGATTTTGTTCAGTTGCTAAACTTTAGTGTTGGTGCTCTTGACATTATAATTCCGCTCCAGCATTCAGAAGTATTTCAGAACTTTCCTTCTTCTCCTGCATGCCTGTAATATTTTCCACATGAGAGTAATTAATAGTAATGATAATGAGAAAAAATCCTCATGCAGTCACATGCACAGCCTGTTTGCACCATGCAATTTCTCGCAAATTAATATTTTGTGAGAGTTGTAAATATCAAGTTTGGTTACCAAAATTTCACACTTGAACACCAATTTATAATACTCTAAATGCATTCTGTATCCTCCCATAAAACTTTTGAAAAAGCTGTACAGGATTTGAACCCACATTGAATTACTGTTATGAGGTCACATGGTGCTGCTGTTTGCGGAATGCGGACCTAACTACACAATTATGATTGAAATAACTTAATATGGTAAAACAACCACTGAGAGTGTTAATACATTCATTATGGAGAATAATTTAGTGCTTCATACAAGTATGGAAATTTAACTGTAAATCTTCGATGAAGTATGACTTGATAAAATGTGATAACAAAAAATATCCCAAAAAAATTGGGGAGGGAGAGGATAACGGAATTGTATGCTGGAAAGTACTTTTGAAACGGGACAATTGGCCACCATACTTAACTGTCATAGCTTGCTGTTTTTTCCAGAGCAAAGAAACATGTTATGGTGATAACAATTTTATGGATGCTTGTTTTTCAATGAATCTACAAAAATAAGTTCTTGCAATTTTCATGGAATTACACAAATTTTGAGTTCTTGTCACCTCCATGGAATGTAAAAGAGTTGCATTTTTGTTTGATTCTAGTTGAGTGGATTCTATGTAATAACAGCCTGAGAGAAATTGCATGCGGTAAATTAAATTTGAGGAAGATTGCATGCTGAGGTCATCAAAATTGATAGGAAGATTGAAGCTCTCAAAATACAGTTAGGTTTGACTGCTATTTTTTCTAACTGGTTGCGTGACAATGTAAATTTTTCCATGTTTTAGTCATGACATTTTGATGAATTTGCAGTGTAAATGCTGTACATTATTTTGAAACTATATAGAAACAAGTTGTGACTTGTACGTGTTATTGTGGTGAATGCGATTTTTAGCAAAGTGACTTGTCCATCCTGCATATACCATTTGTAGTACATACTCTGAAACCAAAAACTTGTAAGTAAAAATAGTGGTCACCAGCTCAAACCCCCCACCCTTTTTCTCTGTGTACAATGCAATCGCATCAATTCGTCCACTGTTTGCTGTACATGAAATTTTCTCAGTAAATATGTGTTAAGGCGAGGAGATGCAGTTATGTGCCATGTGTGCATTTATTTGAATATCGTTGGAATGGGCAATGCTACTGAAGAAAAACATGGGGGTACAAGTGAGTATGAATTTCTCCACATGTGGCAGGTCGAAGCATTTTTCAAAGTTATTATTAAGCTAGATAGGACCTGTAATAAATATGACTAATAAGAATTTTCGGAATCCCATGTATTCCTTACGGGGAATCAACATCAAGTCAGGGCTAATCAAATGGGAGTATCGACTTTTCTGCTGGGCAATCACTTCTTCAAACTGCCCTCTTCTCGTTGATATCATTTTCTATTCCATCAGAAGTTTGATATTCCCAAGATAACAAATCAAAAAATACTCGCATATGCCCAATGCATTTCTCCTTGCCTCCTGGCAGTGTTGCCAAACCTGGTGTGCATAAAAGAGCTAAATTTCACCTTAAATGGAGTTAAAACTGACTTTCAAGGAGCTAGATTTACGAAGTGCTTCCTAGAGTAATGTTAGTTGTCAAAGAGGTGGGGCACTGCTATTACCGTTAATTCTAAATTGATGACAATTTATTCTTAGTTTTCACCATCTAGATCCAGCAACATCACCCATCTCATGGTTGTACGAAATCGAAAATAAGGATTCCCTGATAACAATATTATGCCAATTTCACATCAATAAAGTAGGTGGGGATATAAGAGGGGATGGAGCGACGTAACCAATATAACAATATCACGTCACGTGCAAAATGTATAATCATACCAAAAGGTGGTGTTCTTTGTGGGCCGGAACCAGTGATATTCATAGTGAGGCACCAGTTTTATTTACATATTAATGAATAAAAAAATACAAAATTCTGGTGGTATGGAACACACAGTGCGAAAAAACTGAAAGCTTTAAAACAAGAGAAAGTTGCCACTTACAGCGCAACCTTCCAGACAAGTTACGTTTAGAGGACCTTGTACCGTACCTGCTTCAGTTGTCCAAAAATGTTTTTCTCTCGTTTCAGGAGTGGTTGATACATATCTATTTTTTTTTTATTTCTTTACTACAGAAATTATGTTTAAGAGGTGATGAACTGATGCCGATTCGAATTGAGAATGGGCAGTAAAAACGTAGTCGAAAGAAGGTGAAGTTGCAAAAAAAAGCCATTAAGACCTAAAAAAAGGCTAAAAAAGGACCAATAAGCCATAAAATGCCGAAAAAGGAAAAAAGGACAAATAAAACCCACTTTTTTCTGGCCTAAAATGACCCAAAATGAACATATTATGTTGGACCTCGTCTACGGACACTAGGAAAAAAAGGATTTTTCCTCAACTTCCGAGCCCTAAAAATAACAAATGTCCCGTGATTCATTCACCTGCTTAATGGTGTATGCAACTAAGTGATTGCAATGGGTTTTGTCTTTGCATATTTGAACTTCATATTTAGACATTTTATAAAACCCATGACATATAATATATGCTTTTATTCATAACAATTAAATAACAAAATGGCACAGTATTACACTAATTACACCCATTCACCGGGAAAAACAAGCGCTGATGCCGGGTAGCTAGCCACAGAGTCTCGTAGCGAATGTCAGGGAATACTCTGAACTTCTACTTATATCCCTGTATTTGCAACCATTTTTGTCACTTGCCTCATAATCCCCTGAATTATATTAAGTGTTGCTTACCTTTGGAATTTTGTCATCTGTTCAGTATGTCACAGAAAACTAGTATCATAAGGATGAAGTGGATAGACGAAATTGTAGATGCCAACTTGGTAACTAGATTTTCAAATATTTGACATGTAAGTTGAGACAAAATTCGATATGACCACTTCCACTTGAATTCTATTTTCTTTCTACCATTTTTCGTATCGTTTATTTACTTCCTCTTAGGTTACAAAACTTGTTTTCTCATTTTCTCATTTTGTTTTACAGTACATGTGGCTGATTGTAGCTATGTCATTTTTCACAGAATATGTGTGTTCCTGGCAACCCTTGAACGCATCGCTTCACGATGGGATATGATGTCACAAATGCAATCAAATGTGTTGGGTTGCCAGCATTTAGGCGGCAAAATGGGCTTTCTTGAATGACTGTAGCGCCGAAACTACTCACCAATGTTACTGAGAAAAGTTATTTGTTTTGATGTCCTCTATAGGTTTCCGTGGTCTGTGGGTGCCATTAAAATTACACCCTGTGTATATTTAGTAAATCACCTGCCTATTCCGGGTCCAAGTCTGAAAAGCACAATCATAGTATTATAAGGGGAAAACAGTTTCAGTAGAGATCACAAGAAGTCCATGTATTATTCCTAGGAGGCATATTAGTATTATTCATGTATGCAACTAGACTTACACTAAACAAAATATTTAAATTAAGAGAAATTTGATTCTGTTAGTTAATTAAAGGAACTAGGCAAAATTTATTCTAGTTTATCAAAAATAGGTCTCCATGATTTTATATGAAATACAATCTGCCTTCCTTAATTATACCACAAGATATATAATGATTGTGTGGACACATACACATGTGCTGTGGACAACTCATGTAGCATGAAAGAAAAGAGATTTAGGAATATAAAACTTCTATTTCCTTTAGCTATTTCAGATATGTCATAATCACACTGACTTTGTTTAATGATTTTGTTAAAATTACTTTGTTCTTTATTTTTCAACCCCCCCCCCTCGTAGACCAAACAGTAAATCTATTTTGTTGTAGTTAGGAGAAAATTGCTGTTGTTTGAAACACTCGAGAAACATGATGAAATTCCTACAACTTACACCAAGCCTAAAAATGTACCCTTTCACATGTAAAAGAGGAATGTAAATTATTGGAATTTCAGTGTGTTTTATTGACCTCATAACAACTGCAATATTCTTCTGAATATATCTCCAGCCGTTGATTCAAGTGTGAACTCATGATGCAACTAAAACTCAAGATTCCCATTAAATCTTCTTAACAGTCTCTACATCAAGAGAAAGTTGATGTCTTGCCATTGTGGTAACTGCTGCTCTTTACAAAAGAAAGTAGAGCTTATTTTCTTGTGTGGCTTGTGAAAGTTGAGGAGTATGCAATTGACAAACTGCTTCATAACTGAATCACTTTTGCAGCCACGGAAAGGAAAAAAATGGATGTCAATGGCTTTTGTCTTTTGCTGGTCTGGCATTCCCCCCCCCCCCCTTTGCTTTGTGTCCCTAATGCGTTGTGAAACTTTGCCTCAGTTAGTTTCCCACATGCTTTGTTCTGTAGCAGAAAAAAATTGCAGTTTCCACACAATGCAGCAGACACTCCTTTCATATGCACTGAGGGCCAGGTTCTGTGAATATGTTGAGTAGCAAAGATTTACTGAATTGAGTTTGATGAGTGTTTATTGTGTTGTACTCTCACACTATCTTCAAAGTTTGCAGCCAGCCATCCTGATCAAGGATGGATTTGTCATAAGTCATGGTTGGCAAGTGCTGCGATGGTGCCTTTAATGAGCATGACATGCATTTCATTCCATTATTCCAGTTCCTTGGGCAGTTAAGGAGTGAGTGCAAGGAGTGTAGTTGCATGTGTGTAAATGTGCACTTGTTGGTTCATTGATTGATTTTACTTTAACTTTCTGCCACTTTTGACCAGGCCCATAGCTAGAATTGATCTCCAGGAGAGGCTCACGGGATATCAGGGGGGGCTTTGTAAAGCAAGTCCATTTTTTTTAAAAAAAATGACAGTATTAAATGAAGGTAAATGGGGGGGTCATTAAGTTATGTAAAATTTATAAATATACAAGTACTACATTTTCTTTATCTTTTAAAACATCTCTTGAAGTGTTAATTAATTGATTCTGAAATCATTCCTTACACACTCCATACTACTTTAGATAGTAGATATTTATATCACACACACAAAATGCACAATATTCAAACAAACACATTGCCTACAGTACATTCTAGACCGGCTGAAGCAATGAAACTCCGCTTTGTTCCCAAAACTTGGGAGCTGTTGACTTTTGATGCAGATGCTAAGGGAATTTGAGGACATTAAAGTCACAGCTTTCTGTCTAAATGGGAGGTTGCAACAGGGACAGTGAAGGTACAGAGAAAGAAGCTCCCCTGTGAAAGAACTTACATAAACTAGAGAATCTTCTAAATACTTGCAGTTACTTAGACTTCAGCTCATAAACAAGATGAGCGAATGAAATAGCTGCTGTTCATGTTCTGTTCTTCACTGCAAACAAATTATACAAAATAGTTTTACCTAATGGCAAGTGGGCTGATGGCAGTGCGGGGGGGGGGGGGGGGGCTGATGTCTACGGACCTGGTTTTGACTAAGAACACCTATGTCCAGGCCAGGATTCATGTTATGCTAACCACTTCACCACAGAGGTCAGCATACACTTGTTGAGTTATTGTGTAATGTAAAAAGGTGAAGGCAAACAAGCATGTGTGGGGATGTGGAAGCGGGACCCCACACATTCACAATCTCTGTCATTTGTGAAGGTGATGTGATCAACACCATGCTACGGCTGCCTTCACTTATCAGGATTGCTCCCAAGAACCTATTAGATGCTGGGTGCACCCCAGAGCTGCCCCATGCAGGAAAATTTACACCTTTTAGGGCCTAGGCCTGTCCATCTGCTTAACACTGGATGACGCATGGTCAGTGTAGGACCACTATTTTCTGGTTTTCAAGACTGGGGTCCTTTCCTATTGCTTCAAAATACATCCCAATTCTTGACAAGGTGTTGGACCGATGTTGAAATTTTGGAGTGCATGCCAGGAATTGAACCCAGACCACTCAGCTTGCAGAAACTCTTGTGAAATGTATTCATGTATAATTTGTGTTCGTTGAATGGAACGGAAAAGTCCACACAGCCTTGACCGTGCCTTTCAACATAATTCAGTAATAAATGAGTCAATGGCATCTCATAAAAAATTATTCATTTTTGCAATTTTTGTCACTGAGAAGCAGTATGAGCATTTAGGGGGCAGCTCCCACTTATTGCCTGTTAATGTTAAGAGCAAGTAAACCATCCCCCCCCACCCCCAGTTTTGGCACCCAATTGCCACTACTGCTAAGAGGTATTGCAAGCAAATTCAAGTCATGTTTGTAATAACTGAAAGTACGTTTTTATATTTTGTGCACTATATCTTGAACTCTAGTTCACTCCATCTCTGGAATATGTGGAGCAAGGCTGCACATAATGGTATAGAAGGGGAGAAAGCTAGTGGGTGGAGCAACAGTTGCAGCTGCAGGTTCCCTCTCATGCGTTCATTGGCCGAGCTCTCTCGAGTCCTTAACTTACACAGAGGACTTGTTTTTGTTCCCTTGCTCCAAAGATTTCCAAACAGAGTGCAGTTAATGTATGCAGCATCTATTTTTGAAATAATTATATTTGTTTTTCATAAAGAAGTGAGAGTAGCCTGTAGTTTACATCCAGAACCTTCATACTTATTGCCACAAAGGTGGTGGTGCGGAATGCCATTACTTTAGACCAGCGATTCTCAAAGTATGCTTGGGGCTCCGCAAGGACTCCACAGGGGCTCTACGGTGCTTTCCGTCACACCTTCATATTTGCAAAGTCGCTAGAACATCAGAGAAACTCTAAAAGTGTTCATATAATGTCATCTAAAAAAGTACTTCTCGGAGCATAGTTCCCAAATAGAATTTGTCTCTGATGGGAATAGAAAAATGTTGGGGCTCCATGGCCTCGTCTTTAGGTATAAAGGGCTCTGCTGTTTGACAACCACAGCTTTTGACCTAACAGTGTTAATTGTGTTGTACTAAACTGATCTAGAACAAACATGGGTATGAACTGAAACATGTCCTGGTATATTTATACACCTAACATGCACATAATTGCACATTTTCTGTAAACGTTGTGTGTGCAAATAACAATGAGCATCATCAGAAATTTTTGTAGGGTGTCCCAGGCCATTTATAAATCTTAAATAGTAGAATTAATAAAAAAGGTAAAGTGTTCCCCTGTGCATAGCACCACGCCATGAAGGCGTATAGGGGGTGTGGGGGTAACGCCCCACACTTTCTTGATCCGGTCGTGAGTGGGGGTGATGTGATCAGCATCACGCCCCTGACCGCCTTTACCCCCCAGGGTTTCCCCCAGGTACCCATGTTATTCGACGCTGGGTAGGCGCCGGAGCCGCTTCCACCGTTAGAAAAGTTCCCGGATTTGAACCGGCCGGGGATCGAACCCGGGACCTTGAGCATGGTAGTCAGACGCGTTACCGACTGAGCCACCGCGGCCACTAATTAGAATTAATAATTACAATAATAATAATCATGGTTGTTGTTCTTGTATACAATATTAACTTTTGTACATTAATAAAAAATTTTTTTGCAAATTTGATGTTATGATGCCCTTGGAGAGACTTGTACTTGATCCAAAAAAGGAACAAATATCCAGCACAACAATTTTTAGTTACTATTTTTATATTTCACACAGTTATTGTACAGAAATTCGTAGTTCAAAGTTAACGGTTGTTTGAACTAATAAAACTCTAATTTTTGGAGTTTTGAAAGTCTTGGGTTAAGTGGTAGAATATGAAACATATGTTCTGATGCAATTCCTGCATTTTACACTCATTTTTTTTTTTTTTTCCTTTATCTAAAAGTGTTTTTACTTCTGTTCAAATACTAATCGAACTTTATTACTCTTGATTGACTGAAAAGTAACAAGCTTTCTGCTTTTTTGTAACTTGGAATGAGCAATGACAATTTCCAGGAGGGAGTGAGGGTAATAGACCAGTTCAACCCTCTGTTCCAGAAGCCAGTGCATACGATACATACACATAATGCACACTGCCACGGGCCTTTCTCTATCAATTCTCTGGGGACCTGTGCCATCCTTGCCCTTCGTGTATCATCATCCTGTCCTTCCTCAGTCTTGGAGCAAGAAAGTGTCTTTGTTTTGTGTTTTGTTCTTATAAAATGTTACATTAATAATTTAGGTCTGACTGTCCTGTTCGTCTCTTTTCATGTTTGTTTTTCATTTGTTTGGTTCTAGGTCCCTGAACATGGAGCAGGAAGCGCGGGAGAGGGAAAAGGAGAAGGAGAGAACGAAAAGCCTCACAGGTCTCTCCAGTAGTGGACCTGTGGGAGAAAATAGTATGTATTTTCTTAGTATGTATTTTTTCCTTTTTTCCTAGCTATAAAACTTAATGGTTCAGACTAAAGTAAGATTATGTGAAAATGTTATAAATTTTAGATAGGGAAAACCTGCTAAAGTTCAGGATGTTTTTGTACTTCCTAGGATTTGGTAGTATAATTAATTCCACTTCTTATTTGTACCAACTTCTTGAGGGGAGATATTGTCTATGTAATTTATTTATTTTGAACAATGGTGAATAAACTTTGTTCTCTTCAGTAGAATAGTCTGGTAATTATTTTGAAGTTTCCGAAAACATGTTCAAAATGAGCCAAAACCCTGAATTAAAATAAATAATATCTTTACCTCTTGGACTTTGAACATTATTGGTGAATGGATGTGGATCTTATTTTTACCGCAAGGGTTTTGGATAAAAAACAAAATTTCCAGATTTTTGAGGATTTTAAAATATAACTTATTTATCAAACACTGTGTTTTCAAATGCATATAGGCTACAGTGAAAATTCTCTAAAACATAACTGTCCATCATTGACACCCATTTCACGAGATAAAAATATTATGCATTTTTAAAATAATAAGCTTCAACAATTAGGTAGTTACTCTTCAAGCACACAAAATATGTAACTAATCTGACTGCCACCAAATCATTGCAATTTCTACATGAAAAAGAAATTTTCCCCATTGTGCAACACTGTTACCTCCAAATTTCAGTACTTGTATTATTGTTTCTCATGGTTGTTCATTGTTCTGAAGTTTTGAATTTGTGCTGAGGGTTAGTTTTCAGTGTTCGCATCTGTTATTGAGAATGTCTGTGAGAAAGAAGTAATCTCTCCATATACACTCATGTGTTTCTGCCGAAGAATGAAAAAATGTCTGTTATCTCAAGGTGTCCCTTAGGCTATGCCCCACCCACTTGCTTTCTCCCATTCTCTAAAAATAGGGGGGGGGGTATATAGGAAGGTCGAAGTACGGGATTTGAACCTGAGACCACTGGCATCGTTTTTTTGATTTGTTTCTGTTAAGAAGAAAAAAGGGAAGGGTGGGACCATCGATGCTAGGTGTCCCGGTTCGAAACTCCAGGCCTCTTCCTCCAAAAACAAAATGAAAGAATGGATGGAATTTTGGGAGGGAACTTTCTCTCCCAGGTCAATCCTACCCCCTTTTTCTACTTCCCATCACAAAGAAAGAGGGGGACATTCTAGAGAAGTGGACACAGTGGTGGTGTTGTATCGTTGTTCCTTGTAATCAAGGAATCTTTGGTTTGATACCAGATGGATGGCATAGTGGTGTGGATCCCACTTTAAACTGTAGAACCAGTTTCACTCTCTGTATAAAGTGGACTTAATAATTGAAAGAGAAGTTTTACTATATCTCTGGAACAAATCAAGCTAGGAAGATGAAACTGGTCTTAATTTGAATTTATAGTCAATAATACATATCTGATCAAATGGGCATTTTTGACCTGCTTGAAGTTTTCAGTGTTCCAAGTTGAATAGAAAATACCACCACCAAATCGAGTTTGCTTATTTTTTTCACTATATTTTGATAACATGTGTTTTCTACCTATTAAAATTTGGAGATGTTTTTCCATGTAAGGGAGAAAATATGCTTTGAAATTTATTTGTACTGTACCTGATGGTTGTCAATGCGAGTAGCTGCCTCTCTGGCAGAGCATGTTTTGAAGTTCCCAGGCTCGACTTCCAGCCTGGGAATTTGTCCTTCATTGATTTTTATCTCATAGCTTATTACAATTCACCAAAAGTGGCAGATAAGCAATGTAAAGCAACAAATACCTCCTGGGTACATTGAGGAACGCAAATTGCATTTGCATGTCAGTTTTATTAGTGTAAGTGTAAAAGAATAGTCATTAGTGATTTATCACACGCTGCAAACCCCTCCAAATTTTTTATAATCACTTAGTGATTTATCTACATACCCCAAACTGCAGCACAAATTTTTCATGACACTTCCCTAACTTAATTTTTTATATTATTATTATTATTATTATAACTTAATTATAATCATCTTAACCCCATATTTGCCTTTTCATAACTCTAGAAACATTCCCACACCCGTAAAATGGAAATTCTGAGAAACAAATGCCCTTTCCTATCCACATTTTTAATTAAGTCTCAGTTACAATCTTAGGTAGGTTGGGACATGGATTAAAGTTATGCTTTAATAAGTATTGCAGGTTAGTATTTTTAAAGGAGTTGTGTTAGAATTGAAATGCTTAATCAGGGTGTCTACTCACCAAGAAATCCTAGAATTTTGGAAGGATTATTCATCAGATTTATTGGTGCATATGTTGGTTGGGGAAGAAATTCCCCACAATCCTTATTTTGTCATCTTCTCCTTAAAAATGTATTCAGTTTAAGGCTCAACTGGACATTTGGCCAACACCAGAAAATCTGCCTTTGAAACATTCTCTCCTTTCAAAAAAAAATAAAAAAAATTGATATTCCAAAATCTAAAATATTACATCTGATTAGAATTCTTTGGAGAGCATTCACATGAATGACTTGCTTTCTCTGTTTAGTTATGTGCAATAGTTTTGTGGCTACGTGAACCTATTAAAGTGAATATGTAGACAACAGCAACAGCAAACCAGGTATACATTCACATGAATGACTTGCTTTCTCTGTTTAGTTATGTGCAATAGTTTTGTGGCTACGTGAACCTATTAAAGTGAATATGTAGACAACAGCAACAGCAAACCACATATACATTCACATGAATGACTTGCTTTCTCTGTTTAGTTATGTGCAATAGTTTTGTGGCTACGTGAACCTATTAAAGTGAATATGTAGACAACAGCAACAGCAAACCACATATACATTCACATGAATGACTTGCTTTCTCTGTTTAGTTATGTGCAATAGTTTTGTGGCTACGTGAACCTATTAAAGTGAATATGTAGACAACAGCAACAGCAAACCACATATACATTCACATGAATGACTTGCTTTCTCTGTTTAGTTATGTGCAATAGTTTTGTGGTGGCTACGTGAACCTATTAAAGTGAATATGTAGACAACAGCAATAGCAACAGCAAACCACATATACATTCACATGAATGACATGCTTTCTCTGTTTAGTTATGTGCAATAGTTTTGTGGCTACGTGAACCTATTAAAGTGAATATGTAGACAACAGCAACAGCAAACCACACATACATTCACATGAATGACTTGCTTTCTCTGTTTAGTTATGTGCAATAGTTTTGTGGCTACGTGAACCTATTAAAGTGAATATGTAGACAACAGCAACAGCAAACCACATATACATTCACATGAATGACTTGCTTTCTCTGTTTAGTTATGTGCAATAGTTTTGTGGCTACGTGAACCTATTAAAGTGAATATGTAGACAACAGCAACAGCAAACCACATATACATTCACATGAATGACTTGCTTTCTCTGTTTAGTTATGTGCAATAGTTTTGTGGCTACGTGAACCTATTAAAGTGAATATGTAGACAACAGCAATAGCAACAGCAAACCACATATACATTCACATGAATGACTTGCTTTCTCTGTTTAGTTATGTGCAATAGTTTTGTGGCTACGTGAACCTATTAAAGTGAATATGTAGACAACAGCAACAGCAAACCACACATACATTCACATGAATGACTTGCTTTCTCTGTTTAGTTATGTGCAATAGTTTTGTGGCTACGTGAACCTATTAAAGTGAATATGTAGACAACAGCAATAGCAACAGCAAACCACATATACATTCACATGAATGACTTGCTTTCTCTGTTTAGTTATGTGCAATAGTTTTGTGGCTACGTGAACCTATTAAAGTGAATATGTAGACAACAGCAACAGCAAACCACATATACATTCACATGAATGACTTGCTTTCTCTGTTTAGTTATGTGCAATAGTTTTGTGGTGGCTACGTGAACCTATTAAAGTGAATATGTAGACAACAGCAACAGCAAACCACACATACATTCACATGAATTACTTGCTTTCTCTGTTTAGTTATGTGCAATAGTTTTGTGGCTACGTGAACCTATTAAAGTGAATATGTAGACAACAGCAACAGCAAACCACATATACATTCACATGAATGACTTGCTTTCTCTGTTTAGTTATGTGCAATAGTTTTGTGGCTACGTGAACCTATTAAAGTGAATATGTAGACAACAGCAACAGCAAACCACACATACATTCACATGAATTACTTGCTTCCTCTGTTTAGTTATGTGCAATAGTTTTGTGGCTACGTGAACCTATTAAAGTGAATATGTAGACAACAGCAATAGCAACAGCAAACCACATATACATTCACATGAATGACTTGCTTTCTCTGTTTAGTTATGTGCAATAGTTTTGTGGCTACGTGAACCTATTAAAGTGAATATGTAGACAACAGCAACAGCAAACCACACATACATTCACATGAATGACTTGCTTTCTCTGTTTAGTTATGTGCAATAGTTTTGTGGCTACGTGAACCTATTAAAGTGAATATGTAGACAACAGCAACAGCAAACCACATATACATTCACATGTATGCTCTAGAAGGTATTCTAGTCAGACGTAATACTTTAGATTTTGGAATATCATGGGTTTTTTTCTCCTTTTTTTCATGCTATGGGAATGAGAGACGCGGTAATAGATAAATCAGGAATTCACATTTTCCACAAAGCTGTTTCAAGTAATTTTCTTTCTATTAATTTTGGTAGCCACTGCCACCATCCTTGTTGGAATTCGTTGTCGTTTTTGGGTCCGGTATCCCATTCTACACCCTCGATTTTGGTGGGTTTTTTTCTTATGAAGATTATGTGATGCTAATTATGAATAACAAAAATTTGGAGTGCGGAAACAAGTATTTACGAATGTACAGCTGTTTGAAGTTGAGATATTGTCGTTTGAAATTGTTGAGTCCAAATTTCTAACAGATTCCGGGCTCCGCCCCTGGAATAATTGACCTACCGCCCACTACTGCTACCGCGGCCCCGCCTCCGCTCTGCTACGCTCAGACTACCCTTCTTTATCTATAGAGTCCCTTTTGAAGGCATGTTAGAAATTGGCCGGAGTCACCTGCCCCCAACACTATTTCTCAGTTTTCCGCATTGACACATGAAGATACCAAAAAATGAAGGCTAAAATTATACCTATCTTACTTCTCTTTACGAAGACCAGGCACTGAATTGTGGGTCGAAGTTAAATTTGTAAGTCCAAAAATGAAGTTGAAAGTCCTTGTCCTTTTCCACAGAATATCACCCTCCAATCCCTTCCCATCGTACAAATAAAAAGTCTCAAATTATCCCATCCCACAAGTCATATAGAAAATACAACCCTCCCCTTTACGGCTTGCAGTTGCCAAAAAGAGATAATTAATTCAAATTTCTGAAGTCACATAAATGAAATGTCTGAAATGTCCAACCTGCCAATATATCACACAAATAACATATCGCAATCGCAAATGTTCCCATTGCACAAGTCAATCATAAGAAGAAAAAGAAAAAATCAGACGTGCGCCTGTGACATGAATCCATGATCCTCCATCATGGAAGCTCTGAAAAACCTTTTTGACATTATGCAAGGATTTTATAATTTTTTTTAAAAAAATGTAAGTTTTGTAGCACGTAGATCCAAAAAATTAAGTTACGCACTATTTGCAAACACTGTTTGTTATGAGGAACTAAATATTTTCACGAAAATATTTGAAATGTGCCTGAAATCGAGGATGTAGAAATTGATACCGGAGCCTCATTTTTTTGCAAGGAGAGGAAATGTCAAAAGCAGCTTTTCTCAATGGCCAAAAGTCCAGCTAAGCCTTTACTTTGAAAAATAATGAATAAAAATGTGTGTTTCTGCACCTAGGGTACGTATTTTAACTAGTAGTTGAACTAGAAATGCAATACAGTTTACACTACAAAAGAGAAATAACTGTGATTATCTTTCATGTTTTTAGTGATTAGAAGTGATATAATACAGATGCTACATGTATTGATATTAATGAATTGTGCCAAGTTGAAATATGTAAAAGAAAGTGTTCTATTTTTAAGTGTAAACACAGCATTTTGAACTATCCAGCATATGACAAATGAATAAACCTTTTCATTTTTGATTTGAAATAAGTGTAATTTGTGTGTGTGTGTTGAACTGAGTCACTATCAAATGACTAAGTCATCATCATCATTCATCCTTGTTGTTGCAACAGATTCATAGACATAGCAAAATGGCTTTTCTTTGTATCAATCGTGACAATACAACAGTAATGTCAAAGGGCACTGCAAAATGCAAACTATTAAGTTCTTTAATTTATTTTATTAGCCCAAGGACAGCACCATGAAGCTTGTATTTTACATGCTCAGTAGTGTGTGAACATTGAGATTTATTAGCCATAATAATTCCAAAAAATGTAACTTTATGTAGGCCTACTAGGTTTAAACTCAAAACATGGTTATTTTTTTGTGCAAATATTTTGATTTTTCTGTATAAATATGCTTCTTTATGTATTAACATTTCTGGTTTTATTTGTGGATTTTTTATATTTCACAGGTGTTCAGACGCTGGATACAATGCAAGCACTTTGCTTACCTCTCGGTGCCTCCATCTCCCTTCTCGTCATGTTTTTCTTCTTTGACTCCATGCAGATGTTGTTTGCAATCTGCACTGCCAGTAAGTATACTTCTGTGAGGTTTTGTATGGTGTAGCTTTTATGTTCACCACAGTGGTGGATTAAGGTTATGGTATATAGAGTTTTACATAAGGTGCACATTTATATCAAGTTGTAGTTGTAAGTGCTAGAGATAGTGTAGTAAAAATATAATTATTTCCCTCTCCATTTCTTATGGAGAATGAAAAGTTAGTTAGTTTTTTGTAATCAGAACAGTGTTTTGGCTTTTTTTATGCAGACGACTTCAAGTCTTTTCAAGTCACATCTTTTGCTCAGTTATATTAAAAAACATGTTTTTTAAGTAGTCAAAGAACAATGCCTCCATGTAAAATCACAATTGCTAGGCTGGGTAGATATGCCTCATTTGTCTCCACACACTTGAAGGAGGCTGTGCCTTTGTAGGGGGTGGGGTTGAAGGGGGAGGATATGACCATTCTTAGCTGCCACCCACTAGTTTTCATCGAAGGCTTTCTCACTGTTAGTTATGTACACAATCTCTGAGGGTGATTACTTAATTTTAGTTTAATCTTGTGTTGACTGACTTGATGCACATGTGGCAGATAAACATGAAAGTTTTGAAATTAAATACTAATGAAATAGTTTTGTGAAATGGTTTTATTAACTGATGACATACAAGAGTCAGTTATTGAACATTGTGTCTGCAAGGTGGTGTCAATTGTAGACACATTCTTGCAATTGTACCTTATAACTCTGCTGGACTCCCTACACTATTTGGGGGTGGAATTGCTACCAGTTTGTTCCCAATGCTCTGCTACAGTCCTTGATCAGTTCTCATACAACTTGCTCTTCAGGCATCCTTAGAGGAAGAAATCTGACATTGAGGTTAGGGTGAGAACATCTGATTGAGGATCTGCAATGAATTGAACCATTGTTTCATCTTATAATGTAGCTGTTAAGTCTTCCTGCAACATTCTGTGCGCTGCATGGTCAGACATTCTTAGGCAAAATTTTATACCAATTCTATATATCTTCACATAAAAATAGGGGGGGGGGATCGTATTGTTTCATTGACTTGTTATTGATCACCTGTGGGTGATCGCGGCAATAGAGTTGAAATGAAATACCACCTCTTATGCCTTTAGAATTGGTTTGGATGGAGGGGGGTTGGTATTCGCATTAATACAAGGTTAGTGGAGCAGACAAACTGCAGAATAAGGTTGCTTAACAATGGCAGTGAGCCAAAAGTATCTAAAGTAAACATACATTGCTTAAATATGTCTGTATTATAGTGACGCAACCATGGGGAGGGGGGCAGGAAAGTCAATTCTAGGGTAAGAAGGGGAAGCAAACATTAACGGCCAAGGGCACCTGCTGGAGGGGCACAGAGGAGCAATTACCCCTTTGATTTCAAATTTTATGCAAATAAAAAATCATTTTGTAAAATGTCCTTGCTTGCTTCGCTCGCATTATCTGCTTTTCTCGTTTTCGTCAAGTTCAGAGCTGTAGCTAGGGGCAGCGGGAATTGACCATGGGCGCCGAATGATTTAAATGAAAAAAGTTGTGAAAGAGAGAATGCCTTGGTGCCCCGTGATATTATTTGCATCTTATTAGGGCAAATGGGGGGCAAACATTGATGGCCTCTGCCTAGGGCACCTGCAGGGGCACAGAGGAGCAATTACCCCCTTCGATTACAAATTTGATACAAATAAAAATACATTTTGTAAAATGTCCTTGCTTGCTTCGCTTGCTTTTCTCGTTTTCGTCAAGTTCGGAGTTTTAGCTAGGGGCGGCAGGAGACGGCCATGGGTGCCAAATGATCTAAAAGAAAAAGTTGTAAAAGAGAGAATGCCATGGCGTCCAGTGAAATTATTTGCGCCGTATTAAATCAATATGGTTTTCAGTTGCAAAAATTGGATCTAAAAATTTTACTTATTTATGTAATGTAATGTATTTAAATAACATGTGTTGTATATTTGTATTATATAAGCTTTGAATACGTACACAATTTAGTGTTAGCTTGTTGCATATGTATTTTCTTATTTTATGTCGCTCCATGTTGCATATGTGTAAAACATAATGTTCTACATGAAAGTTACCCATGTATCTTTGGAATGAATTTATCATTCATTTTCTGCCATTCAAAAATAGTTTGTGTACTGGTAGTAGTAGTAATAATAATAATAAAGACATTACTATTATTATTTTTATTGGTACGTTTATCCTGGTATACTTGTCTCCCGCAGACAAAAGTTCGTGGTTGAACATCTGTTATTATATTTTTCTCAAATTTTGTCTGACAAAAATAATTTGAGTAATTCGGCATAAAAGGGGGGAAATGTTCTACCTTTTTGGGGGGAGTGCATCATGGGCCTTGGGGGGGGGATGGGCACCCCTGCTTGGAGTTTCTGAAGTTTTGTCACCCACAAGTTCACTGTGTAACAGTAAGGAACGCTGCCATTGTGATTAATGTTAAGTGCATTTAAACGAACACTGGTGTGCAAAATAATAATAATAAAATAAAAAGACTTTAACAGAAAAGCTTCATGTTCGTGTCGATCTGCACCCTAATTTAAACGTGTTGCTATTTTGATGAACTGTTGTCTCTTCATATGTAATTACCTGTCGCTGCTTCATGGGTGATGGAGAGCATTGAGAACAAATTGATTGACAGTGTTGCTACCTAAGGTTCCAGGCGTGCATGGGTGTTCATTTGTGAGTGTCCTTTCATCAATTTAATTTAATTCCCATTCATCCACATTTGCAATTAGCCAAAAATGTGGCAGATCAATGAAAATTGTTGGTAACCCTTGGAGCTTAACCATGAACAATTGTGCAAATCATTGGATTGAGACATCCTACCAAAATAGACTTTAAGTATTCATCATCCCAGCTATTTTTTTATTGCTAATTGTTGCAGTTTGTAAATTAAGTAAGAGATTAGAAATAGAGAAAAATGAAAGGGTAATGAAGATAGACCCATACCAATCGACTATTATTAACATGTATTAAAAGCTGATATGTGATCTTAGTTAATCTCATATATAAGGTTATCATCACTATAAGCAAGAAAATAAAGTGGACAGAAAAGATAAATCAATAACAATTGTGTTATTTGGTAAAATAATATTAATCTTGACTTTGTCAATTAACTGCCACTATTTACAATTGGCTTAATGAGACACTGAATTCGATAGGCAACCAATATATGTGTTGACTAGTTACATGAATGGAATTTTTCTTATTTTATATAAGGAAGTTAATTTTCAACCCTGTTTGTCATGCATGTACTTGCAGCTCTGCAGGTCAAATGTGTACTTATTTGATGAATGTGTTGTACAGTTTAAAAAAGTAATAGTTTTAACATATCGGTTGTCACTATTTATTATCAGAAAGCAAATTTCAACATCTGATTTTGTTTCCTTAATTCTGTGAGAAGTTTTGACTATTACACAGAAGTTTCACCATGTGATAAGGACAGGACCTTTGTACAAGTTGTGGGCAGTAGACGCTTATAAGTCATACTGTTCGAAAGCTGCAGTTGTCCGAGTTGTGTTTTGAAAAAGGGGGGACAAAGAATAAGATTTTCTTGTGAAGTTGAAATTTGATGTTGTTTTGTAATTTTTGCAAGGAATAGCATTTATTGATACATAACACTGGGGAACAGTGAAATTGCGGCACAGTGTTTGAGAGCTAATTTAGGGCAATTTCATGCTGCTGAATAATGATATAATAATATATTTCCTGAATTGGCTCTAATTTATGAAATAAATGCACTAAACCAAAATGGCGGAAACATAAGACATACATATAAATGAACTTCCAACAACAATTTAATATTTCTTTTTGTGATTACAATCATTATTATAAAAATAAATTTATATAGGCCTATGATCATAATAATTAAGAAAATATGTACACAATGAAGTAACAAACTATGTGAAACGTTTTCTATACGATTTCCTGCTGTATTGCTTTTTAAGACAATCCCTCTGTAAGCTCCAACAGTAGTCGGCCGTCATGTGGCAATCCCACCGTCCCTGGTACCTTTCTTCCATCATCCTTATATCCTGATGGAACCTTTCTCCCTGTTCTTCACTAAAATCACCAAGGTTCTCAGGGAATCTGTCAATGTGGCTATGTAGAAAATGTATGTTCACACTCATATTAGCTCCCAATTTCTCAAAATTTTTCAACATATTTCCAACTATATTGGGGTACTTTTCTGCTCTGTGATTCCCCAAAAAGTTTTTGACGACGGACACAAAGCTCAGCCAGGCCTCAGATTCGATGTAAGACATGTAAGTTGTAAAATTGGCATTGTACGAATTTGTGGTCTCTCAAAGATTCCTGCCTTCAATATTTCTATACTTAGTCCTGGAAAAATATGGCATATATATTTGAAACAATCGCCACTTGTATCTAAGGCCTTGACAAACTGTTTTATCAACCCAAGTTTAATATGCAGTGGTGGATGGATGATTTTGTCCCTATCTATCAGCGGTTCATGAATGATATTAGCTTTTCCCACTAATATTTTCCCTTGGGGGCCAAACTTTTATCGTCCAATGCTTTTCTCTAGCACGACTATCCCACAAACATAGGAAACAGGGATACTTTGTGTACCCACTTTGCTGTCCTAGTAAAAATTTCACCATCTTCAAATCCACACACACATGAGCCACGTATGTTCAGCATATTCAATTTTTTTCTAAAACCATTTTTATGTTTTGGTATTCTTCCTTAAGCTTTGTTGAGTGTCCGATATATTGCTTAGCAATGCTTCATAAGTTACCTAGCAACAATTTACAAATAAATAAATAAGTTTCTTAATAGGAATTTCAGACCATTATCAAATTTTGATATTACTGAGAAAAGCGTAGAGTAATTTTACCTCCTACATTTTCCATGGTGTGTTTATTTTTATAACTGGAGTCAATTCAACTGAACCAATCATACAATTGGCAATCACAGCTGTTTTGTGTGCTGAAACTGTTATTAAACTTTATGCCGCAAAATAAAATCTTTATTTTGTTCCCCAGTGTAATCAAAGAGGAGGCATTCAGAGGATTATATTTATATTATCTGCATGGTAAAGCAAAACATCAAAATATAAGGTCAGACACCAGTTTATGTATAAATTAATTTTTGTGCATAAAAATTCTTACAAATACGGATTTGCAGATCTTGATTTTTGTATTTTTTTTTACAGTTGTAGCGACGGTTGCACTGGCATTCCTGTTACTTCCCATGTGTCAATACCTCATACGGCCATGCTCTGATGGTAAAAAGTAAGTTCAGTTAACAATGTATCTTATGTAGGTACAAAGGTGTAACAACCACATGATTATTTTCCCCCTTAGATGTCTTTTTAAACTGGGTAAAAATGCTTTGAGCATAGTACTGCATGCTTGCTCACTGGGTGCGTATGATAGGTAAGACCACAGCATCGCAACTTCTTTTGAGTTAGCAACAGGTTTTTAGGCTGAATACCAGTCAGTGTACATATATTGATTAGCATATGTTCTTTACAACAGATCTTTGAAATCTCTAAGGTGGAAACTTCACTAACTCAGTCTGCAATACCAAGGGGGGGGGGGGGGGGTTGCTCTCAGGCCCACTGATTCATTTTTTGCATATTACATGTATATCCATCCATCAATGTAAAAATTCAAATTCATAAAAAATAGTAATTGTTCTTTGCAATATTTAGAATGACATCGCGTGATTTTTCCCTAAAATGTTCATTACAAAGTTACTTTATTTCGTTGATATTGTTTATGAGCCTCAAAGGCCCACCCTTTGGTAATTCTAAGGAAAGATTTCACAATGATGTTTTAAAAGTATTTCAATACATGTGAGGATATATTCAATTGCTAAACTATAGTAACAATTTGAAATAATGAATATATGGGTAGTAGAAAAAGAATTTTGCACAGTTTAAGCATTGTTCCAAGTATCAACATTGTAATTGAAGAAAAGTAATAAACATTACAGTGATTTAGTATAATTACTTAAAAATCATTGTTATTTATCTTTCATGTATAATCCATAACAAAACATGAAACTAGTGTCTAATTAGTTAACTTATGTGTACAAATGAAAGAAAACACACATCAATCCAGTTCCATTCAACTTTCATTCATGGGCCTCTGAGCCCCCCCCCCCTTGGTAATCAGTGTAACAAAAAATATCTTGGTGTTGCTAGGGTTAAAGAGGTTGGCTCATATAATTTGGATGATGATGATTGGTAAGTCTCTTTTTGTATTTCATCCTTCTGTACTTCAGCCACATTCATCATTGTTTAAAATATTGATTGCAGGGGTGAAAATGGTCAGTGAATTAAATTCTATAATGGTCAATATTTCATCTTGTCTGTAATTTGTCAGTTTTTTTTAAATATTATCAGTAAAGTCAGTATATTTTTTTCATGCCTGTGATTTGTGATATTTTTTCATTGTTGCATTTTGAGAATTCAACATAGCAACTTCCCAGAGAAGTGGCATATTTTTTCTCCAGTTCAGTTAATGATAAAACATCTTTTATATCATATTTCCTAGCCTAGTAATAATTATATTGTACTGACGAAGTAGCTCAGTTATAAAAGCATTTTTTGAGCTTTTAATTAACATAATTGCTTAAAAATAAATATGGTTTATGATTTGCGGGCCATGTTTTCTTCTCAGCTTTATACTGTGTTACCACGTCTCCCTGTGTACATTACAGTGTGTTTAGTGCAATAATGATCATATTCCCTTATCTGAAATGTGTGTGTGAAGACTTGCTATGGGTATGTTGCATAGATTTAGACCCCCTTCCACTAATGATGATCTAATTTTATTAACAGGTCGTTGCACATGAAATGTTTGATTTCGGATTGACATAAGTTGGGTATTCCCAAACGCTGCCAGATGGTGCCAGTGTATCGGAAAGTGGCTGGTACACATACACGTGAGCAGGGAATCTGTTGAGTGCTAGCGTGCTGTGTGATTGTATACATACACCATGGACATAAGTCAAAGGTGCCTACATTTTCTTTAAGAGTTTAAATTTGACCACATTGCAGCAGAGGCAGCGAGGAACATCAACAGAGCATTTGGACCTGATACAGTGAATGAACGAACCATACAGTGATAGTTCCAAAAACTCTGATCTGGTCATGATGCTCGATAGTGGACCATGTGGACACATCTTAGCAGCCATAAAAAATGACACGCTGATAGCGCCACTGAAGTCTGACCCTCGCCAATCTGTAAGGGACATGTCAATGACATTGGGTGTACATTATTCCACAGTTTCCCAGCACTTAGAGAACTTGGCAAAGTCAAACTGAAAACTGTGCAAGTGGTTCCCCATGAACAGTACATGATGACATCTCCTGGAATGTGTCTGTGTCTTTCTCTGCTCTCCTGAAACTGAAACATCCCGTTTTTGCACGCAGAGTGGTGACGTGAAGAAAAATGGATATTATACGATAATCATCGCAATGGATAGATGCTGATGAGGCCCCAAAACACACACCAAAACTGATTCTTGATCCAAGGAAGATAATGGTGACTGTTTTGATATTCTTCACTATTCGTTCTTGAAACAATGAATGCTGATAAGTACTGCACCCAGCTGGCTGAAATGCATAAAGTATTATGAGTTAAGTAACCTAGGTTGGTCAACAGAAATGAAGTTTTAGTGCTTCACAACAATGCGGCAAGAACAATAGTGCAAAAACTAAACAGCTTGCACTATGAGACTCTTCCGTATCCACCATACTCACCAGATGTCTCTCCAACTGACTATCACTTCAAGCATTTGGATCATTTTTTGGTGGGGAAAATGTTCACCAATGAAGCAGCTGTCAAAACACACCTTTGAGGAGTTTCTTCAGTTCAGAACGTCGAACTTCTACGAAAGTGGCATTAAGGCGCTAGTATCTCATTGGGAGAAGTGTATAGCATCAAGTGGTGCCAATTTTGATTAATAAAAGTTCCTTCCACAAAGTTACTACTGTTTAAAGTTTCACTACTAAATCCGACATTTCATGTTGCAACGATCTAATAGTTAGGTCAGTAATTTTGGCCTCTGACTCGTATGCACCCATGTGATTGTGATGTAAATAATTGCTTCCTTGCTCTTGCAGGATCTCATTTGGTGTGTGTGGACGCTTTACGGGTGCAGAGCTGCTCTCGCTGTCATTGGCAGTTTCCATCGTGTGTATCTGGGTCTTGACTGGTCATTGGCTGCTTATGGATGGTAAGTTTAGGTTATGTGTCTTGTTAGGGTTTGACCTGTGTTAGAAACTCCTTTATTCAAAGCTCTGTGTAACTTTCAATATTAGATTCCCTCGTAACAATTAAAAGCTGTTATATATAGAACTATTCTGTTGCAATTATATCCCATAAATATATCTGAATTCTACTGTAAAGTATTAAAAAATTACATAAAAGATATTCGGAATATTAAAATAATTATAATTTAATTATACAATTGACTTTTACCACACAATATTGTTTTAAAATTAACTAAAATTATGTATTTTGCACAATTAACAGGATAATTTGCATTCATGGCACTTTTACAATTAGTAGATCTGGTATCTGTGTAGAAAACTTACTCTCTGATACTTGCACCAGTCATATTGGCAGTTACCGATACAGCAGCTTAGCTGCACTTTTAAATTTTTCCACACTGTTAAGGATAATTTTCGTTTTCATAATCTTTCCCGTGTGGGTAATGTAAATATGTGCCCCCCCCCCCAAATGGTTTTTATAGTGACTGACTTGTCTGAGTGATTAAGGGATATTTTTAACTTGTGACTATCTTTGTGGATTTTAGTGCAAGGGCACATGGTCAGTTTATATGTGGCACAGTAAAAGCACTGTAAACTCCCAAAATGTTGATTTCACAATGTCGTGCAACAATGTTTTCCCCACATTGAAATTCCTTGCAGTTCAGAAACTGATATTGGTGACACTAAGAGCTCAAAAAGTACTCACGAGTATATACAACAGTAAGTGTTTATCATAGACAAATGCATTGTCTGCACCTATGAACACAAGGTTTTAATTTTTCTAGGCTGTTACCAGCAGCAATCTACAGTGTTTTCTGTGTTAGGAATAGAGCATTATGCATTTTTACTTCCTTAAAATTGAATGTTCAATGCTGCTTGTGTACTGCTGTTCCATTTGGCATATTTTAAATCTCTGAAAATGTATACTACTTGTGAGCCTATGCAATTAGAGATGTGTTGGTGTGCAGTGCATTTCTGTAAGTGTGCAACATGAATGCACAGAAAGATAAGTGGGATTGGAAAGTGAGTATGTGGTAATGTTCTGTTAGGCTCAATATTACTACAATAAGTGAGTGCTTGTCATCATGTTGGATCTCTGTTTTATTTCCAACAACTGTATCGATATTACAAGATCATGGTCCCATTGGGGCCTTAAGCATGTTAATCACTTTGGATGTAAAATATGGTGTTATTTTCGAACAAGTGTTCTCAGGGTACGAGCCAGGTTAATTCAATGTTAGCTTCGAATGTTTTGAGCATGTATATTGCTCTCATCAGGGAATGCTGAATTGGAGACCATGTATAAGTTTAAATATGTGAGTATAAGAGCAGAGCTTATTCTGTCCTGTGATTGGTTTGATCTGGATCCTGGTGTTTTATTGGCGGATGCGATGCTTTTACGTAAAAGCACCAAATCTTCCAATGAATCTTAGCCTCCAATTCAACATAACAACAATATATGCACTCGAAGCATTGGACAACAATTGACTAATATACTTAACCATATACATCCTAATAACCTCCTTTGCTACCTTCTTACTATCAATAAACAAAGCATACTTTTTACCAGACCAATAAAAAAAAACACTTTTTATTTCAATACTTTCGCTGGGGGGCCTCCCACCACTGCTGGGATTCCTACCCAAATGAATAGTAATTATTCAAATAAACAATTAATAATAATTACTATTTTAATTATTATATCACTATTAACCTTATATTATTATTTGCACACCTCATTTACAGCAATACTAATAGTTTATAAAACTAATATATGATTTATTATTAGTAAGCCATTGAATTTCAAAGAACAAGTGCTGTCAGTATTTACAATTTTTGGAACCATTTTAGCTCACCCAATCATTATCCAAGGCTTGGCTGGACCTTTGGCATTCGAATGGGCGATTTTTTTCAAGTTTTCCTCTCCATTTTAAAAACCTCTTGGATATTTCAAAATATGAAAAATCTCATACGCTTAGAATTGCTTCTAGAGCATTGACGTGAATTTTCGTGTAGTTTTCTTTCACTATTGTCTAGATATTATGAATAGTTTAATAGACTTACATAATCATAATCAAGTGGCTGCAGGACAGGACCAGACGATGTATCAGTTGATTCTGCGTCATCTGTAAAAATTAAACAAATAAATAAATAAAATAAATTTTGACATACACTATACAAAATAATAAATGGAAAAACTAAAAATACATCAGTGTATGTAGGAGAATCAAGCCAGAGGCAAGATGAATAGACCCAAAAAAATTACCTCTTCTCACTTCATTCATAAAGTACTAGAGTTTGCAACACTGTTTATATTGTCAACAATTAATTATTATGAATATAACCTACCTTCCAAATCTACAAATTCATCTGCATCATTAAAATTGTTGCTAACTTCAAACTCTGAGGCGGAATCCTCATGCAGAATTTCTGCTATGCAGTCTGGATCTAACAACGCCATTCTAAAGAATGCACAGTACATCAAATGAGTCACCTAGCGGTCGGAATTTCAACAGAGGGGCTTGAATGAACACGCACATGAGACGAAGTATGAGCATAGCCCGTCGTTCAATCGGCAAAGCGATTGCATACCACAGGATGGGCTATGCCCGTCGTTTGTTCACATTGACTTTAAGTGCACTGCGGGGTATGCCCTTCGTGAGACCCCAATGTGTTAATCAACTTGTAAATAAATTTACAGTTTACCACCTATTACATTCAGTCACTTCTTTACTTGCAACGATGATTTTTTCTACTAACCACAAAGACATTGGTAAAATATATTTAATTTATGGAGCATGGTCAGGAATATTTGGAACATCACTAAGCATGATAATTCAAATTGAACTAGGATATCAAATTTGGTAACCCAAGAACACTTGTAGCTTTACTGGTGATGTAATTCAAACTGTTCCTAATGGTGTTATTTTAAGAGCACCGAAACCAGTGTGCCTTGGAATTTATTTTATCAGAGAATTGTATTTATAGGTGTTCCTAATTGCACACTATGTCTATAAAATTAGGGTTTGAGCGTAGAAATCCTTGTTAATGATAAAGCTACCCAAACCATTAGGTCACCTGGGCTGGTTGTTCATCAATAAGACCATTTAAAGTACAGAATTGGGTATTAATTTACCTCAATAATACAGCTAAAAAGCAATATTACAGAGACTAAGGAGCTGAATTTGATTGGTCAACCAAACGTAAATTAAAGTTGTTAATTACATGAATACATTATATTCCTGCACCAAATATATCTAGACTGACATAGTGAATTAAATGTGTGCTTTTCCTTTCTTTCAGCAATGGGAATGGGTCTGTGTGTGGCATTTATTGCATTTGTACGTCTCCCAAGCCTGAAGGTGTCTACGCTCCTACTCACAGGGCTCCTAATATATGATGTCTTCTGGGTGTTCTTTTCTTCCTACATATTCAATACTAACGTTATGGTTAAGGTGAGTGTCTCTGTGCAAGAGTTTTGCATAATTGTTAAAACTTCATTTTTTAAATTTTTTTTTGGACTCTGGGTGAAAATACCAACAACAAAATAAGGAGGCAATAACTCCAACTGGCTGTGGTTGTACTAGGTATGATGTATTTTATGTAATATATAAATTATCCAGATAATGGGGATAATCTTCACTTTTCACTTAACAGTTGGGCTGAAAAGTTCGTAGGCTAACATAGTAAAAAATATTTTTTTGACAAAATTCGATTTTATTATTCAATATAGTTGCCTTTGAGGGCGATACAGAGTGTCCGAAAAGTCACGCAACCCGGTGTTTACGACCGTATGACGGAATAGCGAAACGGAATGAGAAGAAACGCTTTCTGCCAAGAGAATGCCCTGTATATTAGGAAAATTTAGAGAGACAAACATATGTAAGAACATGCATGTTTTAATAACAAATAAGCAAAGTGTTGCCAAAGGCGGAAAAAAAATATTTGCAAATCGTGTATATTGATGCACAGAACTCACTGAGGTGAATTATTGCAACATTTCACAATACCAACGATCAATTTTAATGGCCATGTAATGAATTTGACAGAAAAAGAACTTTGACGAAGTTTCAAAAACATTGCAGAAGGGAATAAATGGGCTGTTCCAAAAATCGATGTTTTCACAATATTACGCAGGACACTGGCAACACTGTTGCTGTCACGTGTCACTAACAGACGTGTTTCACCTCAGGCTATCACACTAGGGCACTTTTAAAGACAAAGGAGAAAGTTGGTTATTCTCGAACATATGCAATAAATTACATACACCTTGCAACCCTGAAATGTGGGTACAGAAGAACGTGTATCAATTGTTATGTTTTCTGTGCCTTAGGTGGTTGCTGTTTGCAGCGAACAGCATTCCAGATTGTGTCTACTTATCCTGACGTCCTGTGTGTTTTTTTAAAATGCCATATTCTACACAGGAAAGAGTGTTTATTGTTAAAGAATATATCCGAACATCCTCATATTCTTGCGTAAGAGAAGCATTTAGGGATACCCACATTTCAGGGTTGCAAGGTGTATGTAATTTATTGCATATGTTCGAGAATAACCAACTTTCTCCTTTGTATTTAAAAGTGCCCTAGTGTGATAGCCTGAGGTAAAAGACATCTGTTAGTGACACGTGACAGCAACAGTGTTGCCAGTGTCCTGCGTAATATTGTGAAAACATCGATTTTTGGAACAGCCCATTTATTCCCTTCTGCAATGTTCTTGAAACTTCGTCAAAGTTATTTTTCTGTCAAATTCATTAGATGGCCATCCAAATTGTTCGTTGGTATTGTGAAATGTTGCAATAATTCACCTCAGTGAGTTCTGTGCATCAATATACACGATTTGCAAATATTTTTTTTCCGCCTTTGGCAACACTTTGCTTATTTGTTATTAAAATATGCATGTTCTTACATATGTTTCTCTCTAAATTTTCCCAATATACAGGACATTCTCTTGGCAGAAAGCGTTTCTTCTCATTCTGTTTCGCTATTCCGTTATACTGTCGTAAACACCGGGTTGCGTGACTTTTCGGACACTCTGTACAACGATTATAGCGGTCATACAATTTTTCGATGCCATTTTTATAGTACGATTTCTCTTTAGCCTCAAAATATGCCTCAGTTTCGGCGATTACCTCTTCATAGGTGCTAAATTTCTTTCTAGCAAGCATTCTTTTAAGGTCTGCAAACAGGAAAAAGTCACTGGGGGCCAGATCTGGAGAATTTGGTGGATGGGGAAGCAATTCGTAGTCTAATTCATATAATTTTGCCATCGTTTTCATTGATTTGTGACACGGTGCATTGTCTTGATGAAACAGCACTTTTTTCTTCTTCAAATGGGGCCGTTTTTTCGTGATTTCATCCTTTAAACACTCCACAGCCTCTTTGGGGCGTCCACTGCGTGCATCGTCTTCGATGCTCATTTTGCCTCGTTTACATTTAGCAAACCACTTCTCAACGGTTGATTTTCCTGGTGCAGAGTCCGAATAATGTTTATCAAGCCAAGCCTTGGCTTCAACAGTATTTTTTTTCGCCAAAAAGCAATGCTTTATTAACACACAAAATTATTTTTTATCCATTTTTTCACAATAACAAAAGCTGCTTCACTCACAATGCTATATCTCACGAACTAATTATCCGGCAGCTGTGAAATTTATACACGTATCTTTTGAAGGTTAGTACTAAGTAAAAATCACATGGATTTAATTCTAGTAACGCCATCTAAGAGTCAGCCTACGAACTTTTCAGCCCAACTGTTATCTGGTATTTTGTATATTTGTTGCTTGGATTCTCAGTCAATTTGGGGGAAGGTGAGTACTAAATTAAATAAGAAAATATAGAAAGATGGCTGTTGAAAAGAGGTTCGTTCATACTCCCTTCCACATAAGTTTTACATGTAATTTTGTAGAAAATTTGACTTCAAAATTGTTAGAGAATTTATTCCTGTTAAAGGATTTGTAGGGCAAACATCAAAAAAAGATGGGAAAGAGATGGCATGAACACACGAACATGATTGATATTACAGATTCAGCCTCAAGAATAGCCTTGTCAGCTCATGTCACATTTTTTTTTCCTCTCCTGTGCCTCTAGTTCTAAAATTTTATTCAAATCCTGTAAAATAACAAATCTTGCATGGTTTTACCAGACCTTTGGTGCAACATGTGAAAGTTTCTTAGGCATTGGTTTCAAAATGAATCATTGTTACTAAATGATTGTTTATTGCTGCAGGTGGCAACACGGCCAGCAGAGAATCCAGTTGGTTTGGTTGCCCGGAAGTTGCATCTCGGCGGAGTGGTGAAAGAAGCACCGAAGCTCTCCTTGCCGGGAAAATTGGTGTTCCCCAGCATGCACAATTCTGGTCATTTTTCCATGCTTGGACTGGGAGATATTGTAAGTTTCCAATAACCACACAATCTTTTAGATCTTAACTAAATTAATGCTTTTTCTTCTGTAGATTTTTGTAATGAATTTAATAAGAGATTTTCATGATTGTGTTCAGTTATTCATGGCAAGCATTGCATAAATTCAAAAATACATTAATTAGGGCCTCCCCGATGGCGCAGTGGTAGCGTCGCCACCTTGTAAGCAAGGGGTCCCAGGTTCGATACCCGGTGGAGGCTCATAGTGGTTTGGATCTCACTTTAAACTGTAGGTCCAGTCCCAATTAGCCTTCCTGCGCATAAAGTGGACTTAAACACCAAATCAATCAATCAAAAATACATTATTAGTAACTGCTGGGCTATTCCACGAAAAGTGGTCCTACTCCATGCAAATAACAAAATGAAATATGGAAATTATTATTATTTTTAATTGCATTAAGTTTTAGTTGTTAGTGAATTCATATAATTTTCACATTTCACCAATAAAAGTTACTATAGTGGAACCACAAGGAAAGAAACATGCGCAGACCCCATCGTGCTGGCGGGTGGGGGAAAAAGACAGGAGGAAGAAGCCTTCAGAGCGGCCAACGTCAGTGTTGCCAGACCTATTGATTTCTCGGTAGGATTCCATAATAAACTATTGCTATGGAACCTCCAACGGCCAGCTTAAAAACACGTTTCCTGCTCATCTTACTTGAACATGGAGGGGATATGTGGAGTGGAACTTCACTCAGCCGTGAAAAGTGCTGTTTGAACTGTGAAATTATGTCAAACGCTACTCACGGGCATCCCCGATGGCGCAGTGGTATCGTCGTTGCCTTGTAATCAAGGGGTCCCGGGTTCGATACCCGGTGGAGGCACAAGTGGTTCGGATCCCACTTTAAACTGTAGGTCCAGTCCCGATTAGCCTTACTGTGCATAAAGTGGACTTAAAACACCAAATCAAAATCAAATCAAACGCTACTCAATTGTGCTAGGACATTATTTTATTACTTTTACTACATTACTATTTTTAGATGGCTGTATTTTATCCCACCCCAAAACTCTATTTCTATTTTAGTTATTTTACATCGCTTTTGTGCCTCTACGGGTAAGTACGACAATATGGATGAATGAAATACTGATGAAATGGATGAAGTGATACAAACACAGTGAAATGTACTTGCCTTACGAGGTAGAAACACTGACTTCGTAGCGTGGGCAAATTATGTTATACATGCATGTGTTTGTGGGTGTGTGTGTGTGTATTTCTAGCAGATGGGGAGGATGGGTGGCATCCTAGCATAAGCGTTGCCATCTTGAATTATTGAGGAAGACATGCTATCTAATTTACCAAATATATTTCACATACGTAATGCATTTTCTCATTATGGTGCAGGAAACGTGCCCACCCCTATCGATAGCTGTACACCGAACACCAGCAGAAGGCAAATTGATTTGTTATTGTTAGCATTCGACTTGAAAGATTGTGGAAAATCGCCGACAACGAAAGCTTAGCTTCATCTGTGAACACAACTTTCTACCATTTCCTGTCATAAAAATTCCTCGTGATAATAGAGGCATCGCAAACCCCTTTTGTCGGTGCTGAAAAAGGGCAAATTTGAGGGTGTTTTCCACACACCCTCTAACCAGAAAATGCGGAAGAGATGAAAAATGTTGGTCGGTTCCCTCGGGCGGTTTACTTTCTTTTGTTTGAAACATGTCTACTCCTGAAATGGAGATCTTCGGTATATGTTCAGCCAAACACAGAGTGCTGGGTTTAGCACCATTGTTACAAAAGCATCTGTACGTTTACACCGTAAACAATGCGCGCCACTCCAGCGCCGTTCATCCGCTACTATTAGATCATCGGATTTTATAGCAGATCTTCTGGTTTCCCAAGGAACAATCTCCCGAATTTTTCAAATCTGACCTGGCAACACTGCCCCAAACACCGATAACGGCAGGGAAGTTGCGCGAACGCTTTGGACGGAAGGTTTTTTCCTTGTGGTCAAGCTATAGCATCTTCAAGCTATATGCTTCACAGACAAATGAAGTCAAAATTTGTTACATTTTTAAGTGACACACATAATGCACTTTTGTTATAATCAGGATGTCTACCAGTCAACAATATCAAGAGAAAGTCAAGAAATTATGCTTTTGGTCAAGATTTTTTGCTATTTTTAACAGTATAATGAATTTATATTGTTATATACCTGTACTGGTATTTAATAAAATTCAATATTTGGAAATCTGAAATTGAATTGAGTTGTGGTTAAGATTTGTTCACTAAGTTTCTTAAGAATTGCATTCTTGCATGCTTGAAGGTTTGTAAAAAACTTCCCAATCTACAATGAAGTCTGAAGCATTAATTTTTACATGTATTATTAATTAAAGCAAGTCTCTTGTTAAAGTACAGCTTCAGTTTTCATTGTAACTGGATGGGTTTTTCCGTGAATAAAAATATCTATTTTCTTAATTTTGCAACTATATACTCAAGCATTTTTATTTGTTTGCAGACACCACGAAGTACTTCATAATTGAATGAAATCAGTTCATTATGAATATTTTAATCCAATATCATGTCTAGTACATTAAATTTTTTGTCTAAAATATCACACACGTAACGTTGGTATGACCCTGCTACTTTCAACTGACTTATGAACCACCATGTATATTATTTTGACATGACAGCATAGAAATTGAAGCAAAATGTTGGTGTATTACACTCTTCTCGTCTGCATCTTCATAAGAACTCGCATAAGGTGATCGAACCATTCCTGGGGAACTGATAAATGCTTATTCTCTGACGGACAGAAAACTGAAATGAGAAATGTTCATAGTGCAGGCTGCATTTTTTAATTTGTACTATTGTGAAGGGTCATAGTGGGAAAAAAAAAGTTCCTTTTTCTCTAAAGAGGGCTAAACGGATACTGAGAGCAATACATATGGGTATCGGAAAATATTGATTGGAATTTAATCACAGATACTGGCTATACACCCCCTATACGCCTTCATGGCATGGTGTACCTTTTTTTGCTGGCTAATGCTTTTCGAGTGTAGAAATCTTGCACAGTCTGCAATAATGTCACATGGTACTTTTGCAAAGTCTAAATATCGTGGATATTAAGCAAAATGCAAAATTTTGTTTATTTTTTGCAACAAAGTGGAGCCAGCAGGATGAGAATTGATGACCGCTGCTGAAAAGCATTTTAAGCAGTTCATGGCAAACCTCGGGACCTTTTAACAAGATTTCATGTTTTTTTGTATGCAGCTAAGTGAAAATGACAAATGTCTGCAAATTATGGTGTTAGAAATGTTGCATCTTTTTACACATTTGAGGTGCATTACGTTATTTTCTTTAGAAGTACATATTTTTTTACATAAAATCTAATATTTGCACCTAAGCTCTAATTTTCGTTGAGCTACACAGATATATTTGTGATGCAAATATTCAAATGGTTTCTTTAAAAATTTGATAATTTTAACCTGTCTCCTTACTTTCGCTTAATCTTGAATTCAAGCCATGCTAATCACACTGCAGATATCAAGGCTCAGTGTACACTTTGTTCTTCACTGCTACTATACTTCTCAAATAATCTGTTGATTATGGCAACATTAACTCCTGGTCAGCAGTTCAAGTTGTAGCCCTGGGAGATACTTTCACTTGTACCTAAAAATTAGGGATGGGACCGATTAATCGGTACTCCATCGGTATTAGCCGATATAGGAGTATTGGTTTATTGGTAAAATTACCGATCCGATATATCGATAAATATCTGGTAATTTAGTGCAAAATTCTGCCATTTTGTTGTAATTTTTATAGATAATCTCCATGCCCTACTTTCTAAAAAAGTAAATGTCTAAATATGCAATTTCTTTTGCACTGCAGTCACCTTGAAACACACATTTATTAAGGAGGTCAATGAACCTTTTAGGTTCTTCAAGGTCCATTTCTAATTTTATATCTGATTGGTAGAATATCGGTTATCGGTATCGGTAAATTTTATATCGGTACTTTATCGGTATCGGCCAAAAGTTCATATCTGCCCATCCCTACTAAAAATATTGCAAGAATGAAGGAAATCGTATACTTACATATTTCCGTATTATTTTCCAGGGACCAGATGGCCTGTACTAAACTATGTGAAATTGTTTTTTTCCTGTGCAATCTAGTTTAGATAAATGGCTTTCTTTTGTGATTAACAATCAGAAGGTACGCCGTAAAGACATAGATCATTCATTTTGTATTTTATCAGTAGAATTACACATTACTGGTATTGGTGAGTTTTATATCTGTAGTCTGTCTGTGTTGGTATAAATTGCATATAAACATGCCCCTATTAAAAATAATTGTAGTCTATTTTTAGGTGTACTGTATTTACTCATGTATAATGCACAATTTTTTTTTCCAAAGTTTTGACCACAAAAACTGTGGTGCGAATTTTGAACGGAACAATTCGAACAGCCAACATTAAAACCACACATGTTTTTGCTATGTCACTGCATATAGCACGTATGTATCAACAGGTGCAAATATAAATTACCAAAATATTAGTAATATTTTTTTAAAAACACTATAGAAGTGAAATGGCCATTGCCATGAATTTTCACTTTGTAACAGATATTTTGCAACACCGAGAAAAGCAGCACCGTGCTGTTCTGGCAGAATTTGAGCATGCACCTCCCATCACACGAGATGTGTATCAGTGGTGTATGTTGGGCAAGAAATAATAGAAAATAACTTCCCGAGTGCTCAAATCCATAACATAATTTTTCTCTCTCTTCTACTACAGAATAAACAAACTGATTATTGAAGCGAAATCTTTGGGATGCTAAACACAGTGGAGGGAAGGTGGTGTGAGGGTTGGTGCCTCATTGTATTCACAAAACTATATTCTCCTCTAGGTTCACATAGCAACAGGTGACTCATTGAATAGGTATGATGTGTCATTCACTTTTGCTCAGCATAGCAACAGGTTTACGACCTACATCTAAGAAAGCCACCTCTTGAACATGAATTGTACTGATTGATTGATTGAGTTGGTGTTTTAAGTCCACTTTATACACAGTAAGGCTAATTGGGACTGGACCTACAGTTTAAAGTGGGATCCAAACCACTATGTGCCTCCACCGGGTATCGAACCCAGGACCCTTTGATTACAAGGCTACAACGCTACCACTGCGCCATCGGGGAGGCCATGAATTGTACTGCCCATTGTATACAAGATATAATTGTTTGTTGCTTTCCCCCATCAAAATCCAGGGTGTGCATTACACATGTGTAAATACAGTATTAATGTTCAGACCGTAAGGCATTTAATTTTGAAGAAATATTTTTTTGCAGCTTAATTTCAGATTGACCTGTGCATACTACTTTTGTTTTTGAACATTTCAGGTAATGCCAGGATTATTGCTGTGCTTCGTGTTGAGGTATGATGCCTACAAGAAGTCACAGGCCCTTCACTTAGGCGAGACTGGTGTGCCCCCACCGAACCACTTGAGCAAAATAAGGTGAGTTATTACTGCAGTTTACCTGGCTTGACATCTTGTTAGGAATGGGTCAGATTATTCCTCAGTTGTTTAGAAGGTTTATCCTTGGACTGCTTCCACCACTCTGAGGTCTGTTGCCTTCATGAGGACTCAGACAGACATCACGTGACTGTTTCCACTCGCTAGAAGACTGCTGGAGGCATTATATGCTTTGTTCTCTGCCAGACAGAGCTAGCCTTTCCCTTTGCGATGGGAATTTAAACATTTGGTTTTCACATTCACAGCAGATGGGAAGGCAGCTGATACACTGGGAGCAGGTATTTCAGGTGGCAAGCATATGATTCGGTCAAAAGAGATAAATTATATAATATATTAGTAGAGTTTGGAATACCTAAGAAGCTTGTTAATATGATAAAAGTATGCACTAGTGAAACAGAAAGTACAATTTGTGTAGGTATTAATGTGTGTGACAAATTTACAATTCATGATTGGTTAAAACAAGGAGATGCATTATCTCCATTGCTCTTTAATTTTGCCTTAGAATACGCTGTTAGGAAGGTAAAAGAAACTAACGAAGGACTAAAATTAAATGTTGTGACTCAGTTGTTAGCATATGCAGATGATGTAGACTTATTAGGGGATGATATAAATATAATTAAGAATAATGCTAAAATATTTTTCAAAACTGCTAAAGAGATAGGTTTGGAAGTTAGCAAAGAGAAAACTAAATATATGCTTACTGGCCAAAACCAAGCGTTAGGTAATAATCAAAATCTAATTATTGATAACTCATTTGAACCAGTTTCCAAATTCAAATACTTAGGAGTAATATTAACAAATGAGAATTATATTAAAGAGGAAATAAAAAGTAGGCTTAATTCAGGAAATGCATGTTACTTTTCTATTCATAAACTTTTGTCTTCTCGTTTAATATCTAAGAAACTAAAAGTTAAAATATACAAAATATACGAAACAGTAATTTTGCCTATAGTATTATATGGGTGTGAAACTTGGTCCCTTACATTGAAAGAAGAACATAAATTGAGAGTATTTGAAAATAAGATCCTTAGGAAAATATTTGGACCTAAAAGGGATGAGGAGACAGGTGAGTGGATAAGGTTACATAATTTAGAACTACAAAGGTAAAAAAACGGTAAAGTGTTCCCCTGTGCATAGCACCACGCCATGAAGGCGTATAGGGGGTGTGGGGGTAACGCCCCACACTTTCTTGATCCGGTCGTGAGTGGGGTGATGTGATCAGCATCATGCCCCTGACTGCCTTTACCCCCCAGGGTTTCCCCCAGGTACCCATGTTATTCGACGCTGGGTAGGCGCCGGGGCTGCTTCCACCGTTAGAAAAGTTCCCGGATTTGAACCGGCCGGGGATCGAACCCGGGACCTTTAGCATGGTTGTCAGACGTGTTACCGACTAAACTACATAATTTGTACTACAGAACTACATAATTTGTATTCATGTCCAGATATTATTAGAATAATTAAATCAAGAAGACTTAGGTGGGCAGGCCATGTGGCACGAATGGTAGAGGAAAGAGGAGTTTACAGGATTCTTGTTGGGAAACCTGATGATAAGAGACCTGTAGGAAGACCAAGACGAAGATGGAGGGACAACGTTAAGATGGACCTAAGGGAAATCTGTAGGGATGGAAAATACTATATAGATCTTGCTCAGGATAGGGAAAGATGGAAGGCCTTTGTTGCTGCAGCCATAAACCTTCAGGTTTAAGAAGGCTAGAGAGTTAGTTAAGAGGAAAGGAAATGACCCTCTAAGAGCTTGGATAGCTTATTGAAATTATTTGCTTGCCCTTTCAAAGCACTAGTGCACAGCATGGCCGCTCACAGTGTTTATACAAAACATTTGTTTGGCAACACTGGCTCGCAGATGACTGATCAATAAAAGGGATAGATGATATCACGATATATCGTCAAGAAAAGATCGTCAAAGACGATATGATATGGTATTTTTTCCATATTGTGATATTGGTGATATATCATTTCCACAATATATCCAAATACCATGACAATATATTGCTGACATGATATATATCACTAAAATATCATGATGATATATTACCAAATATCATGATGAAATATCACGTAAATATCGTGACGATATTTTGCCAAAATATCATGATGATATATTATCTAGTTGATATCGCCTCTACGATATTTTTTCAATATCACGATATATCATATAAATGATATATCGCCCAATACTAATCAATACTTGGTGTGAGGTGTTGCTGGATAAAGTTTCTGGTCTATAATCAGGACCAGTTTGTTGATAAAATTATTAGTAATTTTACCATTGTAATAAATTGTCTGGAAATGCACATCTCAGTATGTTATTTTATTATTGTTTCTGGTTTTGAAAAACAACTTCTATTTTTGTAGTTACAAAAGCTGCCAGTCAAACATGAGTAATTCATTGTCCTGTTTATTGAATTGTACAATATCGATAAATGTTGATACTTTGTTCAGATCTGGCCAGAGGGAATATAAAACATTTGAAAGAAGTAGGAAACACTCACCAGACACTGGAAAAGTTAGTTTTAATGTCTGCAGGCTGCATCTTCAGATGCATGATTTGGACTGAATGAGGATTTTGTACTGAGGTCACTTGAGTCGGACAAGAAATGTTACTCAATTAACAGAAGGTGGAGGGGTTTCGATCTCTTGCAACTTTTTCTTCCCCAAGGTGTAATTGGGACAACTAAGCAAGTGTTCTTGCACTAACTCAATCTATGCTGTTTCAACAGTTTATTACTTATTTGATGGTATCTGCAAAGGCAGTGCTTTGCTTTGGTGTGGTGTCATCCGTGGCATCCAGCAGCAAGGGAACATCTTGACCTCAAAGAAGCAAGATGTCGCTGACTTCAGTGTTTGTAAACATCGTCCTAGTTGGTAAAATACCAATAATACAGTATGAAAAATCAGAAGATCTCATTGCTTTTATTGAACATTACTTTAACAAGAAATATAGCACTACTTTACTAGTATGTATGTTCTACGTTACAATTACTAACTGCACATTCAATGAGAAACGTTGCTGATGTGGTGCCTCATGAACAGCATCTGGGTTTATTACACTCCAAACATGAGAATTATGAAAATTAAAAATACCGTCACGTGTGAACCCCGCTTCGTCTGTAAATAAAATGTTACTTGCAAAACGAGGGTTGAGTACAACCTCTTGTTACATCCACTGACAAAACATCACTCAAGGGACACAATCCGTATCACTGAGACACTGAAATCGTTGGAGGTGGTAAGGGTAGTGTGAATTGCGATGTAAAATTCTCCATACACTATTGTGCCTTATGGCAGTTGTGCGGCAATTCTCCTCGTCGAGGTTCCTGGAGAGAGTTCTACTGCTTCCAACACCATATCCTCAGGTGTAATGCATGCAGGTCTACCTGCTCTCCTACCATATTCTTTGCGGTGCTGATATACCCTAGTAAATGTGCTACTCTCGGGGTGCCTTCAAGCAGGGTATTTTTCTTGGTACAAGTGTGCATTGCTGTTAGCCAAACCATTCACAGAATGCATATCCGCATACTCTTCGTTGCTGTAAGGTTCCATTTTCACTACGCAGTCCAGCACAACTGACGTGACTCCCACAGTACGATTAGACTGTGTACTGATTGTATCCATACAACACCACCTCTCAGAAATGTTCTGTTTTTTTTTTAAACAAAGAGCAAACCTTGGACTGCGCAAGGAGTAAAGCACTCGGTGTTTACAAAATGCAATCAATGACGGCTTGTAACCACACATTCACACACATTATTAGCATTTTACCAACTAGAATGACATTTACAAACAACGAAGTCAGTGGTGGCTTGTAATCACATATTCGCGATTATCTCAAACAGCTCATTTGCAGACCCATGTTTACTGAGACTTTGCTTCTATTATCATGTACTTTCACCTGTGTCAGTTTGCGCTATTACTTATGAGACAGCCTGTATTACAAGCTAGAGGTGGGACAAAATATAGGTACTATTTTGATCTAGTCCAAAATAGGCTTCTCTATGTATCACTTTATTGGTAATATTACTGATCCATTATTTCTATAATGGTCTAATTTAATTCAAAATCCTGCCATTTCGTTAGTATTTTAATGAATGTAAAGGTATATTCCATGTGCTCTTGTTTGGTAAAGTAAATGTCAAAATATGCAGTTTCTTTTCAAGTTGCAGTCACTTAGTAACATCAATTAATTAAAGAGGTGAATGAACCGCTCAGATTCTTCATGGAATATTTTGCAATTTATTTTAGATCTGTAGTTATCAGTATTGATACTTTATTGATATCAGCAAAAACTTCATATCAGTCCATCGTTAATGTACATTGAGACAAACTTTACTTTGGCCATGAGCCAACATCGTAGGAAAAGAAAGGTACCCCCTCCTGTATGAATCAACATGTTATAACCTTCACCCTTGTACATGTACTACTGCTTTTTAACTATGTATGTGAGCTGTTTTAATATCCCTGAAGAAGCCGAGTAGCCTTGTTGAAATTTTGAAATATAACCGTTCCACATGCCTTGTCATGAAATTTAATAAACTTTTGACATTTTGCACACTGTCTCTGATTATCCTGTAGATAATTTTTGAACCAATACGATGCAGTGGTATAAATTAAGCCTTAGCTCTAACCTGTAATGTTTCTGTAACATCAAAAAGGAATGAAAGAAGAATTCAAGTTCTGCAAGTTGTATCACTTATGTATTTTCTTGTTGCAGCTACTTCCATTGCTCTCTGATTGGCTACTTCCTGGGCCTCCTCACAGCGACCGTGTCGTCTGAGGTGTTCAAGGCAGCTCAACCAGCTCTTCTGTATTTGGTACCGTTTACCCTGTTGCCTCTCCTCACAATGGCCTACCTGAAGGTGAGTTGGTTGCTAAATCAGGGACATCATCTTAGGGGTGAAAATGTAGGAAATGTCAGTTTTTTATTCCCTCCAGAATTGGAATAACAGTTTTTCCTCCAGAATTGGAAAAAGAGCCAACATTAAGTTTCAACAGTGCTGAATAAATATCATGTGCTTGATTAATATACGATATTGAAGACAGTAGATTCATTTAATACTGTTTAAAATTATAGTGGAAAAAATTATTTAAAAACCAATTGTCAACCTTACTTCCATTAGTACACCCTGGACTGCATTTTGCAGACTAACGAGGCTCTAGCATCTGGACCATTATAATCCTCTATGAGACTTCTTTGTGTGTTGTCCATGTGCGTTCCTTCGTCTTTCATCTTATCATATTCATCCTTATCTTCTCAATTAGCCAAAATTGGCAGAAAGGAGAAGTAAAATAAACTAAATCAGATTTTTTGGGGTTTTACAAAATGAGGGGGAACATTCAAATATGTAATAAATAGAGGCACATATTTTTGGTAAATAAATAGCAGTGTCAATTTCAGGTTCAATAGCGGTAAATAAAATAAAATTTTGGTGTTATAGCGGTGAAAAATCGGATCAAATGCAGTATGTAAAAGGACATTTAAAAAATAAAATAAAATATTTAAAAAATACACTTATTACACAAAATGAACATATTCTTTCTAATAGCATATTTATGTAGTTACCAGAGTATTAAGTTTATTCTTGTATAAAGGAGTCCATTTTTGCTTCTCAAATATTTACAGCAGACTTAATCAATTTTCCGTGAATTACGTAACTCACAGGATTAGTCACACTTCAGATAGTGTCACTTCAGTAAATAGATTCTAAATCTCGTGTTTGAGTCTATTTCGCATTTTGCAGTTCATTTAAGACAAGACAGGGTAGCAAAATACAGGTCACACCTTTCAAAAACATAAAAAATTAATATTAGAATGTGTTTTCACATTTCGTGTTTTCGTCAAAAACGAAAAAAGCATGCCTCTGGTAATACATGTTAAGAGATATTCTTCTTTGAGTTTTAGAGCTTCTCATATCTCCTGGGACTGCGGTGATATGAATAGTAAAAACTTGTTTATGTAGGTCTTGTATGTGAAAAGCATTTTGTGATTTGTAAGAGAGAATGAGACGTGTCACTAAACAACTTTTAGTTATTCTATGTTAGTGCAAATCAGCTGAATCCCAGAGTCTTCGTTTAGAATTTGCCTCCTCCTGCAAATAGCAATCCCTCTTTTAATGTAAGTTTTCAGGGAGCTGAAGAAAAATTGAGGGCATTGATAATTGGAGTGCTGGCCTGTGGTGGAGTGTTTAGCACAATGTGTTACAGTGCAAGGGGTCCTGGGTTCAAATCCCACGCTGGCCGTGGGTGTTCATATCATCACTCATCCTCATCTTTGCAGTTAGCCACAAGTGACAGAAAACACACTGAATAAGAAGTCAGGATAATGGAAAATAATACGTCACTCAGGACGTAGTGCATTATTTATTAGCATCTGTGCAAATGTCATTTACTTAATATGAACTAGTCAGCTCTGAGGTCGACTGTCAGTTCATCAACAAGTTGCCATGTTTGAGTCCTGACCTGGACACTAATCGTCACAATTATCCAAAAGTGGCAGAGGTGATGTTAAATAACAAAAATATTTAAATATATGTGTGATTTCCATATATATTCCTGTATGACTGTAGTCTAAAATTGAAAACATTGTATGCACCAGAATGAAACAGTGCTACCTACTATACCAAAAGCCACTTTTGAAATAAGATTTATTATTGTATTATGTTTTAATATATAGAAGTGGTTATCCCAGGTTCAATATGCAGTGGTTCAGACCCCACTTGAAACTGTAGACCCGGTCCCAATTAGCTTATCATATATAAGTGGACTTAAAACAAAAACACATAGCAGTGGTTATACAGGGTGTGTGTACCAGTCATGAAAATTAAGAAAAAGTAATCAGCAAGTCAATAAAAAGTCAAGACATTATAAAAGGTGGGCCATCTGGTGGTTTCTTTTTAAAGTACATGTTATTTTGACGCTGCAGCTCATTCGCACTCAAAACCTTGACAGAAACACAGTACCATATCTCCACGGTATGAAAGGAATTGTTTTACTCTGGAACAACGGTGGGAAATATTGAAAACTTATTTCCAAAGCGAGTGCTGTGTTGCTGAAACAGTGCAAATGTTGAAAAGAAATTTTGGACGAAATAATGCTGTATGGAAGTTTGTGAAGACAGTTTGTGAGAGTGGCATGCTAAGTGATAACACAAGTTATCCTCGTGTTCGTCCAGTGCGCTCAGTCCAGAATATTGCTGCTGTTGCCAAAAGTGTGCACCTAAACCAGAGAACCTCAACTCGCCACAGATCTCAGCAACTGAACATTAGCCGCTCTAGCCTCAGGAGAATTCTGCATAAAGACCTTCGATTATTCGCTTACAAGGTGCAACTTGCTCGGGAATTGAAGCAAAATGACCACCCGCTTCGTTATCGCGTCTCTGTGTGGGCTTTAGAGCAGCTCGAACATGACGTCGATTTTCCTCAAAAAATCATATTTTCGTATGAGGCGCATTTCCATATAGGCAGCTATGTCAACAAGCAAAACTGCCGTATTTGGGGCTCGGAAAACCCACACGTTGTCGTAGGGAGGTCACTGCATCCTCCGCGTGTGATTGTTTGGTGTGATTTGTGGAGTGGCTGCATTATTGGTCCATTTTTCTTCGAGGATGACGATGGCAACAACATTACGGTCAACGGAGAGTGCTGCAGAGGCATTATAACAGATTTCTTTTTTCCATCAATTGCTGACTTAGACGTGAGCGAGCTTTGGTTCCAGCAGATGGTGCTACGTGCCATAACAGTTGGGCTGAAAAGTTCGTAGGCTAACATAGTAAAAAATATTTTTTTGACAAAATTCGATTTTATTATTCAATATAGTTGCCTTCGAGGGCGATACAATGATTATAGCGGTCATACAATTTTTCGATGCCATTGTTATAGTACAATTTCTCTTTAGCCTCAAAATAGGCCTCAGTTTCGGCGATTACCTTTTCATCAGTGCTAAATTTCTTTCTAGCGAGCATTCTTTTAAGGTCTGCAAACAGGAAAAAGTCACTGGGGGCCAGATCTGGAGAATATGGTGGATGGGGAAGCAACTCGTAGTCTAATTCATATAATTTTGCCATCGTTTTCATTGATTTGTGACACGGTGCATTGTCTTGATGAAACAGTACTTTTTTCTTCTTCAAATGGGGCCGTTTTTTCGTGATTTCATCCTTTAAACGCTCCAACAACGCTATGTAATAATCGCTGTTGATGGTCTGGCCCGTTTTGAGGTAATCGATGAATATAATACCATGCGCATCCCAGAAAACTGATGCCATAACCTTGCCAGCCGACGGTTGCGTCTTTCCACGCTTTGGATTCGGTTCATCACGTGCAGTCCACTCGGCTGACTGTCGATTGGACTCTGGAGTGTAGTTATGGAGCCATGTTTCATCCATTGTAATATATCGACGGAAAAATTCGTGTTTATTACGGTTGAATATCGCTAAACATTGCTCCGAATCATCAAAACGTTGTTGCTTTTGATCGATTGTGAGCACACGCGGCACCCATTTTGCACACAGCTTTCGCATGTTCAAATATTCATGCACAATATGTCCAACACGTTCCTTTGATATTTTTAAAGTCTCAGCTATCTCGATCAACTTCACTTTACGATCATTTAAAATTACTTTGTGGACTTTTTTGATGTTTTCGTCGGTAACAGCCTCTTTGGGGCGTCCACTGCGTGCATCGTCTTTGATGCTCATTTCGCCTCGTTTAAATTTAGCAAACCACTTCTGAACGGTTGATTTTCCTGGTGCAGAGTCCGAATAATGTTTATCAAGCCAAGCCTTGGCTTCAACAGTATTTTTTTTCGCCAAAAAGCAATGCTTTATTAACACACGAAATTCTTTTTTATCCATTTTTTCACAATAACAAAAGCTGCTTCACTCACAATGCTATATCTCACGAACTAATTATCCGGCAGCTGTGAAATTTATACACGTATCTTTTGAAGGTTAGTACTAAGTAAAAATCACATGGATTTAATTCTAGTAATGCCATCTATGAGTCAGCCTATGAACTTTTCAGCCCAACTGTTACAAGCCGTCCAACAATCGCTCTTTTTCAATGAGCATGTAATCATCCGTTTTGGTGATGTTGCCTGGCCTCCGCGAAGCTAAGATTTGACGCTGTTGGACTTTTTTTTGTGGGGTGCCGTTAAAGATCGATGTTATGCTGACAATCCAGAAACTATTCAGGCACTTAAGCACAATATTGATCTTGCTATTCGTGCAATAGAACCACAAACCATCGATAATGTCGTGCAAAATTGGGTTGCCAGGATAGGCTACTGCCAAGCGAGCTGCGGCAGCCATTTGAATGATATTATATTCCATAACTAATTGGAAGGTGTACTTTTGTTAATAAAGCAAGAAACTTTGAAAAATATTGCACGGTGTTTATTTTATCAGGCTTTTAAAAAGAAACCAGCCGATGGCCCACCCTATACTTGTGTCTATAATTTTTGCTATCACAATGACTGATTGATTGATTTAGTTTATATTACTTCACTTTTCTTCTTCTTTGGCTAATGACGAAGATGAGGATGAATGGTGGTAAGATAAGATGGTTGAAGGAAGAATCACAAATATATAGGGACAACACAAGCTCCACATAAGATTATTCTGGCTGCGAGTCCAGACACCAGAGCCTTGCTATTCTGGGAAATGCAGTCCAGAATATAATAGATAAAGCAAGTCTAATTCTCCTGTTAAATGCAGCTTCAATTGTCATCTTAACTGGTGTTTTGATAGGAGCTTTTCATTAAATATATATTTATTTTCTCAATTGCTAATTTCAAAGTTTAACTAAGGAGGGGTCCAATAAATAAAGATTACAGAAAAAAACATGAAAAAGTCAAGACTTTTGGATTTGATATTTTGGTAGACACCCTGTTATACCGTGTGTTTCATAAATACTTGAGGGGTTACAAATATTTATTGCAAGTCAAGTATTGAACTTACGTTAATGAAACAAGTCCAGAACGAACGAGGAAGTCAAACAGCTCTTTTTAACACCTACAGATGTTCAATGTATGCACCACGGGTGACACGGCACGCATCAACATGATAGTCTAGTTCTTGCAACACTCTTTATCAACATGGGCTTGTCGATAGTGTCTATCGCTGTGATGATACGCTCCCTTAGGGCTGCGATATCACGCGGCATCGCTGAGACAAATACCCTGTCTTTGATGAAACCCCACAAAAAGAAGTCGCACGGTGTAAGGTCCGGTGATCTTGGGGACCAAAACATTGCACAAAACACTGTGAGTGATTTGAGTCGCCTAGCGGCTGGGATATGAACACATAGCTTAACGAAACATGCACGCTCAAACTATTTGCGTTCCTATCGTGTTGATGTGTGCCATATCACCCGTGGTGCATACATTGAACATTTGTAGGTGTTAAGAAAAACTGAGTTTCTCATTCATTCTGGACTGGTTTCATTAACGAAAGTTCAATAGTTTACTTGCATTAATTTTTTGTAACCCCTGGTACAATCTTTTGAGAACATTTGTATTCTATGAAAGTATTAGGACACTTTGATGCGTCATGTATGTTTTTGTTCCACACATTATGTGCCTATGTTTCTTCTTTCTAGGGTGACCTACGAAGGATGTGGAGCGAGCCATTTATTACCCATCCCCCTTCCAAACACCAGGAAGTCTGACAGCATTGCAAGATGTTCGTTTGAAATCCGAAGTCATCAGCCAGCGTCACCCTTAGGGCAGCAAGTTTAGTGATAGGATACACCAGTAAGAAACACTGCCATAGTATCGTAGTGTTGCTCGTGGTTGTGATAAAATATTGTCGGGGAGCAATACTGGTATGTCTTGGAGGGTTTTTTCGTCATTGCAAGATCATGTTGTAGTGGTCGCTGATGTTTGATGGAAGTGGGTATGTTTGTACCACTTATCGCAATGCAGTGGGTACGCTGACCGTTGCACATTTCATACATGAATGTGTATATAGATGTGTGTGCGAGAGAGAGTGAGAGTGTGTGTACATATGTTTGTGTGCATGTGTGTTATGTCCAGGTACGGCAAGAAGACTGCGTATATGTGATGTGATGAAAGTATGTGTGCAAAAAAAAAACATTTTTTCCTGAAGTTGTGTTCATAGATGTATCTGAAAGCGCAAACTTCCTTCAGTAGTGTTGTGAATAAACAGTAATGCTGTTGCAATATACATGCTCGATGTGAGGATGGTGTAGACGTGAATTTGTTTATAATATAACATGAGTGTACAGCAAGCAAAACATTTTGCACACGCGCTTGTAAAAACAAAACAAGAAAGACAGTTTAATGTTCAACTGGAGCCAAGTGAACAACAGTGTGAGTGATGCAATAGGCAACAAAATTGGCTATACCGTTGTTTTCTTGCTTCAACAGTTTCTTCCTGCCACTGTTCAAAAACTCAAAACTTCAATAGTTTGTTTTGAAAGCAGGTATCGTTCCTTCCCTACAGTCTTCAACAATGGACAAGCAGTGGCAACAATACAGCAAGGTTCACAATTGTTAAGACTCGGAGACCACATCTCCAGTAATACCCTAGTCACATGATATTGTGAAGTATAGTCATATTTTTTTTATAACAGGAAGTAAAGAAGAGGTATGTGACAGGACCGTTCAATATTGTTACAGTTTTTTTTTTTGTCTTCAAAAGAATGTGCGATAATGAAATGCACAGTTCCTGGTGAATTGATTTTATTGGCTGAAAATGTTTTGTACAGCTCTTTTGCGCTATAAAGAATGTCTTCTTGTAGCATTTATTTTGTACAATGTTATTGTTATCAGTATTTTGTAACAGCTTTGTATTTTTTTTTCCTTTCAAGTACATATTTAGTTCCTGCAATTTCAGTCGAAGTAGCATTAGCTTGTCTTGACAGTCTGGAAATCGTGTACCAAAAGAGAGATTTCTGTATTTCGAAGTAAATTTGTTATTTTACACGATTCCTTGACATGTTCCGGAAGGAATTGCGGAGGGGAATCTAATACAAGACAAAACACTCTTGTGAGATATTCTTAAATTAAATTGACTTTAAAAAATAAAGTGGAAAATTTTTTTTTTTCTTATTCCTTTGGTGAAAGTGTGGCTGAAATTTTAGTTGTTGAAAATAGTTTAGCGTACTGGAGGTTCAAAAGCGTACACTTTTGAAACATACTGTGATGAACCAAAAAAAATAGGGAAACTATAGGGTGTTTTTTTTTAAAGTGATAGAACTTTGAATTGAAATAAAACACACAAAAAAATAAGTTTGAAGCCAATTGTGTTTTCATTTGATAACTTTCTGACATTTACTTTTTGAAAATAATTTCCGGCATATGTCCACCACGACTAGCTGTGATGAACCGGATTCGATCAGTCCAATTTTTAACTACTTTTTCAAGTAATTGGGGACATATGTCGTTAATAACACGAGTTATGTTGGCTTCCAAAGCGTCAATTGTTGCTGGTTTATCAGCATAAACCAGAGACTTTAGATATCCCAAAGAAAATAATCCAGTGGCGTTAGGTCCCATGATCTTGTGAGGCCAATTCACTGACAGCACCGATATTTCCGAAGTGCTCTATACGTTTGGCAAACAGAACATTGATTTTAAAAATAGATTTCCACAATTTGTAAACGTTGTTGCAGCGTCAGTCTTTCCATGATCATTTGCCAATGCTCACTGATATGAAATGACAAAACAACATGTCAACAAAATGAAACAAATGACAGCTATCCGTATCGAAAGTTCTATCACTCTTAAAAAAACACCCTTTACATGTCATTGCCTAAATTGTTTTTCATTTTTCTACGAAAGACTACTTCTCTTGTGAGAAATGAATGTTTCATTCTTTCTCCCAACAAGCATAGTTCAAAGAAGAAGGAAAAAAAGGGAAAATTTTACCTGAATATATTCATTTGTTGAGTTAATAACCCATGGCGTAACAGCCTGTAAGGGCCAGTGTCTACCTACCAACTGCTGGTTGATGGAGGTCATCCAAGCAGTTACAAGGTGATATGTGGTCAGCACCACAAACTCCTAGGTTTCCATTATCAGGTTACGCTACTCATTCGTAGCTGTGAAATTTCCTCACAATGGTGGGTGGCTACCGGTCCCATACACAGGCCAAAATCTCTGGAGAAAAGCTAAGTTTTTTCCCCAGGAGATTTGAACCTGCACACGTCCCATAGCTTGAGCCCAAAGCTTGCACCTTCGACAACACTGACATTTGCGGGACTATTTGGCGAGTTGGTATGGCCAAATGTGGGAGGATAAGGAGTCCCATATCAGCAGCCGTTATCACAATAACTGCCAACATTGCATCTTCTCACAGCCGATACACCCAGTAAATACACCATCACCACTTCCTTTGGCAAACACCTGCCTATAGTACCATATACTTGTAGTGGACAAAACATGGTACTAATCGTAACCACACTGTCCACGGTTTCCAAGATATAATTTTTTTACAGTACTGAATCATACCCATGAAAATACCGTGATATAGTTTTCAACCTTCCTGCATGGCCTCTGTGGGGGGGGGGGGGGGGGTGGCCAATTTTCTTTAATGTATACAGGGTGGATAATTTAAGTTTATAACTCGAAATATCTTACAAACTAAGCATTTTCAAAAGAAAAGTTTCAAATAAAATTTAATTTGCTTTAATGGGGGAACAATACCATTACGTATATTTTCAAGGTCATTCGAAAGTCAGTCAATTTTTTTTAATGGGAACTAATTTTTTTGTTGAATATTTTTATTCCTCTTAACGAAACTTTTGTATAAATATGACATGTCGCATGTTTGGAACCACTAGGAAGATTTAATAGTGATTGTGAGATAGAGCCATGATGTAGCCATCCATCATTCTTTCTATTTTAAGTCCACTGTTGTTAACCACCCCATGGATCCTCACAAAATGATTATAATGTTTTTTTTAGTTATAAAGTTATTTTAGACAGTTCTTTCTATTAGAAAGTTGAAAATTTGTATAATTACTTTTGTACAACATTGATTATGATGAAAACTTAATTTCTTTTGTTTTTGGAATAATAATTTGGGTGCTGATGAAATAGTATGGATTTCTATTACCACTTTTTACAAGTTTTTTTTTTAAGAAGAATAAAAACCTTAAGCAAAATTAAATTACGTTTCAATTTTTTAAAAATGACCTCTTACTAAAAATACATGATGGCATTCTATTTCACCCTTAGAAGTCAATTAACATTTATTTGAAACATTTTTGAAAATGCTTCATTTGTAAGATATTTCAAATTATGAACTTATATGGTCCATCCAGTATATATTAAATAAATAGAGGTTAGGTAGGTTCTTATGATATCCTGATACCAAATTTACATTTGAAAATGAGGAAAACCGTACTATTTTGCTGAATTTGTTGTTAGATCATACATAAAAGAAGAGATATTCTCCCAGTACAGTAGTGCCTTCTTTGATGAAAAGATGAACTATTTTGTTTATCGAATTTATTACCAATCTCATGTTGAAAATGAACAGGATTACTACATTTGGTGAAGATAATAGTTCACATTTTCACCAATAGATGGTACTAATGCTTGTAATCTGGTATGAATTGTGATTAGGGTTACCAGACGTCCAGTTTTTCTCAGACATCTGGAGGAATTTGAAAAATATAAATGTCCTACATTTTGAGCATCACATAATATTAATTAAATTAGGGAAATACATAACAAAAAAATCATGCAAGTTACAAGTCTATGGACTGAGTTTCCAAACTCAATAGTGAAATTTATTTTGATTGTCATTGCTCAAAATGAAAATAGAAGTTTTGGCCTGCTAGAGTCGTTTTCACGTTCAGAAGAGACAACGGCGCTTATGGAGAAACCGCACAGTGTTGCCAATACAGCGCTAGCTCATGTCGCCGGGAAATGATGACCTTCCTTCACAATGAAGGTGTTACATATTTTGTATATATAATGATAATTATATGTAATTATTAACATTAATATTATACTGTGAACGTTACAGTTACCCTTTTTACTATGATCCATTGCGATCACTACACACGCGAGTGTAATGCACGAATATGACACTTCAGAAATCACTTAAAAAAGTAAAAATCACTGGGAGCTCACACAACTGAAAACACTTTTTCGGGAGAGGGAAAAAGTCTAAACAGACCAAATCAGATCTCTCACTCAAGTAAGGGGACCCTGGCACATGGGTTACATTCAAGTTGCAACCCAAACAAACAAATGAGTTATGGCCCACGTGAACTGATAAGACGTGAATGACTCAAGCAAGGCATGTCATATTTCTATCTTGAAGCCCCATATTTTGTCACGTGTTGGAAAGCCTTTAAAAGGTTAATATGGTGTCTATGAATTTATGTGTACGTTGGAATCTGAAAGGTGATATTCATTTCAGCATTAATGTCGACAGTAATGTAAACGAAAACAACGTGTATTTGAGACAGCACTAATGTTGCTCACAACAGCAGCATTGGAAATAATTGTCAATTATTAAATTTAAGTAATTTCAATTCTAATATAACAAAATGCATGGTTCATATTTTTACTGAATGGAAGTAAAATAACAACTGGAAAACTTGGTGGTGATTAACCGGAATGCTGCGGTGAGTCAGCTCAAGATGGCCAGACAACGTCTCCTTACTTCGCGCGCGGTTCGGGTTAAAAAGAAACTCCAAATGCATGGAAGTAATATTTCTGGGAACCTTTGATTGGTTATAAAAAATAATTTCATTATTTTCTCCACAACTTTGTCGCTGGAAGTTTTTACTTGGAATTACAGAACAAAAAATGGCCAGCGACGACATTTTCTACTGCACGAATATAAAAAATCTCCACATACTTTATTTGAATATTTTTTAATGCAAATATGCTTTAAAGTATTGATAAATTCTGAGTACCACCGTCACCTATGACAATTAAAAAACAGTGTCAATTTTTTTCATAATGAAAGCTTCAATTTTACGGCATGTTTCAACGTTAGGAATGAAAACAATGTAAAAATTGTGTTTTCACAGAAAATTTGCGTTTTTAATTTATCTAAAATTATGTAAGCAAGTTACCAGTTTTTTGTGTTCACCATCGTATTCTCTACAAAATTTCCTGCAAAACTGCAGGTACCGATTTTACTTAATCTAAATTTGTAAATCCAGAAATTTCACAACAGCGCGCTCGTATTTCCCATAAGAAAAGCATTGCCCATAAGAGCCCATTGTGTCTTCTGAACGTGAAAACGACTCTAGAAAACAAACTATAAAACGGAAGCAATTAATGAACAAAGTTTTGGGACCACTTTCTGATGATGTTACTATTCAATGCCTAAGCGGAATTGCTTGCCTTGGGGGTTATACTGATGAAATAAGGTGCTTCCCATTCTTATTCAATATTTTGATTGTAAAGCAAGGGGTATAGAGAACAAAGTTATTCAGGGTGCCTGCCAGTCGGAGAGAGTAATGCAAGTCAAGAAAAAGTAAAGAAATCAATAAAAAGGCAATAAATTATTCTTGTGGTCAAGAATTTTTGTTATCACAATGACTGATTGGTTGATGTAGTTTATTTTACTTAACTTTTTCTGCCCCTTTAGCTAATCGCGAAGATGAGGATGAATGGTGGTAAGATAAGATGGATGAAGGGACAGTCCCAATCATATAGGGGGACAAACACAAACCCCAGTCCAGAAGCCAAAGGGTCCCAGGTTCGATACCTGGTGGAATCATAGTGGTTCGGATCCCACTTGAAACTGTAGGTCCAGTCCCGTTTAGCCTTACTGTGCACAAAGTGTACTTAAAACGCCAACTCAATCAATCCAGATGCCAAAGCTGTCTGCCAAAAACAGTCCAGTATGCATTAATAGATAAAGCAGATCTAATTCTCTTCTTACATACACTATCTGGCCATTCGTCACTGGACACCCCATCAGGTGGCATCATAGCGTGGTTGTGCTTCTCCTGGTATGGTCTTGGTCCTCTTGTGTTAGTGCGTGGAAACATGAATGCAGATGCATACCAAACGATCCTGGACAATTCTGCGCTACTGACATTGTGGGCACAATTCGGTAGTGGTCCTTATCTGTTTCAGCACGACAATGCCCCATGTCATACGGCAGGTGTGATCAACACATGGTTCGAGGATATGGGTGTGCAAAAACTTGATTGGCCCGCCCAAAGTCCTGATCTCAACCCGATTGAGCATCTTTGGGACGAGTTGGAGTGCCGGTTGAGAGCCAGGCCACACCACCCAAAAAACACTAAAGAGTTGTTCGCCGCTTTGCAAGAGGAATGGAGCAGGATTCCCGTCGAAACCTATCGCAATTTGGTGGACAGTCTTCCTCAGAGGGTTGCGGCTGTACTTGCTGCGAAAGGTGGCCCCACACGATACTGACGGACGCCTGAAACCGGATTAAAGTACTCGTTCCAGGTGTCCGGTGACGAATGGCTAGATAGTGTACAGCTTCAGTTTTCATCTAGGGGTTTTCATTAAATAAATATTTATTTTCTTAATTACGGATTTCCAACTTTACCTAAGTAGGGGTCGAATAAATAAACGTTAAGAAAAATGGAAAATGTCAAGAATTCTGGATGTGTTATTTTCGTAGACACCCTGTTATTGAACTAAACACTACCCAAGATGAAACTTTTGGAACCATTTCAAATTACAGTAATTGCTGAATATTTGTTTGCTATTACAGGTCATAATGCAAATGTTGAGAGAGTACTTTCATTACCATCAGCACAAGAGAAATGCTTTTTTTTTCATAAAGTCTGTAAAATATTTGGTACTGGTCCCCATAATTTCAAGAGTTTGACTGTCCACTCTAACCTAAATATATTTTGAATAAACCTGAAATTTTGAGAAAAATTGGTTCCTCGGAGAATTTTTATTTAAATCGAGGTGCATTGTTTAGTATGATTGCAAGTTTTGAAATTTTGCTTTTAAGAATTCATTTTTGAAAACTGAAAAGTGTCAATTTTCAATTACTTTCTAACATGTTCTATAGAAATATGTATTATTTATTGAGAATGTTTTGTGTCCTACATTTTGGGACAGCATGTCCTACATTTTCGTTATAGCGATCTGGTAACCCTAAATGTGATAAATAGTTCACCTTTTTCATCAAGAGATGGCGCTAGTGTGCTGGGAGCATCTCTCAAGTGTGTATAGAGCGACCACAAGGAAAATAACCTTGGACGAAAAGTCCCTGCACAGCTATCCCTTCAGCTCGGGCCATAAGGAAGCATGGTCCACTCTCCCAATCCCCTCCATGCAGGAGTATGGTGCACAGGAGTCGCGGGTCTGCGCAGGTTTCTTTCCTTGTGGTTCCACTATATGATAGTAAATTGGATAAAGATATTAGTTCACCTTTTTGTCAAGAGATGGCGCTAGTGTGCTGGGAGAATACCTCTTAGGTCTTATGATCTTCTGATACAAAATTTGTTATCAGGAGATCATAAGAAGACCTAAGAGGTATTCTCTCAGCACACTAGCGCCATCTCTTGATGAAAAGGTGAACTATCATCTTTATGACATTTGCCTTTAGGAAATCATAAGCACCTAAGAGGTATACTCCCAGCACACTAGCACCATCTCTTGACAAAAAGGTGAACTATTATCTTTATGTAATTTACTAGAGGGTTATGCTCCCAGCACACTAGTGCCATCTCTTTGACGAAAATGTGAACTATTACGTTTATCACATTAGGGATCAGATCACAAGCAGTAACACCATCTCTCAACAACAAGGTGAACTATTATGTATTAAATTTCATACCAGATCACAAGCATTAGCACGAAAATGTAAACTATTATGTAGTAATCTAGTTCATTTTCAACGTGATTTTGGTAATAAATTGAATAAACATAATAAAGTTCACCTTTTCATCAAAAGACTGCATTAGTGTACTGGGAGAACGCCTCAATTGTGTAACATTTTAATGAGGAGGAAATCAGTCATGTTTTAACACAGAGAGGCATTATTACGAATAGTTTGGGCAAAATATATTTAACATACCTTGCAAAGAATTTAGCAATGCACAAAAATTAATATTTCTCTGAATCTGCAGTGAAAATGTGCTCCTAACACGAGAAAAGTGGTAGCTTGCACAATCATCTACACATTTCAAGAGACTGGTTTCCAGTAATAATGTAGAGCAGTTGGTAAAGTGCTTGTGCATCAGCTTCCTTTTTCAAGGGATAAGACTGCTGGTTCAAACCCACACCCCCTGCAGTGTTTTTAGTATAATAGTATTAGCTTGTAGTAATAAAGTGAAATAATTTTTCAGACAAAGTAATTAAATGTGATGTTTGATGAAGTTTTATCTGCTTTAATTATTTTCTCTCATCCTAACATTTCAAGATGAGAGATCAAAAATGTGATTTATTTGCCCTACTGCAATGACAAAATTAAAAGCCTGCTTAATTCAGGTATGCTACATGTTAAAATTGGACAAACATTTTGAAACTATTTTACATTACCTATTCTTGGAGAATACCATTGTCCTTTCTCACTCTTAGATAATTTTCTTCAGTAAAAATAGGTACTTTCAACAACAGGGATCAAAAATATTGTTTATGTTCTTCATTGCATATGATAAAATGTTTCTCGGAATCAAACAAAGAATGTGATTAGTGCACACCCTATCCTCTAATCTGGCCTATCACATGATATTCGATTGTGTGCTGCCATTGAGAAAGCTATGGGGAATTTTAAGCTTACCATCTCTTGGAAGCAATCAACACTTCCGATGAATGTGAGAAATTTTTATTGTCAAATCCGTTGAAAACGTTTGTTAGGAATAAAACAACAAACTTGTGATTTTAGAGAACATTTTGAAAACTCAGCATGTTTGTATCTAACAACAAAACTTCTTTTTGATGCCATTTGCAAAAAAAACACATGTCTGCTGAGCGTTAATTTTTGTCAGGCGCGCGTATATTCTAGGCTATCGCCGAAGCCGATTAAATAAATGTGTGCTGCCATTGAGAAAGCTATGGGGAATTTTAAGCTTACCATCTCTTGGAAGCAATCAACACTTCCGATGAATGTGAGAAATTTTTATTGTCAAATCCGTTGAAAACGTTTGTTAGGAATAAAACAACAAACTTGTGATTTTAGAGAACATTTTGAAAACTCAGCATGTTTGTATCTAACAACAAAACTTCTTTTTGATGCCATTTGCAAAAAAAACACATGTCTGCTGAGCGTTAATTTTTGTCAGGCGCGCGTATATTCTAAGCTATCGCCGAAGCCCAGATTAAATACAGGAAATAATCGACTAGCTTCACTCTCAAACGAGCGCGGGAGAAAACTGTAGTATAAAATACTACAAGTGGCTCTTGTGCACCATACTCCCACTTTTTAGGGGAGGGGGAGAGTGGACCATGCTTCCTTATGACCCAAGCTGAACGGAAGAAGAAAAGGCTGCACGGGGATTTTTCGTCCAAGGTTTGTTTTTCTTGTGCTCGCTCTATACACGGGGATGGACTCCTTTCCTTTAAAACTACCGCCAGGCTTCAGCGGTTAAATTCTTCCCCGACCAGCACCTGGAGGCGGTCGGTGACATATTGTAGTATATCTTCCAAACTCACTTTACAACAGCGATAAAACCTTACAGCCAATTCGCTAACCAGTATGCGATTTTTTTCCAGGTAAGGGAAAATTTGAAACTAAACTACTATTACAGGAAGGAGAAAAGAGTGGCTGGCATGTGATAGGGAATTTGTCCTCTACGCCAAAACAACACTGTCCCATCGAACACATGCAGAACTCAGACCGCTGACCTTCAACCAACCACACTTTATGATGTTTTCAACCCCTCTGTTGCTTTGTTTAGGACTGACTGGCTGGAGATGACAAAGGGCATTTTGCGAGTGAAAATCACGTTGAAGGAAGTTTTAAGAAAATTAGGTTTCTTACTGCGTGGATTTTCTTAAGTGTATTGAGTGAGTGAATTACGTATATATGTATTGAATGATCGTACGAGGGTCACTATTTATATTTTGAGCCTAACAATGAAAAGAACAGGAATTTGGCATTGGAAACTGCTTTATTGTTTTTCGAAGTATTCTCCTTTATGGTCAATACACTTTTGCATTCGTTCGAACCATTTGTCAAAGCAGTTTTTCCAATCTTCTTGAGACACCTCCATAATATGGTTTTCGAACGCATCAACGGCATCTTCCGCCGACGAAAATCATTGTCCACGCAATTTATTCTTGACATTCAGGAACAAGAAGAAGTCACTGGGTGCCAAATCAGGACTGTACAGCGGATGACCCATCAATTCCATTTTTTGACTGTTCATAAAGTTGGTTGTTAGACGAGATGTGTGACAGCTGGCATTGTCTTGATGAAGAATGATCCGACGGCATTTGTTTGTTTTCCGTATTTCACCAAAGACCTCTGGCAAACAAATTGTTGTGTACCATTCAGAGTTGACCGTTCTACGTTCATCTAAAGGCACAGTTGCCACATGACCAGTTTTCCCGAAAAAACAGGCGACCATTTGTTTCAATGTGCTTCGAGCGCGAACAACTTTTGTTGGATTGGGTTCATCTTGAAACACCCATACAGTCGACTGCTGTTTACGTTCCGGCTCATATGCATATATCCATGATTCGTCACCTGTTACAATTCAACGAGAACATACCTTTCTCACAGCTAAATGATCATGTAATATTTTATATATGCTGGTGGAACTAATGCCTATGGTTGCCTCAATCTCACAGTATGTCACATGACGATCTTGCAGTATTAGGTTTTGCACAGCATCAATGTTTTCTTGAACAACAACTGATTTTGGACGACCTTCGCGAATCTCGTCGGTGAGCGAATGGCGGACACGATTAAATTCGTTATACCAGCGTTTCACAGTGGCAAAGGATGGGGCTTCATCGCCAAATGTGGAAGTAAGTTGATCGATGCACTCTTGTCTTGATAATCCACGTCGAAAATCGTAAAAAATCATTGCATGAAAATGTTCAAGAGTTCATTCCATTTTATTGTTGTCGCGCAATCTCCAAGGCAACATAAACAACACAAATGAAGCTATTGACAAAACATTTGAAGTACGTTATGGTCAATAATGCCAGACGATCCCGTGCAAACGTCAAATCGCGCCTAACTACAATCAGTGTTTCCAAGGCTCAAAATATAAATAGTGACCCTCGTATAGTGAATGAAAATGAGTGACATAATTAATGAACTATTGACGAAAAAATTTACTGTTTGTGCATGAGGATAAACTTCAAATCTTGAAGATATGCAGGCCTTTGGCATCGCAAAGAAGAGAAGAATGGATTTGATTTATTATTTTGCATTGCTTTTCTGACACTTTAGCTAATCGCGACGATGAGGATGAGTGACGATATGATGAAATCCATGAAGGAAAATTCACAAAGAATAACCATGTCCATGCCTGGATTTGAACTGTTAATAACAGCTTCTGAAAGTTCATATACGAGGAGAATCCTGATAAAAGCTCCAATGGTGTCTGTACGCAGCACTAGTGGCCAGAGACCATCACACACATGCGGGCAGGAAGAAGTGGCATGTAGCTGTAATCTGGTAGTCGCAATGCAGCTGTTTTAAGACAGTTCTAGGTTAAATATTGCAGTTCTCATATAATCTTCCACTGACTGTGATGTAACCTGTGTGTAGTAATCAGACCAGACGTTGCGAGTGATAGTATGGTCAGACAATGGTGGAGACAATTCACAGAAGGCCAATCGAAGGTGCACAACCCCATACAGCTGAGTACACATGAGCCCTTTGCATCACTTCAGGTGAGAGATCTTTGACCACTCCCTGTACAGCACTGGCCTTGCATGTACAGACTTTCATCTCTTTGTTCAACTGAAGAGGTTTCTGGCAGGACAAGGATTTGACAGCTACATTGCGGTAGATGGTTCCAGTCTTTGCTGTCCGACACACATGCCATGGGCATACAAAATTTAGTGCCATGCTACGACAAATGGCAGAACAATGGTGGTGATTATGCCGAAAATTATGTTAGGACTCACTGTTACTAATGCAATAAATTACTACTGATATTCTTGTTTTATTTATGCCTAATCAGTAGGGACCTTGATTTTTTTTAAATTGGTGCATTTTCTCATTTTTTATTATTATTCGGTTTTATCAAAATTCATGTTTTCATTTTAGCGCATTTTCTGGCAAATACCTGAAATTATACCTTCATGGAGTTTTTTAACCTACTGTTTCAAATTGTAAGTCACATGGCCTAGGCCTCTTCGCGAGAGTTTGATATCTTGAAAGTTATTTTCCATACCCCACTTTTAATTTTAAGGTAGGTTTTAGATAATGGAATTTTCCCCGTATATACTACTGAAGGGTGCATAACGACCATACGTGGCGTGGCACACCCCCAAGAATTTTAAATCAATCAATCACACATGACAGATACAGATATATTATGGCACCAAAAATTGGCATTGTCTTTTTTTTGACTTGTTAAGTGTCAAGTTCCCAAAATTCGTGCTTTTGTTTTAGAATATTTTTCTGCCAAATACGTGGTCTGTTAGGAAAGTAATGAGACTGGCAACGCTGCTGCCCCCACCTTCACACGGCAGGTAGGGGAACGCTTGCCATTGACTCAGTACAAGTTTCAACTTGCTACAGTTGCTACACGATTGTTGAGAGCATCTGATGTGAAGTTGTGTTTGTGAGGTGCGTTACGAAAATGGACTGGCAAAAGTTTGAACAACGTTGTGCTATCAAATTTTGTGTTAAGCTTGGCGAATCAGCTACTGTGACTTATGAAAAGTTACAAAGCGCTTATGGAGAACATGCACTATCTAGGGCACAAGTCCTTTTTAGAAGGCCGTAAACAAGTGGAAGACGAACCTCGTGCGGGAAGACCTTCAACCTCAAAAACAGATGACAATGTGGAAAGAGTGAGGTCAGATCGTCGACTGACGGTGATAATGATCAGTAGAGAGTTAAATTTGAACGTGTGTACCGTCCACAACACAAGATTCGGACATGAGAAAAGTGTGCACCAAGATTGTTCCAAAGAACCTCACGCCTGAGCAGAAAACCCATTGGAGGGTTGTGTGTCTTGATCTACTGGACCGCCTCGACAGGGGGCCAGAATTCTTCCGTTGTGTGATCACAGGTGATGAATCGTGGATTTTAGAGTACAATCCCGAGACAAAACGCCAAAGTCAGGAGTGGCACACTGCAAACTCTCCCCGTCCCAAGAAAGCAAAGAGGAGCAAATCCAAAATCAAATATTTGCTCATTTGTCTCTTTGACAGTCTGGGGATCGTCCACAAGGAATTTCTGCCACCAGGACAAACAGTCAATCAAACTTTTTATCGGGAAGTCCTTGCAAGACTCAGGAAAAGGGTTGCACGTGTGCTACCAGACATTGCACGCACTTGGATGCTGCACCACAACAATGCAGCATGTCACACAGCAGTCTCCATCAATGAATTTTTGGCAAAAAAAAAAAAAGCATTCCTGTGGTTCCTCAACCCATTATTCACCGGATCTCAGTCCCCGAGACTTTGTTTTATTCCCCTTGCTCAAAATCCACTTGAAAGGATGCCATTTTGATACTTTGGATAATATCCAGAAGAGCGTAACTGACGAGCTAAAAGGTTTTCCAGCAGAAGCCTTCCAGCACTGCTACGAACAATGGAAAGGATGCCTCCATTGCTGTGTAGCTGCCCAAGGGAACTATTTTGAAGGGGATAACCTTGATTTGTAAAAATAAAATTAACAGTTTACAGAAAATCAGTCTCATTACTTTCCTAACAGACCACGTATACCAAAAATTAATACTTCCATTGTGCTTTTAAACTATTATTTTAAATTGGTCACATGGTCTACATATGTTGGAACAAATTTTTGAGGAAGTAAAGTGCTCCCCTGTGTTTAGTACCAAGTCATGAAAGCATCTAGGTGGTGCGCGTTAGGGCCCCACACTTTTTTGATCAGCACCATGCTCCTGGCTACCTTTACCCCCCCCCCCCCCAAAGTTTCCTCCAGGTACCTGCTTGATACGATGCTGGGTGGGTGCCAGAGCAGTTTGAACAGATGCAAAAGATCCCGGTTCTCCCCCGCAGGGGATCGACCCCCTGGTGTCTTGCATGGTAGTCAGATGCCCTAAGGACTGAGCTCCATTATTTCTCGCTCGACAAATGCAGATTGTGCACACTTAGCTTGGTAATTCAAAACACATCTCGCACGACAAATACTGAAGATGCGGCTCCCGTGTGACGGTACCCACACACTCGATCTCCTGTTAGAACCCTGACACTTTGCTCTGTGATGCAAATTGTTTTGATACAAGTTTGAAAAATCGTGAGAAACGCATGATTTAATGTGACTGTTGGAATTATTCCATGTATAACAAGCATTATAGTTTACTCTTGAATATAATGTTGGAAAACTTGCACGTTCTATGTACACAAATATGGCACATTTTGTTTCTTTAATACTAGAAAAGACAAGAATGTTGGATTTCACGGAATTTTTCGTTGTTTTATGACATTTTTTTAAAAAAAATCTCTAAAAATGCCAACAATTCGCATTTTATACCAAATTTGCATTATTTCGATATTTCGAACAGGCGAAAAATGTGTCCACAAACATCACTGGGCATTCAATAACATTTTTTAATATTTTCGCATTTGCAAAATATCAAGGTCCCTACTAATTGGAAATTACTCCCTCTGTCCCATAATTATAGTCTGGTATGCCAAAATTGTAACTTTTTATTTATGTTCTTTTGGATATTTGATCAGCCAATTTGTACTGATCCTCGAGTAATAACGTTGTATGACTCATTCCCAGGTTTCATTTCCTTCTCCTATATACACAAATGTTACAGTTTGAATATCGGGCAAGTATTTTCTGACAACAAACAAAAGTGTACCGGACAATAATTATGGGACAGAGGGAGTACTTTCTAGGCACCCCTCATATAAATCAGTAGATTGAAAAGTAAAAATTTAGCTGGCAGAGAAAAGTCAATTCTTGAAGAAAGTGATTTGCTTTTATGATTGAATTATTTGAGTAAATACAGGGTTTCTATAAATTAAGTTATACAAAATAAACCGTTAATTGTGAAGAAAGTGTATGTGTAACAGAAATGGTTTATACATCAATGAATGCTGCATATCTTCAAGTTTATTGTCGCACATTGTTAGTTTCAGATGCCGCCACTGGAGGCGTGAGCATTTGTTTCTTACACAAGTACAGACTTGGATTGGTCGTTGTAGAACTATTCCGTGGCCACCTCGTTCGCCTGATTGGTACCATGAATTTCTCTATCTGGGGTTACATTAAAGAATGTGTGTTTGTTCCCGCTCTTCCCAGCAATGTCCACAAGGTGGCCATGGAATCGTTATAGAAATTTATGTATTTATTATTAGTATTTTATTTCCTAATATTGGAAATGAACTTAACTCAGCGAGAGATTAATGACCATCTCTCACGAGTTTAAACAGACTGGCGTTAATTTCATTGCAATACTAGTGTTGCAGTAAATTTGAGGATGGGAGCATGCACTTGCCAAATCTTTATAACATTCACCAATGCAGATTTGTGTTTCACTTTTTCGTGATAGTATTCTATATCCAGTTTTGTTGGATTCTTCTTGATATGTAAGAATAGTGCAATGTCAATGTAAACTGATGTTAACATGTGCAAAACCAGTAATACCTCAGGATGATGCAACAAAACCTTCGTAAGCACTGCTAGATTAAATAAGGTGAAGTGAGCCAGAAGAGTAACAAAATTCCAGCAGCATATTTGCAGTCTAAAGCTCTTCTGGTTTATGCATGCAATTTTTGTTGGATGTTAAGTCTGAAGACATCCCACAAATCTAAATTCCATAAGAGTGCCATGCATGCAATTTCTGTTGCATGTTGTAGTGAGATACTTTGTCGGGTGGTGATATTAGACAAAAATCGTATGTATCAATGGAGCCTATTTATTTCCATGTTCCTTCAGTTTGTCCAATAAAATGCCTTGCTACGACATCCGACAACTATCGGACCGGCAAACCCCCTCTCATCCCCCCATCCGTTGTGAGTTCTGCCCCCTTACTACTCCCATACAGACAAGAAAAAATGATAATTCAATGCATTTTCCACGTAATATTTAAAAAGAAAAAAAAAAAATTCAATCAAGGCAAAATTCCCAGACATTTTTTCACACCTCAAATTCCATGACTTTTCCCGGTTTTCCAGGTATGTCACCACCTTGAAGCTGTACAGATGAACTATTGATACAAAGATGTATACCTTGCTTTGTCTACCACTGAGAAATATCCTGCAACGAAACTTCCTTACAAGAAGGCACTGACAAGCGCCCATGCAGCTACCTCTTGACAAGAGTGCCCTTTTCTAGGTGCATCTCCAAGCCTTGCTGAAAATAGAATCTGTAAAAAAAAAAATACAGCATAGTGGGTCCCTTTCTGTTGTTTAGATGTTAACAAAATAACACTGAACATGTACAAAAATTGAAATTAACAAATCCGTAAAAAAAAAAAAAAAAATCCTTGTTCTAGCAACCCATGTCAGGCATTTGGAACTTGCATCAACAAAATGCAAGTGACATTGAACTCAATGTGTAAAGATTCGAGTTAAATCAAACAGCATATATAAGTCATGGCATCTGGTAGAATGAGATGCATAAACAAAAATACGTTAGAGCATTCAAATTGGTCTACTTACGCAAGTGAGTATGTATTCTTACGTGGACGACGTTTCGGAAGCTTTACTGCTTCCTTCCTCAGGTTGTCGTTTTCAGCTCGGAATATCAAGCCATGTCAGAGAAGTGTCATGTAAGGATACTGGGTAAAAGGTTCGGGTTAAAAATGCTTCATAGTGCTTGACCTATACAGAATTAAAACCACTTTGCTAAAAACCCCTTAAAACTCACAATAAAACATGTAAAACCACTGCTACGGTAAACTGGAGTGGCCGTTGAGAGCCTAAACTCCCTGTCAAGGTGAAGCGAGCGGGCAGATGGCACCGCGCAGCGGAGTGGTACTTCCCCTCCCACGATAGATCCCTCCCCTCTCTTTTTCTTCCCCTCGTCACCAATCCAAGGAAAATTCCCGTTCCACCTCGGCTGCTTTCTTTACTTCCGATGTGACATGGAAGCCCATCGGGGCCCTTTTATTATTCAAATTGTCCCACTTTTTAAAAAAGCTAATCCATACGTCATCTAAATTGCCCTCGTCCCGGTTCAGTTTATTTCTGTGTCCCGCGCATATCAATGCCGTTTCGTACACGTTCCTATCCAATTTACTGTTACTTTTTTTGACAACCTCTTTTTTTATTATTCTATGCCCACTGTTTATTATATGCTCTGCAAGCCCCGTTTTCGGATCGCTTTCTTTGATGTTCTTATCATGTTCGCCCCATCTAATACGCATGCTCCGGCCGGTTTGTCCAATATATTCCATCCCGCAATTGCATTCAATTCTATACACCCCTTTTTGTTCATCAGGGTTATCTCGAATTTTTACCCCCCTCTTATAATCCGTGAAATGCTTTTCAATATTTCTAGGTGCTCTCGTCCCGCATTTCACACCATACTTTTTCACTGTTTTTTCAATTTTCTCAGTGAGCCCTTTACAGTACGGTATCCCAACATAGTTAACTTTACTATCCAATCCTCCCTCCTCTTTTTCCTCCTTTTCTAATCTGCTATCAGAATCGGGGTTCCCCTTTGAAATATTCTTCCTTGCTCTCCTAGCTAACACGTTCATTTCATATTCGGAAAATCCATTCTTCATTCCTACCTCTATTATCCACGATATTTCTTTTTCTTTTTCTACGGCATTATTGCATAACCTCTCAGCCCTTATGAAAAAGTTTAAATAAACATTCGATTTGACCCTACTTGGGCCAAAGATAATAATGTGTATCTCATTCGATCTGACAAAGAAAATAAGATGGTAGTAATAGAAAAAGGCGTATATCAAAGTAAGTTAGAAGAATGCTCTCTAAATAATGATTTCGAAATGGTTAATGGGAACCCAATTAGTAAAATTAGAAATGAGATTAGGCGTGGGATAGAAACCAGCATAACCTTAGGCAGCGGGGAAAAGAAGAAGCTCATTAAAGAAGTGAAGGAGGGGAATATCCCCACAGCATTCGGCATTCCAAAAACGCACAAGGCACTGATCCCACTTAGACCAATAATCCCCACCTATGAACACCCAGGTTATGGGTTGGCAAAGGAATTAATTAAAAGAATGAAGAAGATTAATGTTAACACCCAGTATAGCGTTAAAAACTCCTTTGAGGTAAAAAAAGTCAATTGAAAATTTAGAAATCGGGAGGGATGACCAAATTAGCAGTTTTGATGTAACAAATTTGTACCCTAGTGTACCGAGAGAGAAAGCCGGTGACTGCCTTCAAAGATGGCTACTAGACCATGGCGTGGATATATTGGTAGCATGGGAATATGTCAGGTGGTTTTTTCTTGTAACCGGGTACAATTATTTCCGCGTAAACGATAAGATTTTTCGACAGAAAGAAGGGTTAGCGATGGGCAACCCGATATCGGGTTTTGCGGCAAACATTTTCTTGCATTACTTAGAAAAAGCGGTTATGGAAAGGGTGGGAGTAGACATAAAATATTACTGTAGGTATGTGGACGATATCCTTGTAGTTGGAAAAGAAAAAGATCTTAACACCCTTTTTGTGGAGTTAGGAAAACAAGAGGACAGAATAAGCTTCACTAGGGAGAATTCGGTGGAAGGTAATATCAACTACCTGGACCTAAGTATTACTAAAACTGAAAAGGGGATAAAGACAGGGGTGTTTCACAAACCCCTGGCAGGCAGTCTTTATATTAATAAGGCATCGGAACATTCAAGTAGGGTCAAATCGAATGTTTATTTAAACTTTTTCATAAGGGCTGAGAGGTTATGCAATAATGCCGTAGAAAAAGAAAAAGAAATATCGTGGATAATAGAGGTAGGAATGAAGAATGGATTTTCCGAATATGAAATGAACGTGTTAGCTAGGAGAGCAAGGAAGAATATTTCAAAGGGGAACCCCGATTCTGATAGCAGATTAGAAAAGGAGGAAAAAGAGGAGGGAGGATTGGATAGTAAAGTTAACTATGTTGGGATACCGTACTGTAAAGGGCTCACTGAGAAAATTGAAAAAACAGTGAAAAAGTATGGTGTGAAATGCGGGACGAGAGCACCTAGAAATATTGAAAAGCATTTCACGGATTATAAGAGGGGGGTAAAAATTCGAGATAACCCTGATGAACAAAAAGGGGTGTATAGAATTGAATGCAATTGCGGGATGGAATATATTGGACAAACCGGCCGGAGCATGCGTATTAGATGGGGCGAACATGATAAGAACATCAAAGAAAGCGATCCGAAAACGGGGCTTGCAGAGCATATAATAAACAGTGGGCATAGAATAATAAAAAAAGAGGTTGTCAAAAAAAGTAACAGTAAATTGGATAGGAACGTGTACGAAACGGCATTGATATGCGCGGGACACAGAAATAAACTGAACCGGGACGAGGGCAATTTAGATGACGTATGGATTAGCTTTTTTAAAAAGTGGGACAATTTGAATAATAAAAGGGCCCCGATGGGCTTCCATGTCACATCGGAAGTAAAGAAAGCAGCCGAGGTGGAACGGGAATTTTCCTTGGATTGGTGACGAGGGGAAGAAAAAGAGAGGGGAGGGATCTATCGTGGGAGGGGAAGTACCACTCCGCTGCGCGGTGCCATCTGCCCCCTCGCTTCACCTTGACAGGGAGTTTAGGCTCTCAACAGCCACTCCAGTTTACCGTAGCGGTGGTTTTACATGTTTTATTGTGAGTTTTAAGGGGTTTTTAGCAAAGTGGTTTTAATTCTGTATAGGTCAAGCACTATGAAGCATTTTTAACCCGAACCTTTTACCCAGTATCCTTACATGACACTTCTCTGACATGGCTTGATATTCCGAGCTGAAAACGACAACCTGAGGAAGGAAGCAGTAAAGCTTCCGAAACATCGTCCACGTAAGAATACATACTCACTTGCGTAAGTAGACCAATTTGAATGCTCTAACGTATTTTTGTTTATAGATAGTGAGTAACACGCACCTAACCAATATGTTATGAGATGCATAAATATTACCAGGTAATTGTCCCCCACAATTTTCATTCATATTTTCTTGCACCCTATTATGTAATGCTGGTACATCAGGTAACTTGCCTCCATTGTATTTTGTTCCACTTCTTCAATTTCACATTGTGCAAAACAAAATGAATGGAAATTGTGATTGACAATTTGCCATAATATTTATACATGACACACTCCATTTCATTACACACTTAGTAGTGGGTACAAGACCACATGTACTATACAATCCACTGAAATATAACACTGCTAGGATCCTTCATGAAACTAATTTAAATATAGTATTATTTTAGAAGAATTGCTGCAATTTCATACATTTGATAATTAGACTTAAGCAAGTTACTAACTTTATGTGCAAAACTTACTTGTAGAGAGGTTCTTTTAATTTTGGTGTTCTCCACATTTAAAATGTAACTGGGCCTAGCAGTGAAGCAATAAGTTCCCAAGTGGATGGTGGCAGAGGTCACTGAAATTTATAGAACCTCTTCAAGTTAGTTTTAAGGGAAAAGTAACTCGCTTAAGTCTTAATTATTATAAACTGAAACAGTGTCTTTTATTCCTAAACATGAATTAATACATTTGCTTTGTATTAGGCATGTTAAAAGCCAGACAAAAATGCAACTGAAGATTTTAGTCATGAAACAAATAAATAAATGAACCACAACTTTTTAACTTTTCAGCAAGTTAGAAGTTACTTGTTACACAAAAACTTGAGCCAGAAAACAGAAAAATGCTAAATCTGTACAGTACTGCATTCAAAATTTTGGACCAGTTATCAACTCATAAAATATCTAAATTGATAATTAAATTTGTTGGTAGATTATAGATACCCGCGTATCATATACACTCATGATATTTGGACATACAAGGATATTTATCACATCGACAAATGCTTGTCCGAACAGTCCTGACGGTAGTTTGAATATGCTACCAATGCTGCATCTACAGATGTTTATATGTCAGCTACTTAACATATTGCGAGCACAAAAGAAATAATTTGACTCTTCTTGCAACTTCCACCACAGACAAGTCAACAAAGGATGTTTCTGGGGTTCACTAGGGAAAATTGGAATAATTTTTATGTTGCTGCAAGTTTCCTTAATTACATGTTAATTTTGCACCCTCTACCACTCCAGATTTGGTTGCTATCTTTAAAAAGTATGACATTCATAAAAAGTGTTTTTTTTTTTTAATTTTAAAGTGTACTGGCAATCTTAGTCGTGTCAGAGGGCAGTACCAGAAGTGTTTGGTATTCAATCAATGCTCAGATGAAAGAAAGGAGTTAAAATTTATTGTACAAAGATACCTAGGTTAGTTTTTGTATAAATTTCGACTCCACAGCTTTTATCCATGATTTTTTTTTACTTTGTACAAAATCTTTTTACACCAAGTAACTTTTTCCACATACTGAATGTTCATTTGGAGTATCAATCATTTTTCTTGTTTAATGTTTCAAAACTATCATCATAGAGAAACTTTATACCCAGTCAAGTTTCAGGTCTAACTTTTTACAAAAGTTTTGTATGTTCAAAGTTTCGATAGCGTGGCTTTTGGAACACCCTGTATTAATTTAATTTAAAACAAAATAAACATAGATGACTGTATTTTTGTTAAAAACCAGAACCATTTTTTTATACTTTATCCCTTGTCTACTACCAGGAAGAATTTGATCATCAAGCTTGACAATCCATTCCAATGTTCACAGATCACTGAATACTTTTGCCCAACTTTCCTAGTTACAGATACAATAATTTTGACAGGTTCTGCAAGTGCAGTTTATTTGTCTGTTGTGATACGAGCTAACCCATTTGTGTTAACTTTCCAACCACACACTGCCAAAGGCAAGTAATTTCCCATCCATTTCTGTACTTTGCGACATATTCCTAAGGAATGGTATTATTCTACAGAAGGCAAAGACAGATTGGATTCATTTTTGCTCATCGATTCCACCAAATCCTGGCATCGCAATTCTCGGAAGAAATTCCTTCTCACTGCCACCAGAGTGTTGAACACATCGTTATCCAGCCTGCACAATCTTCCAAGGTTCAGCAGAAAGCCCTTTAAACATAAAAACATCTTTCTGGACTTTTTTATAATGAAAAAAAGTTAACAACTTTACCTACAATTGTGTGTGCATCTTCATCCGCAATTTGCCCTTCAGCACTGTGATGAGCTGGCTCTTTATCCTCTAATTTCAATTACACATCTGACTTCTTGTCAGACAAATGGTTTCATCAAATATGAACTGAGAAAATGTCAGTTGGTGAGCACTTAAGCATCTTTGATATTTTCTTCTTATCACATTTCTCAGAGTATCCATCAAAGACTGTGGTGTTATCTTGCTTCTAGTCTCTCGTTTTTATCCTATGCAACTATTTAGAATGGTACCAACTATCTCTTGCTATTAACAAATAATAAACTCTGTATCAAGAATCCTCCAATGATGTAAACAGCATTCCCCACTTCACTTTCAGTGTGGTAAAAATGGACCATACAGAGAAGACTTCTTAGTTTTCCACATTCCTACCTCATTGGTGATATTAGATAGGGAGCATATTTATATGCAAAATTTTTCTTGAACTTGTGATTTCTTAGTAAAGGAGATTATTTTAAATAACTCTGGATCAACTGGAAACAACACATTTCACTCCAGAAGTGACATTTAACAAATGTTTACCAATGATGCTCGACATTGAAGACATTCCGACACCATAAGCATCGGGAGGATTTATTTCCTTATTCCTCTTTACTCCTGTACCTTACTGACATAATACGATCACAATCAGGTAATAGTGGGCAAGATGAGAATCACTGGAATAATAGCTGGAAGCCTTTGTTATCCCTTGACATCGACATGCTGCTCTTCTATTTTCTGTGACCGTTAAACTAGTATGCATACCAAGAATCTACTTAGTAGTCAGTCACTCCTCTGCCATCCCCTACAACTCTTCAAGGAGCACATCACACAATCTGCTCAATCCCCATTTGACCAGATTCCAGACCAAATATTTTCTTATCAATCATCTTACTGTGAAATATTTTTTTGACAGTCAACATATTCCTCTGAGGTTATCTTCTTTTTCATATCCTGCACCTGAGCAATTTTGTGACATGAAAATATGGGAGCATCTTTTTAGTTGCTTTGAGATGTAGCTCCCAATTTCCTGATCTCTGGAACTGGAAACAATGAAGCATGTGCCAGTACGTAGGCTCTTGCATAAGCATGACCATTTCAACTAGAGATGTATCTGCATACGTGACACTAAATATTTCCCACAAGGCACTGCCTGCCATGATAAAACCAATTGAACCCATAAATGACATTCTGTAAGTACAAACAAATGTAATAATTCCACTTTTGTAGAAGGGACACATTACAAAACAACATGCAAGAAATGTTTCCTCAAATCTTGTCTTGCACAATGACACAGGAGAAAAAAGCGAAATTAGTTGCTCCTCTGGCACCCGAACGGTGGGTGCATCCTAGAAGAAAATGCACAAACTTTTTGTAGAGAATTTTATGTAGATTAATTTTTAGCACAACTTGTTTTCTAACAAAATGCTTTCCAAGCTAGATATTTCCAAAAAAAAAACTGATTTTATACACCATTTTTAATAATGGTGGTAGACTGGTGCAAAATTAATTAAGGAAACTCCCATCCACATTATCAAATGTATTCCACCTCTCCCTAACTTTACCCTCTTGCTGGCTGGCCTACTATCACATCACCATCAATCAACTTCTGGGAATCTATTGCTTGGTCTATTACTGTCAATACACAGCATGTAAAACACGAAAAAACTAATCATTATTTATTTAAGCTCTCTAAGGTGTCACTGAATTTTGTTACAGATTCAAATGAACAATGTTACTCTAGAAACCAACCACGTGTAGGTTACCTATGTTGACATCTCCACAATTTGAAGCATTCAATATCCAGAATTAATAACAAATATACATAATACATAAAACATGAACGCAAAGACAACTCTTTCTTCTTGTGTTGAAACATTAATAGCAGTGCTTACTCTGCTCTTGAAATACAATTCAAATTGTCCACATGCAGAGAATTCACCTGTGTTGTTGGTTTATATTTATAAAGATTAAAAATGAGTTGAAAGATCTCATTCAACCCCTTGTATGATGAGAAAAATGTCCAGGTCATTTATGAAAACATCCAACCGAAGAACAACTACCTTGCTATTGTTACGAGCTCACGAGAAATTTCAGATGGTTTCCAATAAAACTATATTAACAGAATCTTACACTAATACTGTTATGGAACAATAAATTAAGCTATGGGGGAAGGAGGAGGAGTAAAGAGTATTTCCTTTAGAGAATCTTACATCTAGAAATTTTGTGTTTTGCGTTTACATTTGCTTCAGAAATTGACTACATTTATGCCGTTAAACCTTTTGGTAGAAACTGCAGAAGTATTGCCAATCTCGTATACGGTTCATTGGTTCCTACTAAGTTGATGCTGGCAGTTCAATGGTCCACAATAATTTCTTATCTATTATTGAAATAAAACTGTCTCTAAATCCAAAACAATTGCCTTTTGGAAATTGATCAGGATTTCATCTTTTAGGTATTTTACAGATTTTTTTTGTTACAACTATACAATGGCTGATATAACATACAGCGCTCCTATAACTAACACCTATGCAACAAAAGACATTAAGGGGGTGGGGGACATTAACTACGAAAGAGATTTTTTTATACACGCAAGCACGAAACACCCTTTCCATTACAAACTGTCAAGCGAAACAAAAAAAATAGAGAGGTTATGATAGCGACTTTAACAAAAGACAAACCATTGTTTAATTGTATGTGTATTTGTGAAACTAGCATCAGTTAGCTCAGAAAATTTCCAGCAGTGTTAACAGTGATAGAATCACAAAGCAAGAGTTCTCTGAAACTTTGGTCTAAGGTACTTTGTATGACAATGATTCAGTCCACATATTCAAGAACACACTCGAACACTAAAAGGCTGAGATACTGCTTTTAAACTTCACATATTATAGCATTATGTACCACAAAAACCCTGGTCCTTATTCAGTTTGCACAGTCAACTAGTCTACGAACAATTTTTTTTGACATTAAAAACTTGACAATGATACTTCAATCCAAAAAATGTACAATTGCTTTGATACAGTAAAATACATTTTTAATTATAAAGCAACGTTCTCTGCAAGGGCCTCAAAAGACAGTCTAATATTGCGTTCTGGTGTTTCTTCCGACAATTAATACATACGTATTTTACCACACAGACAACATTACAATTTCTTGCTAGAAAACTTTTTTTTTTTCAGAGAGGGAAGTGATAATGTGGGTGTTAACAAAATACATTTGTAGATACAAAAGTAGTTTCAATGCCAACTCACAACTGAAAGCAAAGAACATTTTGTGTGTTTGTTTATTCACTTATCAACCCCTTCTCTCGGTACTGAAAATATCACACAAATTCTACAGCAGCACAGTGAAAGAAAGTTATGCTTCATTTGCTTTGCCTTTTTTTTTACCCCTTTTTAAATTCATGCCATATTTTAATGTTTTATTGGCCTTAGCTTCATAAAACACACAAAAATTTAAACTTTACTCCACTCTTGTATTGCTATCAAAAAATGAAGCATTCTATACCCCACAAAACCACACTGTCTTTTCTTCAAGAACAACAGACACAGACAATGAATAATTACTATTGCACTTACGATGGAAGTAAATCCCCAGAGCCAGACCAGAGACACAATCAAGGCAAAACAAATCAAGCTGAGGTACGGCAGAGGTATCTGAAATTCTCACTTATTTCCAAAAAAGGCTGGAAAAATTCACTACAATTTTATCTTTATTCGGCATCACAGATACAAGGGGGAAGTGTGGGGAACAAGGCAGAGCTTATGGCTGACAAAGAACACCAAAAAAAAAAAAAAAGGATTCATGTCAGTTTTTAAATGAGCAGGGGCCAAACTTACCCACAAAAAATTGAGCAAGAGGCGCTTGTTTTTAAGTCCTTGCGTTACTCTCAGCTCAATATGTGGATGCAGGGAAACTACAGCAAGGTGATTTTATATAAGCCAAGAAACACTAATACTACAGCAAGGCTACTTTACTTGGTTCAGGACAGTGATTAAAAGCCTAGAGAATTCAGCATTATTACCAACTTTTCTTTAATTTAAACCTAGTTTAAGTACCAATAAATACTTAACTAGAATCACATATTTTGGGAAGGGGGATGACTTTTTTTTTAATACCTCAAATTACAAAAGAAATCAGTGGAATGATAAACAAGAATATAACGTAACAAAAAAAAATTAGAAATCACATCGAAACGGCGAAGCCAAAAAGGTAGAATTGTTTTGGATATTCACTGGATACAATTTGTTCCCATGATGATGTTGCACAAGTCACTGAATTTGTCCACTTCTTTGAATTACTTCTTCCAACCTCAGGCCCAGAATGTTACCAGCTACAAAGTCAATTCCACCTTTTAACACTTTTTTTTTTTTAAATTTTTGAAGCAAAAAAGGGAGGAAAAAAGCATGACGTCGTAGAGAAAGAACTTATCCATCACATACCAGTTCAAACAAAATGGCGAATGAAACAAAAAAAAGTCAAAGAATAAACAAGAAGTAAAGATTTTTTTTTTTTAGTTGTATGGAATGACCCCGACGGCTGGCAAACTCCCCACTTCCCCCGCCCCGTCACTCAGTTCTTGTGCTCAGTTCACGGAACGGCCCGCCCAACGAACAAAGAGGATGAAGAAGAGACCACGGTGACACAAGCGGTGCACTGGCCAATAAAAATCCAGACACAGTTACGACACATCCTGGTCTTCCACATCCTGTAGCTGTTCCTTCTGTTCTGTTTCCCCTGGAAAGCACAAGGAAATAAATATGAGTATAATTGCAAAAACAGGCACAGTGAAACTTTGATTTTTACATTTTCCAACACTTTGCCCTCAGACCTTTCTAACTTACAAGATGTTTAAATAAAAGGTTAGTCAAAGCTTGTCTTAAGCAGATCTTATGACTAACATTCAGCAGAATCCTTTCACAGAAAGTGGACAAAAATCTGAATAAAATTTACTCTATGAAAAAAAAAAACTACTTTTCTCTCACTTCGTAACCTGCAAATAACATTAATTAATTGAATTATTGTTTTAAGAACACTTTATGCTCAGATAGGATAATCGAGACTGGAACTACCTTTTCCAGTGGGATCCATACCATTATGTGCCTTCAGCCGGTATCCATCCTGGGACCCCTTGAGTACAAGACAATGTTAACATAACATTGACAGTCAGGTTTGTTTTATATCCACACCATCCTCAATAGGTTAATTTGAACTGGATGTACAGTTTAAAATTAGATCAGGACCAATGTGCAATGTACATCCAATAGACCACTTGATTAATTATTAAAAAAAAAAAAGGCAAGCAGTAGCCACTATGCAACAGTTGTGGTCGGGTTGTAGTAGCAAAAATCATGTAAACCATATGACCAAATGGAGAGTTTAGTCAAACAATGGAGGTATGTAAATTTTGAGTTCACTACCAAACACGACAGGAAAGCAATCAGTCATGTACTGAACTGGTACATTGTATAGCAATTCATAGTATGAATTGTGGAATATGTGCAGGTTTCAATTTAACCACTTGCCTGACACTTTATTTTCCCAAAAGTGGTCCATATTTTACACATTTTTTTTATTGTGTGTTTGTAATGTACCGATATCGGCAATTAAGGAACAGTAATGAAATTCTATTTTTGGGGTCAAATAAGGTTACCAAACTATTCAAAAAACTTCCATAATTATTAACCCGAGTTAACTCGTACATACATGGAAAGTACTACAAATGTTTCAAAATAGCATATAAACTGTGGAAAATAAAATGTCTTCACGTTTTAATGTTGAATTCCAAAGAGACAGATCCAACAGATGAAAGAAAATCTTTTTATAATACTTTTTGCCACGCTTTGTTGGTGTGGCGTATGAAGCAAGATGCTGATCAACACCACCCATTTTGTCGTTGTAATCGACCACCACTCGTGGTTTAATTTTGGCTTTGTGACTTTGTGTTACAGTCATCATTTCAACAGAATGGATGGTTGACAACAATGTCACATCCTTCTTATCTTTCCATTTCATGACTGTCACTTTGCCGCATTGCAACCCTACTTCTTCGCCTTTCTTCAATTTGGCTGTTCTTAGAGTCTGTGGTACATCTCTCCTACTGCGTTTCAGTGTTCCAAATACATCAGCTTTTTCGAAATGAACAGATCTGCAAGTTGTGGGGAGTTATAATAATTGTCCATTGTCAAACAGTACCCCTTTCCCAACAAATCATATACCAAAGAAAATATTTTAGAAGGCGACTGTACACCACCACAACTATCTGTATCTGTCCCGTCAGTACACACACTGTCCACTGTTGTATCACTTCCACTCACATCCATTTTTCCTTCTCCTCCTCTATACTGTTGTCTAAGCTTATCGTTACTCATCTTGTTGTTCTTCACACGATGGAAAACACTAAAACATGAACAGAATGTATTCACAACACAAAAACGCTCTGTACGTTTTGACACTACACTCACAGAACGACCACAACTACGTAGTGTCATGGGAATCCGGTAGATGGCCTTCCATCTAGTGGCCAAAATGGGAATTAACACCTTTTAAAGCTCAAACGAGTCTATCCGGGTAGGCAGAAAAGTGCACTGCGGTTGCTCGATTTTAACGAGATAACTCGGGTAAATAATATGTAAAGCAAAAACAAATTCCGAGTTAACTCGGGTTAATCAGGCAAGTGGTTAATAGGGCAGATGCCACATATGATTTTGCCCTCAGCACTTGATTGTGAAACTGACATTGAGGACCAATATGATACTGTAATATAAACATTTTAAATGGTGGTTTTGTTGGTATATGATGAGAAAAACTACATCAAAGTGTCTTGTTTTAACATTCCCACATTAAATCCTTGCGTTGGGTCTGATATGTATCCGAAAAAATGTTTATTTAATTTACATATTGAATTTATGAAAAGAGCAGTTACATTTATTGTAAAAGCAAAAAATTACCAAGGAAAGGTTCCATACAATGTACATACTGTATTAAAATTTTCTTTTATTCTCAGTTAATATAATGGAACCTGATTTTATGTTCATGGATTTTTACATTTTCCTGCATTACACATTTTAATCTTGATGGTCCAACATAACAAAATGTTATAAAATTTTCCTCGATTTTACATTTCCCAGCATTTTAAGTTTTTTCAGCTTGGTCTCCTGAAAAACATTTAATCAAGGTTCCACTGTAATTAAAAGATTGAGAATTGTATGAAAAAAGGCTTTTGTTAGGAAAAAAAAAACGTTTATCCACATTAGTGCACATTGCTCTTCAGCTTGCCTGCCACAAAAAATGTGTAATTTAAAGTAAGTTATATGGTTGTTTGTTGAAGGGTAGCAATTGTGCAGACAGGTTGCATGGTGGTTGTCTGCCCCCCCCCCCCTCACACCTGTCTTCTGCAGTCATCACTAATTGTACGATTTCAACATTTAAAAACACACATGGCAAAGCAAATTAGAAAACTAGAAGCAATGGGCAAGATGTAGGTCTTTTGCTGCTACACTACATAAGATTTTTTAGATAGTTACAAAATATGGCATTAGCTCAAATCTGTAGCTGCACTGAAAATGGTGGGTGGAGCATAGTGTCAAAAAGCAAAATACTTTTCCAACTTACCCTTCCCCCAAAAAGGCTAGAAGTTTAATTTGTATTATTGTTGCAATGACTACACAGGAAAAAAGTGATGATGAAATTGAGCAAGAGGGTATCACCAGGTCATGTTTAAGAAATGCATCTAAAGGGTGTAAATAAAAGGACAATGAAAACAAACATATTTTCTGTGTCGTTAGATGCTGACCCCAAACATCACAACACTGCGGAATGTAGTCTGCATATTTGTTAGTTCTCAGATTGCAGTAGTGTGTGTTGTACAAATATGGCAGCCTACAGCCTTCAAGGAAGGCCTATCCTGATGAAAGAATTTTACAACTGCAGCATTCCAGAAGACAACCAAAGAACATTCTGTAAAAGTATGAGGTAAAAGTGGGGTCATCACAACAAACAACCACCAATTTGATAGTGAAGTTCAAATGAAATAGAAGTGTAGCACATTGGCTTCTGTGGTGGCTAATTTTGTTTGTAGACTTAATCACACAATTATCTGTGAGATGTCTAATTTGGAACACATCATTTCATAAATTCCAGAAGTTCTTGTTATTTCCATTTTGAATGGACAGAATATCCACCTTCATTGAAGTATTATTGCTATTTCTGTTCATCAAGTCCTTTTATTTACACCCTGTATCTTGAATTGGAATTATTGTTTTGAAAGTCCACTTTATGCAGTTTAACATGGGATCCGAACCACAGTGCAATGTGCTTCCACCAGGTATCGAACCCTGGACCACCATGCATTTTGATTAGAAAGAATCTACTGTAAATGAAAACTAGTACAGTGGGATGCACAAGTATTGCTGATCAAACTGTTCACCACCATCTTCCAATTTTTCTCTTGTATCCTACATGATTACATGGACTTGGTTTTTACATAATTTATTTGGCACTGTTTCAATTCTTGAAGCTCTCATTGTGTAAACAGAATAAACACTGTTTTGGACAATTTCCTTGGTAATACTTATGCATCCCGCTCTGCAGTAAGTAGAAAAGCATCTACTTACCGTCTCCTTGCATATCAGATGTCCACAATGTAAGATTGTCCCTCAGTAACTGCATTATTAATGTTGAGTCTTTGTAGCTTTCCTCTGACAGTGTATCCAACTCTGCAATGGCATCATCAAAAGCAGCTTTTGCAAGCCTGCAAGCTCTATCTGGCGAATTTAATATTTCATAGTAGAAAACTGAGAAATTTAGGGCAAGACCCAGCCTGAAAGAAAAACAAAAGTTTATTGATACTGAATTATTATCATTATGATTATTGATACAGGATTTATTACAAACGAGCACAGCAAATGAATTCGGTTAAAAAAAAGATATAAAAACTGCTACACTTTGCTGGGGTACAATGAATTAGTGATCTTTCCTGGGGTAAAATATCTGAATGTCTAGATCCTCTATGGGAATCCAGGAAAATTAAAAAAAACACTTAAGACAGATTCATACATTCAGTGATTAGGATTAACCTTTAGTGGAGGTGACATTAATACATTTTACCTCCTAATAATGCAAGTTAAAGGAAGAGAATTGCCCGTGGCTATCACAATAGACCAAAGTGAACAAAAAATGTAGTATGTATCAGTGGCATGGCATATTCCTAAAACAATGCAAAGTTACGATGAAAATAGGCTGATACTTCTTTGAGGGAAAAATAATAAAAATGTTGAGCTGCAGTAATGGCAGGTTACAGAAGGAATTTCGAGAATTTTGCTTGTAGCATCAGCGCTAAGGATGCTGGATGAACCAAATTTACAGGGAAGCACGCCAAAAGACCTGTAATGACTTCCCAAATTTTAAATGGAAAAAAAGAAGAAAACAAACCACAGACTTAGCAACATTTTTGAAAGTTGTAATTTTCACAATTTTTTTAAAAATTTGGACATTTCCCCCTAATTGTCGCATGTTGCATACGTGTTCCTTTGTTCTCATTATTACATGTCAAAGTGAAATATATCAGGAAAAAGCAGTGGTTGAACAGTTACAGGCCACTTTATAAGAGTGAAAATAAAATATTTTCAATTCACACTAGTTAATGATAGTAAGAAAAATTCCCATCCTGAGAGGCTACCATGCCAGAGAAACTCCTATATGCCAGAGCAGGGTTTCCCAACCGTGAGATATTTTAGGAATAAACTAAAAAATTTAAAAAATAAATAAATAAAATAAGAATTAGGCAAAAGAAAAAGTCTAATTGCAAAACAATGGACGCATTTTTGCAATTTCGTGGGAGCAAGCCTTCTTTGCTATGGCGATTATAAAATCCAAAGCAAGAAATAGACTGCATAACCTTGAGGATGATATGCATGTTTCATTATCAACTGTAAGGTCTGATATGTACTCTCAAGCATCAACATCAATCACAATAAAACTCTTTGGAGAGATTTCCATTCAAGTAAAGTGTATTCTATTCTGATGTTTGTTTCTTACATTATCTTTCAATAAATGAACATTACTGAAATAGGTATTTATTTGAATAGAAATTTAACTTGCTCCTGATAACTAGAGCCCGGAAGTTCAGGCATTTATTTTCATTAAAATAGGCAGGCAAAAAGGCATTTATAATGTGGAAAATAGGCACTAAAAATGAAAAAAGGCAAAATAAACCGAAAAAATGGCACATTTGGAAGTCGCTTACTTTTATATATAATTTCTGGCAACATGTTAAAATCTACATTGGGAAGAGCATTTCAAATTTCTCCGTCTTGATTGCACATAACTACAAGGTGTTTTTTTAAGTTCTCAACATTCATTGATAGTCGTCTGTCAAAGAGAATGTTTTTCATAATAGAAAATGATATTTCTACTTCAACAGAAGTTATTGGAGCATACATAGAACGAGCTAATGTAGCTGGAATCATTTTGGTAACAGCATTTTCATCTTTTAGAATATCACAAATTGTTTTCAATTGTTTCAAGTCCTTATTTGCACTCACTACCCGTTTGCACTTTTCCACAACAGCTGACCCCTTTTCTCCTGGCACTTCCATCATCTGCTGCATAGATTCCTCGAAGATTTTCATGGATGCTACAAGAGTCTCACCTCTTTTTTTCTAGCTTTGTAATTGTCTCTGGCAATGCACCATAATGTGCAAAAATAAACGACAGTTCATTCTTCAGTTCTGAATAGCACAGGAGTTTTTCACTTCACGAATTGAAGCCGCTTCATTTTCTGATGAGCATCGATCACCTCACTGATTTTTTCAAGATTGTTAGCATAATATATAGCTGCTGATATCCAGGTTCCCCATCTTGTCAAGACTGGTTGCGGAGGAAAACTAAGCTCAGGCGTAACTTCCTGAAATTTTCGGGTTCGAGAGGGAGATTTCAGAAATATTTTCTTTGTGTTCGAAATCAACCTCTCCACTTCAGCAGTCAATCATGCACAAGGAAATGTTAACCGAAAGGCAATATCCTAACTCAGCATGGAATACTTTTTTCTCATACTTTTCTCCTTCAGCAATGTTGAAACATGCGTGAGTTCAATATTACTTAAATAAGGCGAAAATTATTCACGTAATAAACGGAAGAAAAATAAATGCCAACATTTTTTTAAAAAAAATGGTCAAATTTCATTGAAAAAGGCAGAAAAAGGCATTATAATTAAAAATAGGCAGTGGGGTCCCAAATAGGCAAAATGAAAAGGCTTCTAAAACATTCGAAACAACATAAAAAACGTATATCTGGAAAAATTTTATCAATATATGCAGTAAATAAAAGGAGGCATTTTGCCAAATTTCCGGGCTCTACTGATAACATATTCCACTTTGATTTAAGATTAAAAATTGAAAACAGAAAATTCTAACATTAGGGGCGCAAACGTACAAAGATTGGGAATCCTTGCATTAAAGGTTAAGAGTGATTCACTACTTTCTAAGTACAAATTCATATAAATTAGTAAGAACTCTTATCCTAAACAATGACCCTAATAATGTAAGTTATAGTTTAATCCAACTATAGAACAAGCACTAACAAAAGAACCTTCTCCTCCATCTGGTCACAAGGAAGCCTTCTCCACTCTACCCCTCTATTCCACATGACACCACAATGCACATGACACGCAGGATCTTTTGCCAGTGCTCCCATTTTAGTAGGGTGAGCTAAAACTGTTGAACTTTCTTTTTCTTTTCATTTTTAGTTCTTATTTATCAGCCACAGCAAAAAATCTTATCTGTACCCACACATGAGACCTTACTACAATTTTATAAATGGTTACAAAAGGTTGGATAAACAAAAGTTTTACCTAATTGGGTGTGTTGGTGGTAGCTCCGTCATGGCTATATCGCTCGCAGCTTTGTAAGCGACAAGGGAGTTCTCCGCAGCTTCTTTCCTATCATTGCCTGTAGCAAATTCTGCCAAGTATCGATGGTAATCTCCCTTCCTGCAATGAGAAATACACTTCCGTAACAGGTGCGACACATGAACATGTATTAATTTTTCTTAAAATTAAAAAATTCTGACAGAAACAAGTTATACACACTCTATTAGTCAACAATGCCAATACTATTCAACCAACTTCTGTATTTCTGACCACGATGCACACTTAGCTATCAGAACTAGACCTACAATTGGGTGAGCTTGGATTTTTTTCATGAGGGAACCTTAGATTTCAAGGCAAAAGCATTAAACTGATAAAAAAGATTAGGAAAGTTACAATACTATTACAAAAATACATTACTTTCAAGCGTTCTTGATTCTTTATTCCCTTCACACTCCTCAATAATTCATGAAGCATAGACAAGAGTAGTTACAATGAAAATAACAAAAAAATTCATATGTAGATTCACAGTTGCCATTGTTGTGAATGTAGTGCTTTACTGTAAAATAAAATTGTCACTTCTTTTTGAATGAAATCAAGATTTATTCCTTTGAAATGAAATGTCCAGTTCTTTATTTATCAAGGTAACAAGTGGAAAGTAACACATTACTAGACTGAGGATTCATATACATTAAAAAGTAGCAAAATATACATTGAAAATATGCTGCAAGAACTTAAAAAATATGCACTAAAAATATAAAAATAAAAATGAACATTCAAACCAAGGAAATATTTTAACGATTGTCATGAACATGATCCATTAAATTTATGTTGCAATATTTAACTTCCCCCCAGTAACAGTCAGTTTCCTAAGTTTGCCCATGTAAGTGAATATGCAGGATGAGAAGGACCTCTAACATGACGGGATGTAAACAGTGAACTTCATGTTGGAAACACATATAGAGTTGAACATACGTACGTCAATGTGAAGACAAAATAATACGTATAACTTGGAATTACTTACAAATCAGATTTAGATACCATACCTAGCGGCATGCATATTTAGTTTTTGACGAAAACACAAAATGTGAAATAGCACATGGTAATATCAATTTTTCATGTTTCTGAAAGGTGTGAGGTGCATTTTCTTACCCTGTTTTGTCACGAAATAATGCAAAATGAACTGCAAAATGCGAAATACACTCAAACATGAAATTTAGTTTATTCACCACCACGACACTTTCTGAAGTCAGAATTATCCTGGGAGTTATGCAATTCACAGAAAATTGATTAATTCTGCTGTAAATATTTGAGGAGCAAAAATGGACCCCATTACACAGGAATAAACTTAATATACTGGTAATGACATAAATGTGTTATTAGAAGGGATTTGTTTATTTTGTGTAGTAAGTGCAGTTTTTAAATCAAATTTAGGGTTATATTCACAATTTTAAAACCAATATGTCATTTTATATACTGCATTTTTACTGCTATAACAGCGAAATTTTATTTTATTTACCGCTTTTGAACCCGAAATTGACTCTCTTTTTGTACAGAAATTTTGCTTTGCTATTTACCAACAATATGTGCCTCTAACCATGCCATATCATTATTAAAATACTGTAATTGTATTTATTTTGAGGAACAAAATATACATAATAGAGGTTATTTCTGTAAAAGTGGTAAATTAAAGAATCTAAAAGTTTAATTCTTAAATACAGGTAAGAAGTGCTTCTTCCAGATCTGCATATTTTCCCTCTTGTTTATGGCTGCGTTTACTACCCAATTATAAAAGTTTGTCTAAAATAGCATTTCTTTTACTTATGACTGTGCACAGTGTGGTGTAAGTGATGCTTTAATCTGCAGCTATTTCAGTTTTATGTGAATTAACATCCACTTCCCGTATAAATTTTACTTTCTGTTCAAGCATGTAACTTTTTCTCTTTCTGTTCTCCATGGCCGACCAGTAGCAACTGAAAAAGTTCAGTGAAGGCTGTTCTGCCTTTATTATGGAACACTGCAAATGCCAGCTATCGGCATTTTGTATTGCTATTACGTATAAAAGAAAATGTATCTCATGTTCTGAGCAACTGCCGTAAATCTTTCTCCTCTGATTTCATGCCACGCAATGCCTATCTCCTTGCCTTCTCTGTGACACCGCAGTGCCGCACTAGTCTTTCTCACAACTTAAGACCAATCGCCGCCATGCCTGCCTATCCTGTTTCGTATTTGAAACTCACCTAGAGTTTTTATAACGACAAGAAATGTATACTTCTGTAACACAGTTGTAACTTGGTTAAGTACAAATCAACTGTATTTTATGAAAGATAGTACATATAAAACCGAATTACGTATAAATGCATTACGTACAAATAAGGTGTAGTTTTAAAATTATATTTTGCCGGGATCTACAGTAATTTACGTATAAAACAGGATTACGCAGAACTGAGTTACGTATAAAGAAGTTTCAACTGTAGTCTCTTCAAGCTTGGCTGAATGTCTTCTAACAGACACTAGTAACAAATACTTTTCCATTGGTAGCATTAACATTTCTTTCTCCCAGTGCTGTATCCATCAATACTGACGACACCAGAAGGAGCCTAAGGGGTGGATATCTTTCCCCTCGTTGGACACACTGACAAATTCTGTAAAATATGATATGCAAAATAAAATAAAATATTCAACATAAATGTGCCTTCATTTATAATTATTTTTTTAAATATGCCATGCATATGGATAAAAATCTTCAGTCTATGCATTCCTTGTGGTATGTTACTCTCCAACCATGTCTGTCAAAAATGTATGCAACATAAGTCAGCAGAAACAATTAAAAACTAAACAGGACCAAATTTCATCCACAGAAAATAACATTAAAAATTAGCATTTTGTGGCAAAAGGAAATTTGTTTTGGAATTCCAATGTCATCATTATAATAACTCTATGGTATAGAGTGAACCACAAACAAAAGAAACTTTTGCCAAAAGCCTTCCAGCATCTTCCCTTCAAACTCTGGCCATAAAGAAGCATGCTCCATGGATCTCCCCTCCATGCGCAAGTACAATGCATGGGGCACACAGTTCCACACATCAACTGTGAAGGAATGATTTGTACACTTCATGTTTAAACTTGAGAATAAAGGCTAAAAGGTTCAAACTGAAGGTTAAAATATTATTTTATCTAACTGAAGAGTATATACCTTGTATGATTATGAATACTTACATTTTGTAGTAGAACACTTTCGATTCACCTGTTGATGCACATGGAATAAGATGTTTATCTAGAACTCCAAGGATGTCTGAACAGATGTCTCGCAACTCCTTCTCAACCTACAAAGTATTCAGCAAAAATGGAAATTATTTCAGTGCGTGAAAATGGTGGTACAAAACATGAAATTTGTAATAAAGGGATAATAACTGTTTGTAAAATGTAACAAAACCAAACAAATGCTTAAAAGTCACAATATGAATTCAATATAAACTAAAGGCTAAAAGATTAAAAATCAGCAACTTACGTGTGTGAGTATGAGATTTTTCGTACTACGTTTCGGAGGTTACACTACCTCCTTCTTCAGGTTGAAACGATGTTTTTCAGACACCTGACATGGTGCCTCGTCGTGAAAGTGATGGTTAAGGATTTAGGTTAAAATGTTGCAGGAAGGACACTTTCTAAAAAAGAATGTAAATTACACATCTAAAACCGCGCAATACTATAAAAAACAAAAGAACGTCCAAGGCTAACGTCGGCGAACTGCCGACCAGTGCTCGGGGTAGGCGAATGCACGGTGTCAGCCCATACCTGGAGAAAGAAAACTTCCCCTCCTCAATCCTTCCAAACTGGGGCTCGGGAGTCACCAATCCAAGGTGAAATCGACTTCCACCTCGGCGGCTTTCCTAACCTCAGGAGTAACACGGAAGCCCATCTCGTCCCTATTCACTGCGGCTTTATCCCATTTTTTAAAGAAATTAACCCAGCCGTCTTCTAAATTCCCATCGTCCCTATTAAGTTTGTTCCAATTTTTCGCGCATATATAGGCAGCTTCATATACATTTCTGTCCAATTTATTGTTAACCTCCCTAATAACTTCCCTTTTAGCAATCTTATGTCGGTTAACCAATATGTGTTCAGATAATCCTGTTTTGGGTATACCCTCCTTTACATCCTTATCATGCTCTCCCCACCTAATTTGCATACTTCTCCCGGTCTGTCCCACATATTCCTTTCCGCATTCACACACTATCCTGTACACTCCCTTCTGCTCTTCAGGGTTATTGCGCCTATCCCCCCTCCCTTTCTTATAAGACGTAAAGTGTTTTTCAATACTCCGGGGTGCTCTTACCCCACATTTTATCCCGTAACCCCTCACGGACTTTTCAATTTTCTCGGAAATACCCTTAAAATACGGAATCCCGACAAAATATGTGTTCTTTTCACCGTTTCCTACCTCAGTTTTTTTCTCCTCTTTGTCATTTTGCGATGTTTCTTGTCTAACAATCTTTTTTGCTTTCCTAGCTACTTTTTCCAGGTCGCGGATAGTATACCCATTCTTTACCCCCACCTTCCTTATCCATTCTCCTTCTTTCTTTTTCTCTTTTTCGTCATTGCATAGTCTTTCGGCGCGAATGAAAAAGTTAAGAAAAACATTTAATTTAGTCCTATTCGAATGTTGGGATCTCTTATGGAGGTACAGCTCTCCAGCCAACGGTTTATGAAAGACCCCGGTTACGATCCGTTGTCCTGTTTTAGTAAGGCACAAGTCAAGAAAGTGTATCTTTCCGTTGGCCATATCTTCTCTAGTAAACCCAATTCTGGGGTCCTGCTTCCCCAATTGGTCGAAAATGCTGTCAAGTTTGATTTCATTCCCTATGATGAGGATGTCATCCACGTATCTCCCATAATATTTTACCCCCCCCCCCCCCCTACATGCTCCATAGCGGCTTTTTCGACGTAGTGCATGAAGATGTTGGCCACAAGGCCAGAGATGGGATTGCCCATGGCCAACCCTTCTTTTTGTCGGAAGATTTTTTCGTTAACGTAGAAGTAATTGTACCCCGTAATGAGAAAAAACCACCGGACATACTCCCAGGCGACCAAGATTTCAACGTTTTGGTCAATCAGCCATCTGTACAAACAATCTCCAGCTTTGTCCCGGGGGACACTGGGGTACAGATTAATAACATCGAAACTACAGATTACGTCCCGTTCTTCTATGGTGAGTTCCTCAATAGTTTCTTTGACCATAAGAGAGTTTTTGACGCTATACGGAGTGTCCATATTCATTTTTCCCATCCTCTTAATCATTTCTTTAGCTAAACCATATCCCGGATGTGCATACATGGGGATGATGGGTCTGAGGGGTATCCCTTCCTTATGGGTCTTAGGTATCCCAAAGGCCGTGGGAATATTCCCTTCCTTAACCCCCTTAAGTAATTTCTTTTTTTCCGCGCTTCCCAAGGTGAAACTGGTTTCAATGCCTTTTCTGAATTCTCGTTTGATTTTACTAATGGGGTTAACTTTGATTTCTTCGTAGTCATTACTTCTAAAGCTATCTTCCAACTTACTATGGTATTCCTCTTTCCCGATAATAACCATCTTGTTTTCTTTATCCGATCTAACCAAATACACGTCACTTTGTTTAACCCATTTTTTCACATTACGAAGACTCCCCCTAAGCTTACTTTCCGTTTTCCCCTTTGGTGCCCTATGATTGGTAACGGGGGGGCCATGTTCCCTCCCACATTTTAACCTAAATCCTTAACCATCACTTTCACGACGAGGCACCATGTCAGGTGTCTGAAAAACATCGTTTCAACCTGAAGAAGGAGGTAGTGTAACCTCCGAAACGTAGTACGAAAAATCTCATACTCACACACGTAAGTTGCTGATTTTTAATCTTTTAGCCTTTAGTTTATATTTAATTGTGAGTAATTCGCACATTATCAGTAAAATATGAATTCAATATATGCAAGACAAAAAGCTTCAATAGTGAAATGTATCTACCTTGGAAATTCACAAAAATAGTTTTCTATCATATGGAGAGAACTAGGGCTGAGCCGATACCGAAGTACAGTATTTCCTGATATCATCGGTCTAAGGATACCAAGGATTTTGAATGGCTAGAGCGACCAAGAGCAACAACTCATTTGTCAAGATTTGTCCTCATCAAAGGTTTGTTCCTTCCGTTAGTGTCCCGCACAGGAATTCCATGTACATTTCCAAGAAATGATGCACACTCCTGGGAAGCAGATGGCAAGATTCAAGACAGCAGTATGCCAAAACATGACATTGAAGGCATGTATCTGCCTTGTGGTCAATGCTTGTGGAAATAAAAGAAACCATTCCTTGCCAATTCTTGCTCACAAACTCGTGGGGTAAGAATGTGGACATTTTCAAAACCAGCATTACTTTCCAGAGCTTTTGGGAAAGGGATGAATGTCTGTGGGAGGGAGAGTTGTGGATTTCCTTCTTGTGCTCTACCCTTCCTTGTAACAGCTGGCCGATACAGACACTGAAGTGACTTCTTGTTATTGCACATGAGAAAGAATAATGGACAGCAGGGTACATACAGAGCCAGGCCAAATGGGCACTAATAAATATATATATATATATATGCATTTGTACATATTTTTACATGGTTTTCCTCACTCTTCAAGTTAATCCAAACGACAAGAAAGTTGTTTACATGAAATTGGGGATCATGAAACGAAGCAGGGACACTTATAATAATACACAGATTTCTCGGTGTAACTGCAACACTTTAAAAAGGCTTGCAACATTTGAAAAACTACCTCCTCCTCCTCTTCTTCTATTTGCATCCTCTGGAGGTAGAAAGAAGTTCACTTAAAATGTCACATTTTAAAGTGCTATAATCCTACATTAAAATAATTTGGGAGTTATTTAATGTAATTAATAGAATGTGATGTGTTTTATGACTGTAACTAGCCTTTGTTATTTTGAGCTGGAATTATACAAGTATCAGTTGGAATCGGTAAGGGTATCGGCTCAGCACTAGAGAATACTTTCAGACCATTAAGTTCTCGATTTCACATAGAGGAGCAAAAGATATTGGCAACACTACTTTCGAAATAAAAATTATAGATACTTGAGTTTGGACTCCAATTAAAAATTAACCAGTAGACCTACGTAAGATCGAGTTACATCAAAATTTAGCTTATTCAGTCTGCGTTCATCTATGCTAACCAATTTTTTTCGAGTATGACTTCTATTTTTTATCGTCGTGAGAACAAAAAAGGGCAGTTTTTTTTAGTTTTGCAAAAGATCACTCTCTTTGAAATTCTGTAAATCTGTCCAATCGTGAAATTTCAGTATGGTGCAAGCAGAAAGGTTTTAAACACAATTATTAATATTCAGGTGTTCAAAATTTCTCCAAAAAAAAAAAAAAAAAAAAAAAAGTTTTTAGCAATTTTGCGAAACATTTTCTTAGTATTGGGTAGTCCTACAAATACAATTTTGGTCTTGTTTTGAAGCTCCTTGCATTATAGATAACAAAAAGGCGGCAATGCATTATCATTGTCAATGCACATTGCGAAACCGATTTTATACAGATTTTTATTCAGCGGAGTAAAGATGTACGTGGAACATGGCAATGGCAACACCTCAAGCATTGACTCGCAGCGCTCGCCGGCAGTTTCTACTCTTCAACGGACATCGCTGTGTGCCATGTTGCCACGTTCCACAAGCAGCTTTACTCTGCTGAATAAAAATCTGTATAAAATCGGTTTCGCAATGTGAATTCACAATGATAATGCATTTTAAAAACAGATACAAAGAGCTTCAAAACAAGACCAATATTGTATTTGTAGGATTACTGAAAACATTTTGCAAAATTGCTAAAAACTGCTTTTTGAGAAATCTTGAACACCTGAATATTAATAATTGTGTTTAAAACTGCCTGCACCATACTGAAATTTCACGATTGGAGACAGCCTTTGATTTACAGAATTTCAAAGAGCGATCGTTTGCAAAACTAAAATTGGTTAGCATAGATTAACGCAGAACTGAATAAGCTAATTTTTGATGTAACTCGACCTTATGTAGGTCTACTGGTTAATTTTTAATTGGTCTAGTATCTATAAATTTTATCCGATAGTAATGTTTACTTATAGGTATCATTTTACTTACCAACACTTGTATCAAATTAAGAGTTTACAAATAAGTAAAATATGTTCATTACAAGCACAACAAATGTAGGTTATATTCTGGAACTTGACACCTTTGTTAACCATAGATCACTTTCCCAACCATTCCCAGATTTTTGGGTATGTGGGAACTCTTCTTTGTATTTTTTTTTACTTAGCATTGCATTTCTGCCACTTTTGGCTAAACATTAATAATGAAGATTAGTAATGATTAGAAATTATTGATGTACACTCACAAAGAGCAGACATGCTCAGGTTGGGATTCAAACTCAGGAACTTCTTTGATGAGGAGATCCAAAGTCTACCACTTAAAATGCTCGGCCACTGAGCAGTGAAACTTTTTTTTTTCAAGGGGTGTGTGATGTGTAAGGAAGCAAAAATATGCAGAAATATGAAGGCGCACAAATCTCATGATCTCTTGTTATCCATTCTTCTCCACAGATTAACTTCTATGCTAATTTGTTTACTGTTACGTCTGCAAGCCTCTGGAACAGACTCCCCCCCCCCCAATCCTAGCCTCTTCCTTAATTGTAACATTAAAAAGACAATGAAAATCACACGTTAACCAATTGGACCTACACTATATTCCCACGAAACAATGCATAAGATTTTTAGCTCATGTAATTTGCTTTCTCTGTAGGTATTTGTGAGTAAATATATATATGTATATCTGTGTCTGTCTGTCTGTCTCTCTCTCTGTGTGTGTGTGCGCGTGTGCGTGTGTTTTCATGTAGAAACTGTATTGCTTTCATTTTTAATTTTACTCTTCAGTTATCTTTTTCATGGTATTAATAAAAAAAAATAACTACTGTAATTAATGGTTAATCCACGGCGTGACTCCTCGTATGCAAACTGCATTACTTTCATTTCATTTTCATTTTAGTTATATTACTTTACTTTTCATTGATCTTCTTTCATTTCTTAATTGTACAATGACCACTGTAATTAATGGTAAAGTGGAAGAGAAGGCATTTAATGCCTTAACTTTGCCATGTAAACAAAGTTGAAAATAAATAAATCATCTCTAACTGGGCCAACCTGGGCTTAATAAATACTAGCTTACAAACTGCACCCCCTCCCCCAATACAAGACATCACTGTTGCCATTGTTGCAGGAAATATGTGAAGAGATATTGTGCATCTCACACAACTGCAATCAAAAGGTTGTTCTGACACACTTGCCCAATAATAAACACAGAAGTTCAGAACTTGCAAGAGGTACTTATGCACTTTAGCATCTTCTACATTGACAAAGCTTACCTGAGACCTATATTGTCTAATCATCTCCAACTTCTCTTCGGCTCCTTTGTTCTCCTCTTTCTGTTCAATGCTGCTTATTATCCTCCAACTGGCTCTCCGTGCTCCGATAACATTTTTGTATGCGACTGACAGCAGGTTTCGCTCTTCCACTGTCAGCTCTACATCTAGTGATGCTACCTTCTTCATCGCCTCCACCATTTCTGAAAATGAGAAAGAAATGAATTTCAAATGAAATGATAAAGTTGAACCTGTTCATCAATGTACAATAAAATAAAACTCTTATTCAATAATGAAGCATCATACTTTAGACAATGAAAATAAATAAATAGGTTACTTAATATAGCAAGGAAATGTACAGTGGTAAACAAAAGTAAGTTGTATCTTGCCATATAAAAGTGTTTTTGTTGATCTTGAAACTCATAGTAAGCAAGTGAATTAACCCACCACCAGTAGCAGCTTCTGCCTATTCGCACGTGCACACCCAAATAAATCTGCAATTCAATTATTTTTTATTAAACTTATTCGCTGAACACTATCTCCTTCAAAACATCAACCGTTCCCACATCCCATCTGCGTCGATTTACCAGCGCCTGCTGCCTAGATACATTCGCTTCGCACACAAGTCGCCGTTTGCTCGTTTACCGCTGTTTGCAGCATGCAAGAAAAGAGAAGGGATTTGCTCTTCTAGATCGGGGTATATGGGTTCAAGTCGCACTGCTAGTACTGTGTTCACGATACAGTAGTGTTGCAATCCCTTTCCATTCGAGATCGTGTGGCGGAGCACGCACATCACCGTAAATCAAGGATTGAGTTTTTTTTTGTTTTTTTTTTACGACATATCTATGCTATCTTCGCCACCTTGTTCCGAGCATGACAGTGGCAAGGAAGAAGACAGGAGGGAGGGGAGGACAACTGAAAGCAAAACGCGTGCTTTAAACAATGTCTTGCATTGCCTTTGCTTGGCCAAAAAAACTGTCCTTGTGGCGCTGTAGTCGAATTATCCACCTGCACAGGCAGGGGGGGGGGGGAGAAGACGTGGATCAGTCAGCTCTTTCCATTGTGTGACAAAATTGTTACACTATCAAAAGCTCCTTCCTGTTTCACTGCAAACTGAGCATGATGAAAGGGGGAAACTGTACATAGCAAAAGCAGATACGTAATATTTAACGTTGTTGAATATTTGGATGGAAGTTAGCTACTTGTACAAAGCACGCAGTGACTGCAGTAATAAAACAGATAAGGCAGAAGGGAAAGAAAAATTATTAAGTACGAAGAAGGGTAGTGTGGACTGAGTGGGTACTGTCATTTTCTTTAATATTTTTTATTTATTCACTTGATTTTGCTTGAGTTTGTTGGTTTGTCAGTCGGTCGTTAGAAATAAACAAGTGCTAGATAGATTGCAACTGATGTTCTGCATGTGGTCGTTGGATCGGCTACCTTGTTTGTAAGAGTGGCTCAAGATAAAATTTTCACCCGGGCGAGATGGAATTTTGGCTTCCCCTACTTTCCACATTCCTCCAATATAAATCATAACCATGACATATATTTATGGTTTTAATGACGAAAAATAATAGCCTTAATTTTAAAATACTATAATGCTGTTAAAGAACACGTTTATTATAGGTATGTGTTTATTTAATACCTACATAATGAGATCAAAACAACGACAATCACTGAGCTTAGATGATTTTGCAATATACTTAATTCTTGTCAACAATAAATCCAACTCGCTTTAAAAGAAATAGCCACGCAGCCGGTAGAGGCACATAGTGGTTTGGACCCCTATTTAAATTATAGATAGTCTGTCTCTATATGCTTTTCTGTGCATAAAGTGGACTACAAAATAAAAACACTAAGTTGCTGACCAAGGCAGTTTATTAAGATATAAACACTTAACAGGTAACGTTTCAACCCTGTATCAGGGTCTTCCACAGACGAAGAACTAAACTAAAATCAAATCCAGTAAACGCACTAATCAAGGAGGCTGCCCTGGGTAGCTGTCCGATCCTGGTTGTTTCACGTATGCAAATTTAATTATTCTTGTTCACATTTAGCAGTGGAGCGAGGGATAAAGTTTTTACTAAATATTTTGCAAATCGACAATAATATTGAATATTGTAGATCGGCATTTCTATGCTTATAATGATTTTGTCAGGTTATCGAATGTTGAATTATATATACCCAATAGCATAGCTCTTTTTGTGATAGACTGAATATTCACAGAGGTATTTCAAATTTGTAAGAAATAACATTTCTTACAAAATAAAACTCTTCCATAGCCTCATTTTCAGTAAAAGGTGTTCATAACTTGGGTTACCAATACATTTAGCATCATTGTGGATGCAAAAAAAAGAGCGAGTATTTGAGAGGGTTATAAAACACTTCTGGATGCGATGCTGAAGTGCACACCCATAAAGTCTGACCACGAGCCGCCACTGCCCACCACACTGATACATATTTTGTCTATTTCTCATCGTAGGACTTCAAATATATCTAATAAATTCTCGCATTTTACCTACATCCATATATCAAAAAAAGAATTAGAAATCTGGATGCACAGATGATGACCTCACAAATTAACACTGGCCAAGTCTCTATATGCTCCTACAGGTATATGGGGCAAAATTTGTAAAGTTCTTGCTAGTTAACCGACATCTCACTGTAAAAGCAAGCAAGCAATATTTTTATTCAATTCTACACTTACATTATGTTGTGTAATTAAAATAAATTTAAACAGTAAGTGAAATTAAAATTGGAATCTCATCATTGTGCAAAGGTAACTTCATACACAAACTGCACCACAATCAAACTAACTCTTCAAAGTTCTAATATTATTGGAAAAGAGCAACAATGTTGTAGTAGGAAAGGTTATATTTTTAACACAAAATGTACTGCCACATATTCCTCCAAATGTAGTCACGGACATTTCTGGGTTGTAATAATCTCATTAAAAGTGTTAGTTGTTACAGGCCAGAAGTGTCAGTGACTACAACAGATCAAGAAAAGAAAACTGTTACTGTAAAATAATATTGTTCATGTTATTTCACACACACATACACAAATCTGATCAACAGAGTACAGCCAAGTTCAAAGTATGTAGAAGGTGTAAGGGGTGACCTTTTTTGAAAGACACCCAAAGACAAATGACAAATTCTTTTTCACACATTTTGCACACTAACGAGGCTCTGAGACCTGGACCAGCAGCCAAGACAATCCTCTGTATGAATTGTGTCGTCCATGTGTATCTGTTTTATGTTCATCTCATCTTATGACCCATTCATCCCCATCATCAAAATTAGCCAAAAGTGTCATAAAAGTAACATCAAATAACCTAATTTGATAAATCAATTAATCAAAAAGTATGTGGGCCCACATTGTTAATCATTTCATCCAATTTGCTTTACATGAAAGTTCCAGAATTAAAGCAGAATTTTCAACAAGGCAACCGGTACACACACATCCCATGCAAGTGTACAGTTTGGAAAAAGTTTCTTTTAACCCCCCCCCCCCACCACCACCTTATGATCTGTACAGGCTAATTGGAACTGAACCTAAGTGTGGGATCCAAACCACTGAAATACCTCCACTGAGGATCAAACATGAGACCTCTTGATTGCAAGGGACAGCAGAGGGCACTTAGTGCACAGTGATGGACAATATGTGCGAACTGTAGATAAGCTATTGAAACTAACAATGATGTTTGTTACCTACTTCGGAAAAGTCTCTGAACATAACAAAATAGTAATTCAAATAGTCACATCTTAGCAATGGGCTTGGTCTAGTCAAGAGACTATGAAATGCAACCTACTTCACTTCAAGTTATGTATGGAAAGCCGAAATACTGAAATGTGTTCCAATGAAGGAGAAATTCTATGGTATTCAATCAAAAAACGGGAATGTGCTGAACACAAACCTCAAAAGTAGAGTTTACTTTTGAACAGTCTTACAACAAAGAAAAACAGTTGATATTTATGAATGTACTAATACAGATTGTCGCAAGCCACAATGGTTAGGGTCCATTGTGTGCTTACCTGAAGCAGCTACAAGGCACACTTCTATCACTGGTGTGGCAAAGCATTGTGATGACAACAGAGTGTCTAAGTTCAAGTCAAGACTAAGAAAGGGGTGGGAGAATGAATGATCTTGTCTAATTTTACTTCAAACTGAACAATCAGCAATTTATAATAGATATTATATCTTTCATTATGTACTTAAGTTAAATCCAAGAATGCACCACTTTCATCGAATGTGAATGAAAATATGAAAAAAATATAGCATGGCCAGGACATGTAATATCTGCATTATCTCAAATGGGATATATGGACAGGGTTCACATTAATTTGCTTCCCTCATCAGTATCATTAAGATTAAACACTGAGTTGGTGTGCTGAATCAAGAGATTAAGCAGTGGGAGAAATCATCCATGGCCTACATTGAATGTACCATCCCTTCCTTACCTTTCTTGGTTAATCTAGATATTCAATGATGAAACATGAGGAAACTAACAGGAGAAACGTGTATGTGAATGTAGTCACAGACACACTGGGTTTGTAACAATACCATAGAATGAATCTCAATGGAATCGTTACAACCCAGAAGTGCCTGTGACTGTACCATCCTAGGAATAAGTTATGAAACACCATATTTTGTTGACTGTACTGTAAATTTTATAAAAGTGATATTTGCAACAAAAAGTGAACAAGCTTAAAATGACCTCATATCAAGGGGTCCCAGATTCGATAACCGGTGGAGGAATATTGTGGTTTGGACCATGGGCGTAACTTGGAACTTGGGGGGTGGGGCAGGTACGAACTTGAAGCTTAACTTTTCGGGGGGCAGTCAAAAAGCTTTTCATCCCATAAAAATAGTGTCCAGAATTATTTGCTAAATAACTGTTACATTTGCGAAATCACAATAATTATTATTATTATTTATTATTTAGCTTCTAAGGTCTTAGGATATTAACAAAAGTATCTTTTACTTGTAAATTTTAACAAACCTGAAAATTATGGGGGGGCGCCAAGTTACTCCTATGGTTCGGACACAGCTTTAAACTGTAGGTCCAGTCCAGATTAGCCTTAACTGTGCATAAAAAGTGGACTTAAATCAACCATATATATGAAGGTTTGAAGTAACTTAGCATATCGATTTTATTCATTGATGTTGAAAAGTACAAAATTGTAACTATTAATTTCGTTGGTTGTTATATGATAATTAATACTTTCAAAAAGTAACGTTACTCGGAAAACCAGCGTGTGTTGCTTGCATCGCTAACGCATGCTATGTGTAAACAGAAACAGGTCCCTTTTAAAGCAGCCCACCCATAACGAGAGACCAGTAATCTCACCCTGCGCGCCGACTAGCGTGCGTCTGATAAGGAGGGTCGTGGAAAAGAGAGAGAGCTCAGGTGCTGCCTTCTCTCCTCTCCGTCGCCGCTCGCTAAAAAATCAATACCCGTTGCGTGGCGTCGTCATGGAAACAAATTGTTTGTCCGTACCGGAGCGCCGCCTATGCCCGGCATCGGACTCTGCCGGCAGTGCTGCGAGGAGCACATTCTCCGGTGGAACGCCACCAGCGAGGGGAATGGCTCAACGGATCGTTCCAAAGGGTTGATACGGGATCCGTGGTTTCATTTTTCAGACTCTTCGGTACTTTAACAGATGTGGTGTCGTCCACTTTATGAGCAGGTAGTTCAGTTGGTTTCAAGAGGGATCGGAGATGCTATATAATATGCAGCAATTGAACCGGGACTCCTTGATTACAAGGCGAGAGTGTTAGCCGCTACACCATCGGGAAAACGTGATTTTTGCCGACTTAGTTGAACATTGAAGATCTGATAAGAACGAATGTTTTGCTCAAAGGTACAAGTATAAAGGCAAGTATTTTGGGAGGAAGGGAATAACAATCAACAAAACTACTGTTACATTAATTATATGGGTTCCTGCACAGCGAAATAGCGGTCTCGCCTTGGTGCGAGCGGTCCCGGGTTGGATTCACGATGGAAGGTTAAAAAAAAACACCGGTAAAGGGACTCGATGCGTCACCCAGTGAAAAAGCGCTCTGGCAGGTCTTAAATCGGAGGGTTGTTGCGCGATTGAGTTTAGTTTAATAGTGCATTAAAGTTATGTCACGAGTTGCACTGTGTCGACGACCTTTAACGGCTAAGAAAAGAGAAGCTTGTAACATTTACCCTATTGATAGGGAATAAAGACAGCAGAAATAATATTAATATTTTCTGGGTAATAAATAACCCGTGGCGCACCAACCATTGAGGGTCAAGGCCTCCCTCCCTACCTGCCGTCTGCCTGCCCCACTCCCACATGCCTCTGCGGGCGATAATCCAACCAGTCACGGGGTGACGTGTGATCACATCACGACGAACCTCCAGTCGTTGTAGTTTTCCCTGACCGGGTTACGCTACTAATTCGTAGCTCTCAAATTTCTTCACGATGGTGGGTGGCCACGGGTTCCATACACTGGGCAAAATCTCAAAAGAAGAGTTGTTACCCTTTCCACCCCAAGGCCACGGTGCGGGGCCATATTTTCTGGGTGGACAGCCACAATTATAAACATATTTAGGCTAAAAGAACTTTCATTTTAGTTTCTTGTATTAAGAAAGAGCGGAAAGAAGAATGGACAAAATCAAATACAACGCGCTGTCTATTTTTTGCCAGTTACGAACAGACAAAAAAATGAATACAGGTTCTAGCATAAACAACATTGCAAAATCAGGCTCGACTAGATATACGTACTATTATTAGGTAAGTTAAGTTGAAACCCATTCAGGATTTGAATCCTTCATGGACAAATGTGGCAACCAATCATAAGGTAGTCAGTCAATCGGACAAACGAAAAAAGTGTACTATAATTAGCGTAAGTCTCTCCGGATCCGTACAGCTCGTACACTTTACGTAACCTACTTGACTCGAGTGTCGTGCATGCTGCCTACATTATCATACAGCCGAGAATGACCATAGAAAAGTCTTCTGGTTTGAAACTGCAAACACATTTTAGGCAGCGCACACGCAAAGAACTGGACCCTGAGATGCTGGAATGAAGTTTATGAATCGCATTAATCGTATACACCGAACTATTTCATGATGTCGCTGGACGCGGAGGCCTTGACAACCGAGCTCCTTATTGTCTCATCCTTGGCTAATTCTTCCCATTCATTCCATTCTTCCATCGCACTGCGAACTTCGCAATGGTCTCTTTTATTTGGTTTTGTCTGAAAACTTGGCTCGTTGCTCCTTGTTACTTGTTTGTTGCCAACTTTGTTATTTTGGAGCTAGACCTAGTCCTTTTTCTCCAAAATGGTTTCTAGCTTCACATAAGGTCCTGTTAGTGGAGACATCCTTTTATCTTGTAAACCACCCACTAACTTGCACTGTTGGGGGCCTTCTTGCCCGGTCTATGAACGTGTTATGGTCACCCCGAGACAGTCAACACCAGCAATGGGCCTGTTTGCACCCTCCTTCTGACACGGGGACATAGGTCTCAAACTTGGCGAATTAAACATCGAGAGCTTGACATCTGGAAAGGCCACCTCTCACGCTCCACAGAAAGCAACAAAACCTTAAATTGCACGCACGATCTTAAAAGAAGACAAAGTAGCTGGCATACTCAAGAGAGCACGGCAATGAAAACATCTTACAGCACTATGCTTATGTTCCAGTATGCAGTAAATATTCACGAAACAGCAAATAATTAGGGACCTGAACTACATTAGTATTACCCAGTTATTTCCCTTGAAATACCACTATCAACCCATACTTGAATAGAATTGCAACTAATTTCCACCCTGTTTCTTTGATATTACAGGGTGGCCTAAAGTGACCGAAATGTAATGTAACGGTTCTACATTTCGGTTACCTTTTTTTGGTCCACCCTGTATTTTCAGAATTACTTCAATGAAAAATTCCGATTCGGAGGACAAGAGTAGGCGACTCATATATGAGCTTAATATTTTGCACCAAGCTCGGCTTTTCCTTGTTTCAGAGCCATTTCCCCGTGATTCACTCAAGGTACAATTACGTAACAACTTTATCGCAAAAGATAAGATTATTACCAAATTCAGGACATTCCTTGAAGTTCACTGTGAGGAAAAGAGATGCTGCAACCTTTGCGTGGGCGGTATATGAAATTCAGGGACGTGTTAGGATGATGCATGTCACATCCTGTTGGCTGCAGGTGTCTTAATATGATAGCACAAGGTTGATATAACGATATATCAGTGCTGTGATCATTTCATTAGCGCGGGCTACGGTGAGACTTACTGTGGTTTCTTTTAAAGGAACAGGTCCCCTGGCCAACTGATTGTCCAAACTAGATCACGTCAAATGTTCGCCACTGCTTTAGTACCGAATCAGAGAAACCTTCGATCGCGGAACATGGCAAATCACTAATTTCTTTCCCGCGACGTGTTTAATGGGAACAGATTGGTGCGCACCCACGGTTTAGCAGCCAATAGGGAGTCTTCGAAGGTTCGACAGAGGCGCAACTGGAGTTACATGCTGAGAATAAGTTTTGATTCCTAACCGATTTGCAAGTACGCCCTTCCAGTGTCTACGACGACCTGAATATAAAGACCCATAAAGTTACTTCAAACATTACAATGTAAGCTAGAATTTTTCACAAATGACTATTCACGGTACCTAAAGTACGCACCACCTACAAAGGGGGAAATTTGCTGCTATATGCAAGATCAAGTTATTCCATTTATCTCTAACCAGGCCTCAAGACGACGGTGCCAGTTCTTTCGCTATACCTGAGCAAAAGGTTCTTTTTCCCGTTGTACAATTTTACGAAATACAAAATAAAATGCAATGAAAAAAAATTTAAAATGAGCAAAAACGCAGGAATGAAAACTTGTATTTTCTGGTGTAGCCGAATAGAGCGACCCCAAGGAAAAGAACCTTTGGTCAAAGTCTCCGCACACCTTCTCCACCAGTTCAACTCGGACCGTAAAGAAGTATGATCCACTCTGCCCCTCCCCTCCACGTGGGAGTACGATGCACAGGAGGTGTCGGAGGTCTGTGCAGGCTTTTGCCTGTGGCTCCACTATACAATTATGTTAGACATCTTAAGCTTCATGTCCCGACTTTACATCGAATTCAGAGTACAGATAACAACATTGGGAAAAAAATAAACAATGTGTTTATTTCCTGGTTATAATTACAACTAACTTTTCATGTCCAAATCCATTTCTACCGGCATTTTTCGTTCATCACACGGGATACTGTCACCACTTACTTGCAATCCATGAGAAAGCAGCCAGTGTTCCCCTACCAAGACATCATTCTGTAGTAATGTGAAATGTCGAACAATGTGCTCCAGTGGGAGAGAACGTTTAAGCGGCTCCTATTCAAAACAGCGGGAAGAAACGTTCTTCGTAAATGATGTGTTTATGAAGGGAATATACATATGTGCTCTGACAAAGCGTCGCAAATTTAAACTTCAGCAGGCACAGGGTTAGGTAGAAACTCATCTCCCCAAAAGTTTTAGGCTGTACTACGTATATTCGTAATAAGTGCTTACTTCCCAATGCTGCTATTTATTAAAAGGCACAGTTATCCACTGCATCAGGGGGAGGGCGGTATATTTTCGTATACCAGTAAATGACATACGAAAATGCATTTTTTGGCTATAAGAGCATTGATTTATCTGGCTTTTCTTCTTTGATGCGGGCGTTGGTCGACTGGGAAGAGCCTTCTCCATTCTGGTGGCGTCATTGCCCCTGTGCCATCAAAGCGCGCAGGGTTGTGAAGTCTGGGGGCTGGCTACACACATTCTTGATCTCGTCCATAATGGAGGTAAGCCTCGCGACAGGTTAGGTTTGCAGCAGATTTTATGTATTAATCCACGCAAGAATGGCGATCAGCATTTCCCGTGCCAGTCTTGCCTCAAGCTCCGAGCTGTTCATACCACAATAGACAGTGAGAAAATCGGCAGTAGAAATATCCACGTCTATCTCAAGAATACAAGTCCTTCTGCATTGCAGCCAATTACGAGTCGCTACTCATGCTGCGTAGTCGAGGGTTTCACGTTCAATTCCCGGTAGGGGCGGCAAACATCAATGGATCGGATTCCACTTTACACATATATACAGTCCCGATTAGTCCCTGCTTTTGAGATTTGAACTGGACTACTCACTACCAAAAAAGTGTGAAGTTATTAATTAACAGCGCTGGGTTTGTGTGAAGGTTCCATACTGTAACCACAACTAAGTATTGGCATTCCAGAGGGAAGGCTAAAAGTTCAAATTGAACAAACGGGAAAATAGACACTGTGGTCCACTTTATGCTCAGATAAGCTAATTGGGACCGATTTAAAGTGGGATTCAATTTTAAACCACTGTCATATGTGCTTCTACCGGGGATCGTACCTGGGACCTCTGGATTGCAATACTGCAGCGTTACCACTTCGCCAACGTGGAGGCACCAAGGGGGGGGGGGGGAAGTGGCATCCGAAATAAGGAAAAAGGTTCTTTGCTACAAACAGAAAGAAAAAAAACTTTTATTTCCGCTTTTTCCAGTCCATTTACGACGCTCGCCGTACACCGAATGTGCTGCGAGTGCAATTTCTCGCCTTCGAATTCCACAAGCATGACGCTTTATTACACCGAGGAATTTTCGCCGATACGACCTTGCAATACTATAATTAGACTAAGGAAACTGTGCCACCACCTTCCTGTGACATGTGAGGAAATTTAAGAAGGTGCCAACCAGTATTTCTTGGGATGGCCAAGCGAACTAAGCAGGCAGTTGCAACCATTAAAAAATCGCTGTTGCGGGCGTGGCCTTTCGGGACCTGTACGCTGGGTGAAAAAGTTAAAATCGTCAATCCGGCACACCCTTGCAATTACTAATTAGTAATTACAACAAAACCAGGTGGCATGTGGCACCTGGTTTTATGAGACAGACCGTGCTTGCATCTTAGCTGAAGTCCAGGTGCGTGTCATTTTGCAGAAATTACTACTAAAGCTGCTATTTCTAGTCCTTACACTACGGATGGTACGTGCCGAGATCAGACTCTTGGATACGAGTTCGGGACAATTCATACTCTGACCTAAACCACGAGACTTTCTCCACATTAACACCAAGCAGAAATCTCCCCCAATTATTTAGATAGATCATATTTATTATAATTGCAACGTTAATGAATTAGTGGCAACTGAAGAAGTGTCGTGTGGTTGTATATTCAGGCGAAAATGTTCTTTCTTCAGGGTTCGTAGCGTTGAATAGAGATTTACAACGAAATATATTAAAGAAGATGTATCTTAATGAACTGTATACGCTGAGAAAGCTCATGCATCGACACGCTGCGTATAATCTAGGTACTTGGAGACACCAAACGAGACGAGATCGTAATTGACATCGTCAGAGTTCAAAGTCCAGTTTCGTCTCGATACAATCCTTAAAAAAATACTATTGAAAAAATAAAAATCTGTCCATGGCGACTTCCAAGCAATGAAAAAAATTCTAATGAATATTTCCCGGTGAGGGCAAGCTCACTTACTGTTCGACTGTGGACAGGCTAAATAGTTCGAACACGTGCAAGGCACACATCCATTGTAGTGCTACTTTCTTGCTTGCAATATTCTGCCTATAAGCTAATCGCGACGTTGAGAATGATTACAATAAACTGACATGCCCATACCGGAACTCAAAACCAGAATCTTTTGCGTGGAGATAGCAATTCGATCACTAACGCGGTCGGTTTGTAGTTATTTGCATGTTGTGTAGTTGATGTAGTTCACTGAAAGGTTACAAAATTTAAAAGACTATTTCCTTTGGAACAGACACGGGAATTAACACTTCGTGACCCAACTGTGCGTCCACAGAGATGCTGTATACAGGATTTGCACATGAAAAGCCGTGCACGTTGTATAACCAATGGCAAAAGTACAGTCTCAAGATAAATAGGCGGGTCTAAATGCATGTGCGTGTTCTGAAACCTCAAGTTTCACTTTTCACACGCAAATGTAGAACAAGTCCCGCCCTCCAGAATATGACAGCACAAAACGACAACGAGGAAGGTGCTGAAATATGGAGCCTTGCTAGACTAACGTAGTCAAAATGTACAAAACTACATTATTACATCAGTTTAATATTGTGGTGTACCTAGTTATACGTTTTGGGTACATAGATCGCACAACAGTGTGGTGATTTTATTTATCGAAAAGTTGTGTGTTTTGGGGAAAGGGGGGGGGGATATGCAACGCGTAGTAGTAACCTATATATCGTGTTTAGACTGACTTCAAGGACGAGCTGGGATCACATTGGCACTATAATACTTCAGATTCTGGGACAGTGGCGGATGAATACCGCTGGGAATAGGGGGCCGACGCTCTTACTCGGTGGCTGGCGGGCCAACATGATTGAAGAAAACAATACAGCTGTGCTAGAAACAGAAGTACCAACTTGCGACAGATGTGTGGAGCTTCGAACATGTACCGTTGTACAAGCAGTCGCCAACGCCATACAACACGAACTTTCACAACGTGTACAAGACTTTATGGTGAACAACTTTTCTTGTGCTTTGCTAGTTGAAATCTCGTTACGATGTCAAAACTAAAACCTGCAGTCGTTATCCCGTAGTTATGCAAACTCCAGAACAAATTCGCGATGGCCACTGAATTTTCTGGGAAATATGACACTGAAAACAATACACCATGTAGAGATGTTAGGATGTCGGTTTGGTTGTTTGCATTTGCTTTTACTTTGATTCTCTGCCACTTTTGGCTAATCGCGAAGATGAAGGGTGATATGATGAAGTGGATGAAGGAGCAAGCAACTACAGACAATTATCCTGGCTGCAGGTCCAGATGCAAGAGCCTCGCTAGTCTGCGTGTGTAAACAACCAACGATTTGCGTATTATCATACGATATTTGATACGCTGGTCCCTGGAGACGTGGTCACACTAACACCCTACCAAGGCAGACGTCCGAAGTTCGAACACAAGCTTAGATGTATTGCTGTGCTTGTCCAATCACCATTCATCTTGATTGTCTTGAGGCATTTGATGCTTTCATATTAAACACGGACTTTCCTTTTTAAAATCCTTGTCCACCGGTATTCTATCTTCAGTGCAACGTTTACCGACCTACAAATGGTACTGGCAATCGTGAACGTGATTGCATACACAGGACACAAAATTCTAATTTTCGAGGGTTTGTGGCGTCAAAACTATGCTTTAGTAAAGTTGCTCGCCTTGATCCTCCACACGTTAAGATTTTTCGGAGTTGTATAGCCGGTACAGAGCCAGAGTTAACACCAGACTGCCATAAAATTAAGAAGAATGCGAAGATCAATCCACATGCACAAATTCACAGCAAATTTTCTTCAGAATTTTGTTTTACTTTCGAAAAGCAAGTCCACGTTTTCCCGATTTATTTCCAGACATCTCGAATTTTTGTAATATATTGTAATTGCGCGACTGACGCGCAGAAAATAACTTAAAAATCAATAGGCATGAATGAGTAATCCCGCGACAGCGTGACTCATCGTACGAAGTAGCCCATTGATTGAAAATACCAGACAAAATACCAGTGTCGTGGTGGAAATTTAGGATTACTCGATGAAATCACAAACCTTTCCTAATCTCTGGGTCGTAAGCCTGATTATGCAATTAATTTCACACTGTGTATAAAGGAAGGGCAATTGTGCTCTTGAGGTTTAAACACTCGCCAGATTCTTTTTGTACAACAGAAGTACATTTACGCTGAAATTTAAATTCGTAGGTTCTTCGTTTAAACCGTTCAATATATTATATACAAAATGAACAGTAGTACCTGTAGGCCTTAGGATAGCGTATTAGCTATCGATACAGCCTTGTAATCAAGCGGTCGTAGTTTAGATTTCTGGTGGAAGCCACAGTGGTCCGCATCCTGTTTTCTGGATCTAGTATTCTGTTACTAAACTGAGTCAGTAAAATAGTTTCAATACCGCTGAAGAAAAGTTACACAGTAGCAAACAGAAAAGTACCAAAAGATGTAATTAGTCTTCTTTAAGTCGGTGTCGTTATAGGCATTGCATAGCTCCAATATTTACGAACAGACTATTGTAGCCAACTTTCAAATCAAATTCATATTTTCATACGAACCAAAACGTATTTTCAATTATAAAACAAAGTGAAACAACTATACGCGTGTTGCAACATGGCAACACGGCTCCCGTTATTGACCTACGGGTAGCGATGGATTTAGCTCAATGCATTCCGAGGAGAGGCTATAGCTGACGACACGGCGTCTCGATACAGCTGCAGAAACCATACTTCACCCTGTCAAGAATCCATCAACGCCCGCGAAGAGAAAAGTCGCACTGCCAAGCTAAAAGCAATTATGAACCTGTTGCCTTACTACGTTCGTCTTGGGCAATACCTTGGCATTTCATGCGAGTTCTATTTTTCCAACTCATTTGAAACTCTTCCAATTGTTTCGGTCTCTGAACAACTACCGATTTACGCATGGAGCGAGGAGATATGCGTTTGCTTAAAGGCAAATATAAAGTGATAGATGAAACAATGAACCGGTGATCAATCCACTGTTTTCCATCAGGGCGTTCTCTAGTGTGGAGACTTTGAATGTCACTTAAAATAAAACAGCGATTTCTATTTAGGAAACATCTAAATCCTACGGTGGTTCTACCTGGTGCAAGACATTTTAAAGACTACACATTTACGAGTCATGCTTTCCATAGTCTAATGTCATCATTTCTCTATTATAAAAATCCAAACAGCAGCCAAGGCACAATCCACAGGAGGGGCATTCCAGCATTACGTTGTGCGACATTTTACAGATAAAATATATACGAGGGTCGTTCAAGGAAAAGGTTTTCCTATGTTGGAAAAAATGTATTTCTTAAGTTAGACAAAAATCAAGTTGCACCAAGTAGCATGGTCCTTTCTCACATTTCAACATAATTTCAAAGGCGGCACAAGCATTTGTCCCATCGTTGCACAAGTTTTTGAAAGCAATCTAAAAAATTCGGGATCCAGGGACCATTCCATCGACGTCCGTTTGAATTCTGGAGTGTAGCTGTTCGAACTGTGAAATTATGCTAGAATGCCACCCAATTGTGCTAGGGCAGTATTATTGTGCTAGGTGGGAGTAAGTACGACGATGAGGGTGAATGAAGAACTGATGAAATGGTCTATGGACTATGGGATGAAAAACACAATTACATATCCATACCTTACCAAGGGTTGAACTAGGGCATGTGGCTCAGTAAATTTGTAAAAATACTTCACATTTTTTCTAGCAGATGGGGAGAGGGAAGATGACATGACACAGTTAAGCGTCATTACCTTTCAAGTACTGCCGGGGAGGGGATCAGTGGATAATTCACAAATATCTTTCATAAACTACTGCATTTTTTTTTGCGTTATATGGAAGGACGCCCATTCCACCTCCAACAACACCTTGCTAGAGACACACACTTTTGTGCTAACTTTCAAATGCTCATACAATGCATTTCTATGTGAACTAACATTTTTTCCAAATAAAAAAGAGCAAAGGAAAGGAAAAAAGGTACTCACTCACCAAACAAACAAATAAAAAACTGCCTTTCCCACATCTTTCTATATTTCTGAGGATACGACTCCCATTTCTGGTTTAAATCCCCAAAGTCTTTTTTTTTCTTTTCGGGAGTTTCACAGTTACTTCTTTTGCTATTAGTACTCATTTTTCGAAATTGTTCAAAATATATTTTATATAAAAAAATTAAAAAGCAGGAAAAAAAAACATTCATAGATACACTCAAACACACGCTCAAAAATACACTGAAAGATGCACGCACGAAGAATTAAAATCATGCACAGGAACAACGCTTTTTTCGCCGCGGGAGACTGCTTCGGAAATGGTAACATGTCGAATTGACTGAACCGAACCGAACACAAGATGAAGAGAAAGATGGTCAAAATTTGCCGACAAAGGAGGGCGCCACATGAGCTATATTTGTCAATGAAATTTTCTACTAAACATTCCTCGCAAAAATACAAGCACCGCAAATGGCTGACCCCTTGTGTCCGTGCTAGGAAAGGACAAACTTTTGAGGGTGGGCCGCCCCAACCTTCCTCTTCGATTTTATGGCAGGAAGATGCGGAAGAGATGAAAGGCGTTGGTGGGGGACGGGATCCCTGGGCCGGTTTATTCTCTTTTGTTGGAAACATGTCCACTCCTGGAATAGAGATGTGTAGTTACTTTTAATTTTACTTTTTCAGAACACTTTCCTTTAAGTTTAATATCTACCGACGGCTGCAGATTATGCTAGATTTGGCTGTTGTGCCAAACACAGGGTGCTATGTGCCAAAGACGGTTAAATTATGCTAGGTTTAGCACCATTATGCTAGGGTTGGCATCGCTGAACGAAGCTCTCATCCTGAGTCACAATACGGCAGAGAAAGTTGTTCCCTTCATTGTGATACCGGGTCAGAGAATCCAGGCAACATGTCATACGCGTCGTGAGATGTTCCGCAGTGAGTTGTCGTGGGACCCAACGCGATGAAACCTTCACGTATCCCAATTACAGAATCTCCATAAACAACAACCAGCTTCCTGTGGATGTCGATAGGACCAAGACCATTTGCCCACTCATACCGGATCACAGAACGAATCTCTTCTTTACTCCACACCGTCAAAAAACACGTTCCGCCATGACTCGCTACTCCTTATGGCCAGGGCACGTTTCTCACTGCATGACTCACGCTAATCACGTGACGCGCATGCGCGGTAGCCCGCACGAACATTGCATTATGTGTAAATGTAGACGAAGGAACACACTGATAAGTTTCATTTATCGGGCTCGTACTTCCTCCCAAAAAAAAAATGGAAACTTTTCCTTGAACGACCCTCGTAGTTCCTTGAGTATACTAGCATAGCCTGAATACGTGAAAAGCATTAACGAAAATGTTACCCTTTAAAATGACAAATGACTACTTTGACCAAAAATGCTAGTACTTTTACTTGGTGAAATATGTAAATTATATGCATTCACAAACATATTGAAACCTTAATGCAATTAAAAACAATAATTTACAGATTGATCCATTTTTTTTTATTATTCGTGGAATGCTCTAGGAAAACTGAATTTTTCAGAAACTGAAAATGGGTGAAAATTCGAACACATTTTAGAAAAGTGGTTACAAACAGAGGTTCAACGTTCAGCTGGGGTTTATCACGAATAGAATATTTACGCCTTGCTAAAGGTAAAAAAAAAAAGTAAAGTTCTTCCCTGTGCATAGCACCACGCCATGAAGGTGTATTGGGGGTGATGTGATCAGCATCACGCCCCTGACCGCCTTTACCCCCCCAGGGTTTCCCCCCAGTTACCCATGTTATTCGACGCTGGGTGGGCACCGGGGCCGCTTCCATCGTTAGAAAAGTTCCCGGATTTGAACCGGCCGGGGATCGAACCCGGGACCTTTACCATGGTAGTCAGACGCGTTACCGACTGAGCCACCGCGGCCACTACCTATTTACGCCTTGCAACTTTTTTAATGATTTGATTTGCTTTATTTTACTTCGCTTTTTGTGCCACTTTTAGATAATTTGCGAAAATGGGAATGAGGGATGATATGATGAAAGGACACTCAGGAACATCCATGCCCAGGACAGAATTCGAACCCGGGACTCCTAGCGTCGTAGTGCGACGTGCTAACCACTACGCCACAGGGGGCGGCAAACTTTTTTAATGAACTACAATAGAAAATACGGTCATTTTTTGTCGCTGCATGGATTTCGAATGAAGGATACCACGAAACATTTACTGGCACGCAACAATTGGAAATGTGACACTGTACCAATTAATTTTAATTCTCCATTCCCAACAAAGCAATCGCTGGATACATATCACTAACTTCAATATTTATGAGCTATATAACCGGGGAAGTTCAGTGACTGCACGACCTGTCAATTCACATACACTCAAGTTTATTCAAATTTCACTTTTGATATTCTAAATATTCCAAGACAGAAAGGAATTAACAATTCTAAAGGAAAAAGGAAAAGTTGAAATATCACTCTCGATGGAAAATTAGTCGTGCCTACAAAAAAGTGATACTTATTTTATGTGTATCCCGGGTGACCATGCGAAAAATTCGATATACCGCCATAAAATTTAAGTATCACGGTTCAATCCTCCATCCAATTCTGTGTCGATGCCTCAGAAATCATTTCTCTTTACGTCTCGTAAGACCAAGCTTGTAAGAAACATCACGTGCGAACATTCCAGGTATCGCCCTTTCAGCATTCGATTCTACGAAAACTACGAATCGTATCCAAGCAGGGTTGCCAATACACATTACATCTCGCGACCATTTATATGGGTCAGCCTGTTGGTTGTGTAACGTAGCAAGACATTTAACGATCCCGAAGAAAAAAGTAGATCTGATGTACTGATACATCCATTAAATTTAAGTTTTCTGAATTACTATATATTAGTTTTGTATTTAAAAAAAAACTATATTTCAATCATTTCGTTTCCTACGCTTAGCATATATTAATCTATGAACTGAAGCTTAATAAAGCGTTCGCAAAGTCATTGAATCTAGTTTGCCTGAATTTAAAAAAAAAAGAACTGCCAACACTGAGGCTCGACTTACGCCAGCTACGGCACTGCAACTGAAAAGCGTTGACCCCGAAAATTCCACTCGTGTCACTCCCCTATCTTCGGCATGCACCCGGTAGGTATCGCGCCGACGTGAGTCATACCCCTTCCCTCTTCCGTCAAGAGGTCTTGGCTACCTGCAAGGGTCCTTTTTTTCTTCACTAAAAGGGGAGAGGGGAAAATAAATATGTATTCTGGAGCAACTAGCCAGTGTTGGCAGCGTTAACTTTCACTTGCTACAAATTCTATGCACTGGTCACGAAATTTCTCCCGGTATAGAAAACAAGCTATTTTTACATCGGAGAAGTCCTTGCCAAACAAGTGCCAATAAATTCCCTATCATAATAGCTGAACTTCAAGTGAAAAAACATGCTTGTCTCACATTCTTAAAGCGAGACTGTGGAATTCGGACAAAATTCCCAGAGTTCAAGATCACACAATGAACTTGGCATGGTGTCAAGTGTCATGGAATACCATTAACAGTGAGAGAGGTTTTCCTCGCAGATTGTTACAGATTCTACCTGTGTTTAAGTTGTCCGATTATATCTACTTAGAAAAGTTTGCAGTTATTACACAACGAATAACAATGAATTTTTAGCATTACACACAAACACACACATATATATTTTAATTTCCATTTTGAATGGTTGCAAAGTTCATTTTTTGAGCGAACAGGCAGTGTTAACACAGTTAATGACAGTGATTCACTTTGGTCTTAAATTTTAAAATGACAGTGGATGCAAATAACTTTATCGTCTGGGCACTTCAGGTAATCTTTGGTCAATTGCTACGATGAATATAATAGTGAAATGGATAATGGAGCAAATACAGTAAACAGTTCTCTTAGCTATGGGATGGATCTTAGACCTCTGACTTAGTAGGATGTTATGCTGACCAGTCTACTGTGGAGGATAGTCTGTTAATAAGATTGTTGAACTTTTAAAATAAGTTTAATTCAAAAATTGGTAACCGTAAATTTACAAAGGTGTTAAAAATTTGATGGAGGCTCAAGGTGAATACCCTAACTGTATATGGCACTTGCCATAGCAATACGGAAACATGAATGAAAAAAAATCTGGTCTCATTCATCACGAAACACACGAGAAGTTTTGCCAAGGTTTCACTTCCATATTCCTAACACAACTGTTATTTCAGCCATAATTGCACAGTATTACAAAAACAAAGCTAGATGCAGTCAAAATTCAAAGGTTTTACGATAGATTTCTGGCCGTGAACTGAGTCACCTTGCCTGTGATTGATGCAACACAAGACGCATGGTTATCTCAATTTCCTTGATGACTTCGCACAAATGATTGTTAAGTTCATTAAATGTTTTCTACATTTCCTTAATTGTTAATTGGGGATGAGGTAAATTTGCGATCTAGTATTTGTACATCACTTTCAATAAAAATGGAACTTAGATCCTGAAATACTTATTTCCCTCGATGTCATTATGTGTTGCCTAGTCATAGGACAATGAGAAAACTTTCTGCAAGCAGCTCATCAATAAACTTATATTGATGTTATCAGTATGAGTCAAAATTCCACACCCATACATCCCCAATGGATGATATTCAATTTGAAACTTCTTCCACATTTCATTGCAAGTGAAGGTCTCCAAAAGCTAATAATCATTGTGCTTTCAGCCATTGTGGCAATGAATCGAGGAACAAAAATAACAATTATATGCTAAATGTATGTATTCCTTCAGTATTTTGTCAGTTCCCTTAACAATGACCAGAGTATCTAAAAGGATATATGGCATAAAGCAATGTTGTATAACTGTAGATAACATCTGAAAGAAAATTAGGACTAGGGAGCCACCCATTCTCTTATGTAAATTGGGTCTCTCCGTCAGAAATGTGGTTAATGCTATCACCTTATAATCAACGGTTCCATGGTTTGATGGCCGGTGGATATTGATTGATTTATTTGCTTATTTTACTTCGCTTCTTGTGACACTATTGGCTAATTTGCAAAGATGGGGATGAGTGATATGATGAAATTGATGAATGGACACAAACATCCATGCCCAGGCCGGGATTCGAATCCGAAACCCCTGACATCGTAGCACGATGTGCTAACCACTCCGCCACAAGAGCTGGCTGATATTGAGATATCTTATTTTTAATTGTATGTCTAGTACTGGACTACTCCATCTGATAATAAAGTGAAATTAAAACAATTCATTTTGGGAAAATTATCACAGATGTTCAGGATGTGCAAAATTGTTTGCTTTTTGGAAAATGCAGTAACATATCATTGTCACTTGTTGTATGTGTATTGAGATAGGCATAGAAGATATGCTGAAAATTACACTAATATATGCACAGTGCGAAAGCATAAGCTGATAGTTAAACATAAAACTTTTTTCTTTTTGCATGAACATTCTTGGAGATCATATAGCAACCACGCGTGCTATAAATTATCAGGATGTTAATATTAGCATGAAATTCACATAACTGCAGCCTTAAAAACAGTTTGTCTTCCAAACTTGGTTTCAACCTAGATTGGGAACTCATGCTACCCTAACCACATGCAAAACTGTATAAAGGTATGATTATTTCACAATCAAAGTCTCGCATGCCATGTGCATTAATGGCCCACAAGGAAACCTCATTTTTAAAATCCCTTCTTTGTTTGTGCTGCTTTCACAGTTTTCACAAACAAATATTCCCAGGATTGTGAACATAAATAAATGGACTATTTGTGTTATTGTGATGTTCACTCACATAAATAACTGTTTGATTTCTTTGCAATTACAATTAAAATTAGTGATTCCGCATAAAATGATAATTTCTTGATGTAATTCCCTCCACACTAATGTAAGTTGGTGACATGTTGTTTTCCAATTGTCAAGGGCAGAGTGCTCCTCTCGAACCTTCATGGGAACGACTGCAGTGGGCATCAAGTCACCTTGGCTTGAATTTTCTTGCACTGATGTATGATCAAACTGCACCATTCAAATGTTTCTTACAGCACCTTACTGTGCTTGAGGTCTTCAATGAATTTATCTCAATTTTACACCTTCTTGGAAATCTATCAGACTATTGTAACATTAGGGCTGCATGTGGTAATAGTCGACACGTGTCTCGTACACACTCCTCACCCGATGAGGAAATAGGGACGTACAACCTTTTTTGTACCACACAATCATACAGCCTGAAGATGTACAGATAGAAATGCAAAACAGAAGCAGCAACCGAAACAAGCACAAATGATGTGAACAAAACAAATGCACTTCTGTGCAATAGTGTTCCAACTCACTTGTTCACAGTACCTCAGTAACGTGTATGACCTCCACATGCATTGTGCACTTTCCTGACGCGTCGAAGCATCCTGGAGAAGAAGGTCCAATTGCATTTGAGCAACGTGAGTGAGGTCCTGCAGCATTTCTGGATGTTGTGGACAACTACAAATGGAAGTTTTCAACATCTTCCATGCACGTTCAATGCAGTTCATATCTGGTGACATAGGGGGCTAGTCCATTTGGTGAATATCGGCCATGCACAGAAGTTCAGTACTTGTGTTCCACGATGTGGGCATGCATTATCGTCCACCAACACAAATTTGTCACCCTATTGATCGCAAAATGGTTGGGCCAAGGGCTGAAGGACGTCCTCCACATACCTTTGGGCTGTTAACCTCCCTCGTACAGGTATCAGTGGTGTTCGATGTCCATACATGATGCCCACCCAAAACATGACTCCAGCACAGACAAATGCATGGACTTCTTGCACATTCTGGTGCTTCCCGTGATGTAGCTTTTATCGCCAAACCACTTGTTGTCTTGTATCAGGGCGCAGTGCTATCAGTGTTTCTTCAGAAAACTTAACATGATGCAATTATTGCAAACCCCACCTGAGATGCTGGAGGACCCATCTTTGTCTCTTCGCCCAATGGCAGCAAGGTGATTGCACTGATTGCAAACTGTTTGGGTCGAGACATCGATGCCCACTGTTGGCACCAGGTCACTTCATAAATAACAACCAGTAGCCGTGGGTCCCCTACATGCAGTCATGTGCATATACTGGTCTTGCTATGGTGTTGTCACTCTTGACCGACCACTTCTCCATCGGTCTCACTGATCCGTTTCCATGTTGCAGAGACTGCCCTTGTGAATGACCTCCTTGCAGCAATGCCACCATCCTAGTTCAATCGACATTGTGAATGATCGTTCGTCATTTGACGCTTGCACTGCTCTTTACCTACTGAGTCAATAATATGGGTGGAAGGACAAGAGAAACTGATCAAAGGCAATCAGGGCTGGATTTACCTCTTTGCCGCCCCTAGGCCAAACAAGCTCTGCAGCTCCCCATACCGTTTATCATGATTAAAAATCTGTATTACTATTAACGACATGCAGTATTAATTAAATGATAGTTACATACAAAAATGTAACAAAGCAATATGACAAATTATATAAATTGCATTTTAACATTTACCTTGTTTTTCAGGGAAGACTTTTATTTTTACCTTATTTAAATGATAGGTACATATGCCGGCCCTCGTGGCGGAGTGGTTAGCAAATCGATCTACGATGCCAGGGGTCTCTGGTTCAAATTCCGGCCGGGGCAGGGATGTTTTTGTATCAATTCATCAATTTCATCATATCATCCCTCACCCCCCTCTTTGCAAATTAGCCAAAAATGGCACAAGAAGTGAAGTAAAATAAAGCAAATCAATCAATGATAGGTACATACCATCAATACTATCATACAAAAATGTAACAAAGCGGTATGACATGAATTATATAAATTAAATTTTAAAATTTACCTTCATTTTCCGAGGTACTTTGCCTTCCTTGCTTTACAAGGCCCGGCTCAGCACAATACTGTACATTCGAAACAACGTCGGTACTTAAAACAACAAATTACTAAACTAGTTCCCAGCCCTGCTAGCCAATCTCTTTTAAAAAACATTCTTCGTTAACTTATATTTACAATACAACTACATTGTCATTCCATTCGCGTGTCCGGAGGAAAACAGGAGGCCATCCGAGAATTATGTATTCCTTATAAATTTAAAACAAACAATCGTGCCACCCCTACCAAAGTGCTACTCTAGGCCCGGACCTACGAGACCTATTGGGAAATCCGGGCCTGCAGGCAATGATATATGTTACCTCGGAATAGTATCTGCCTGTCTGCTGGACATTCTCATGTCTTCACCGATTTATGCCACCATGCCTAGCACATACCTGGCCTAATATAACAATATTCCAAACTTTGTGTGAGGAGTGTACATACAGCATTTTATATATATTTGGGTGTGTTTTGCTATTTTGAAAAATCAAAAGTTTTGGTTTCTCTATTGACTTGGCTTAAGAGGGAGGTGGAGTTTGGCGAAGGTCGCCGTGGAAAGCGCTTAAATTTAACATGGGCTTTTTTGCATTTTGTTGAATATAACGTTTTAGGGCAAAAATTTGCCGGAAAACACGCAGTGGATGTGAACTTAGTTTATGAAACTTTGAGTACATGACACATTTATGCAATTTCAGTTCGTTAAATGTGCACAAATTCCATTTTTTTTTTTCAATTTCCCATAAGGAAATACGTAAATAAGCACAGAATGGTTATAGGATTTGTGGGTAGCACCAACGAAAATGGCCATTATGATGCATACTAACGTAATGCTCAATCCTTTTATGACTGAGCTAGGGAGGGCTTTTCTTTCAAAAGTCACTTGCACGGCCCAAAATGATTGTTTAAAAATGTCATGTATTATCGACGGCGAAAGATACGGCCGCTTCAGCCGAATTTCATTCATCATAGTTCGCCACTTGGCCACTAGATGTCTCTGTTCGAAAATTGCCCCAGGGTGACGGGAGTGCTATTTCGCGCGGGTGTTTGAATCCTCTGCACAGCTGGGTTCCGTCCCCTCCTCAGAAGGTCCCGTAGCTGTCACAGCTTGATTTATTGCCTCTTTCCCAGGCAAGAAACCAAGAAAGCAGGAAGGCCATGAGTTTGTGTATGTTTGAGTGTAGAGAAGCAGAGCATATTTACCGTGAATGACAGTACCAAAGAAGATTTATGCAAGAATTATTACTACTTATAATAACATGCAAAATATTACCAGGAATTTTACTTTCGTCAACTGGATCTAACATCATTTTTTCATACTCAACAAATATTATATTCTTTATCTATTTGGCATTAATTTCCTTGCCAGGGCAGTTTCTATTTATTTACAAATTTTGCCGATCTTAACTACACGTAAGCTAGATAATGAATACGTGATGTTATACTGTATCACTGTTGTTATATCGCCCTCTTATCTATTAATGTAATAAAAATACGTATATTAATTAATTTAATATAATTATACTTATTTTAATTTAACATTATTAATATTATTATTTTGAGACATTACGTTAGGACGCCCCTCCGAAATATATATCTCGATACGTGCCTGGTGTTCGATTTGAATAAAATGTAGAAAAGGCGGGGAGGGTGGTAGCGCTTCCTCTTTTTACATTTCGATAGTTTTACCTCACATGTAGTACTTTGTGAGTCAACGGTGCAGATAGGAAATACGTGTACACACACACACACACACACATAATTGATGATTCGCAAAGGAACTTCGTTAAATTCCCATGCTTGTTCCGCTCACAAATCATATCCTCTCCAAATTACAATAGCCTACTATCGTTGTTGCTTACATATGTGTGTGTGTGTGTGTGTGTGTGTGGTTCCTAGAACTTCACTATTTCCAAACATAAACTTGATGTGACTCTTACAAAACATTTGTTTTTGGAGTGGAAGGATCATGAAAAGGTCTACTGTTTCTTTGCAAATCTTCAATTAATCTAAAATTTAGTATAAAAACATAATTTTGGCTGACTTTCTAACTTGAGATTTGAAGACAAATTATTAATTTGAATTCTCCATAACAATAACAAAAGTGACATAAAATGTAGAAGGACAAGACTAGTGTTGCCCACGGGACGAGACGGGACAGGCTTTTAAAAATTCGAGACGAGATGAGATTGATCATGTGTCCCGAGACAAACGAATATTTTCGAGACGAGACAGCATTTCACAGCATTTCCACGAGACGAGACACTCCAAAGTCTCGTCTCGTGGGCAACACTAGACAAGACTCTTGGCTTGGTTGAGAATTACATTAGAGATGTACAGGTTAGGAAAGGGGAGGGAGAATTCAGTCTTCTTCCTTTTCAGCGCGAACCCTGCCTCCTACATTCTACATGTCCATTCAAAATGTCTTCTTAGTTTCAGATATTTTTGCCTCCCCTATAGCGTAATGGTAAAGATGACCCTCGTAATGTCAAAAAAGGTCCAGAGTTTGGTACCTGGTGGACGCCCAATAGTTCAATCCCACTATAAATGTAGATTAGCCTATCTATTAGCCTATCTATACATAAAGAAGACTTACAGAAACTCAAACTCAAGATACTCAAACGACCGGCATAGGGTTGACGGCGCTTGGTGCAGTGAGAGAGCTCCCCTTTGCCAAATCAAAATTAGGAAACAAAAACTCATCTTCAGGGGTTCCCTCACTTTTTCGCCCTTAGATGGCAGCTGCTGATAAGGGATAAGCATTCCACCCCCCCCCAAAAAAAATCTGCCTACGGGCCTGCTGTCCTGCATCATGACCGTCCGGTCTAAGGCGTCATGCTTTGGGCTCTCCAGCTACGGGACGCGCGCAGGTTCGAGTCTCCTGGAAGAAGCGTAACGACTTTTCTCCTGATATTTCGGCCAGTCAAACTCACGGCCCGCGGGCCGCATGTAGGCCCCAGCATCCATTAATGCGGCTCGCCTTGGCCCCACTTAACACTTCATGCTTGAAATTATCTATACATTTGTAGTTATCCCGTTTTCTCTTTTCTCGTGATACAAGACCAGACTCATCCAAACTTCAACACATTGACCAATTTTCCCTACACAGGTATACATTCCATTATAGAGTAGATGTCGTGTCAACTAAGCAAGCTGATGGACATGTTACTTCTGAAGTACGAAAATATCTTGCCAGCTGGGGGAGGGCAGCGTGCATACTTTCTGTGAGTTTGTTTCTTGATTTTCAAGGATTTACCTGGAAGAAAAGTCAGTTTCTGTAAAAGTTTCAGAGAACCATATGGCTTCCCAAACTTCGTGGGAGTAAGAAAAGGACTATAGACGAGGAATGTAGATTTTTCAAGTGAAATGCTTACTTTTGTTGTAAAGTGAATAGTGAAAAGCGTAGAAAATTTGTACCCTGATAAAGTTTATTCATCCAGAAGTATTTCTATATCACGAAATAAATTTGCCAACCTCTGTGGCAGAGTGGTTAGCACAGCCCGTTGCGACACCAGAGGTTGCGGGTTCGAATCCTGGCCTGAGCATGGGTGTTCTTTGTATGTGTCTCTTCATCAATTTCATGATACCATTACTCATCCTCATCGTCGCCAGTAGCCAAACGTGGCAGAAAAGCAACGCTAATAAAAAAAATCTAAAAAAAAATCAGAAATACAGTTGAGGAGAGGATTGATGACTTAGTCAACGAACAATTGAAAGCAAAAATTGTTCGTGGTGTTGCCTTTTCGCTCACAATATGTGAAATTACGAACGTCTGCGAGCTAGCTCGGTTAGCTCCCTTCATTCGTGGATGCGATTCTCATCTCGATATAACAGTAAAACTACTTGAATGATTCCTCCCCGTGTCACAAGAGCTGATATTTTGAAGGAAGTGGAGGCCATTTTGCAAAGTTACAGTCTTCCGTTATATTAAAACTTTTTTAATAAAGTTATAATTTGTCCTTCTCAACTTCTCAGGAATACCAGGTATGGCAGGAATATTTGTCCACAGTAAAAATACTACGTGATGAATTTGGAAACAGGTTTCAAGACTTCAGAGGGTGCGAAGGGCAATATACTTGTTCTGCTCTGCTCCCTTTTCTTTTGATGATGTGTGTGCAAGTCCTGCGTTCGAATGGAACTTATTGAATTGCAGTGCAACTCGTATTGAAAAATAAATGTCGCGAGGTGGGTTATCCTTGATTTTTCTCATATCTCCCATAGCAGTATCCTCGAATAAGCTATTTTGCTGTAGAAATTTTATTAATTTTGCTTTCACTTGCCTTGGTGAAAAGTTGTTTTCCATAATGAAGATTAATGAAACGGCCTTGCCGAATGATCAAGAATGACTGACAAAATATTTGTTGTCTGCATTAAGAGTTTCATGCTCACAAAAAAACTTATTGCAGACTTTTGAGAAGCTTGTTAAAAAAAACTGTCAAATCTGTGCGAAACGAAACTATAATTGCACACAAACAGTTTCTTGCAAAAAATTTTGCACAATTGTAACCAGTTTATACTCGAAAGTAACATGTAAAATACTATAACCATGAGAAAATATGGGGGGAGGTCTATATATAATTTACATATCGATGCTGCAATAATAATCACTGGAATCCCGGCACCATTGGGTCGAACCACTTACTTCTGGACTTCAAGATGTTGGGGTTCTAGATGTGTGACCCGGAAAGTTTTGACATTATCGTTATGCGGCCCTACTCACGAATTGAGTTTGACATGGCTGGTCTATAGGACCTGTTGAGGAGATTGGGGAAACCTTCAACAACGATTGGGGGGTTCGTCGTGCTGACCACACGTCACCCTGTAACTGATTGGTGTGCGAGTGAGGCCAGCCCTTGTGAGTGAGTAGGCCTTTGCCTTCACGGGCTGTTGCGCCACGGGTTTACTTACGTATATTGGCGTAAGGTGTGGTCTTACAGCGGCTCGACCTCTCCTCGAAATTCTGTCAATTTATTTTGACCAATTCACTGGGGATTCTTTAAGAGTACTTTGTAACACGTATAGTGCTCATCTCGAAGATCATACTATCGTTACTTGGACTGAAATTTCAGTTTGAAACCAATCAATCGAATCAAGGCCTGGGCATGGGGGGGGGGGGTGTTCTTTCATCAATTTCATATCATCACTCATTCCCTCCCATCTTCGCGAATAGTAAGAAGTGGCAGAAAGGCGAAGTAAAATAGACCAAACAGATCAACCTCGGCCCATTATATCTGCTGTGAACTCAACGATGAGAACTGCACAAAGGGACTTGAAGATTATAAGAAAGGAAACTGTGGCCGAGCGCGCTCAGCAGTTGACCGAAGGTCTGACCATGGAAGGTTCCACGTTCCAGCCGTGGCATCAGCCTGGACATAGAGTGTTAGAGTGTAAAACAGAGAGTGAGAGAGAGAGAGAGAGAGAGAGAGAGAGAGAGAGAGAGAGAGAGAGAGAGAGAGAGAGAGAGAGAGAGAGAGAGTGAGTGAGTGAGTGAGTGAGTGAGTGAGTGAGTGCATGCGTGCGTGTCTTCATTCATCCTCCTCGTCGCTAATTGTCAAATGTAGCAGAAGCAGAAAATAAAATACAAATACAGACGTGTCAAACGTGTAATTTTCAACTACGAAAATGTATAATTAGAAACATATGCAGAGGATAAACACTGTATGAAATTAACAATATATTATTCACGCAAGATGGTATATTTCCTCTGCTTTACATACATATAAAATTTAATACACTAAAGCATGCAAGAAATATCCATTTCTCATTCAAGCAGAGGAACTTAGTGCTAGCTGTCAATGACAGAGCTATTGCTTGTTATTTATTCAGTTTATTTTCTCTTTAGGAAAAAAGTTCCTGTACCTTCATAAGCATGGGAGTCCGGAAGGGAGGGCAAGAGGGGCCATGTCCCCCTACGGGAGAATGAATGTCCACATAATGATTATATATATATCTTTCACAGATAATTTAATTTCCATCACAGTAATTTATGTTACTCATTATAATTGTGTTTAAGGAGCGTGATAATTTCAGACTGAAATAATGTTATTTTGAGCGGGCATCACTATCATGGGGAAAATCTGCCTTCTTTGCCGCACAAAGAGAAATTCCACATAATTATAGCAGCCACTGTAATCAACAACATTTATTCAATCCAAATCTCATTTGTGAAGGTCCTGACTGTTTGCCGTTGCCACTTCCCTTTCAGTGAATATTTTGCCAGTGGAGAAATCTTGAAAGAAGCTTGTAATATACTGAGAAATTCATTTTCAGGGGTTCTATTCCCCACTTTTTCGCCCTTAGATGGCAGCTGCTGATAAGGGATGAGCCTTCCCCCCCGAAATAAAATTTTTGCTACGGCCCTGCTGTTCTGCATCGTGACTGTATGGTCCGATGCATCATGGTTTGAGCTCCGTCTACGGGACGCGCGCAGGTTCGAGTCTCTTAGGGGAAACGTATGAACTTTTCTCCTGAGATTTCGGACTGTGTATAGGGCCGGTTGCCACCCACCATCGTGAGGAGATTGGGAAGCTATGAATGAGTCACGGAAACGTACAACAAAGATTAGGGGTTCGTCGTGCTGACCGCACATAACTGGTTGGACTGGAAGTGAGGCCTACAGTCGGTAGGTGGGCTCTGGCCCTCAGGGGCTGTAGCACCACGGGTTTACTTACGTATATTGGCGTAACCAAGTGTGGGTCCACAGAGGCTCGGCCTCTCCTCGAAATTCTGTCACTTTATTTTGACCAATTCACTGGGATTTTTTTAAGAGTACTTTGTAACACGTATAGTGCTGATCTTGAAGATCATACTATAATTAGTTGGACTGAAATTTCACTTGGCAAGCAATCAATTAACATTGGGAAAAATCACAATAGGAGAGAGCAACTAATGTGATGCAGGAACTGGTCATATGTTTCCACAGGGGATTCCCATCATCACTGAGAGTTTGTCCCCACCCTTGGCCGATTAGCCGGCCCCGTGGCGGAGTATTTATCTCATTTCGCTACGACGCCAGTGGTCCCGGGTTCGAATCCGGTCTGGGCATACGTGTCCTTCGTGAGCGTCTCTTCATCGATTACATCATATCATCATTAGCCAAGAGTGGCAGAAAGGCGAAGTAAAATAAACAAAATCAATCAATCTTGGCCGATTAAAGCTGCTGTGAACTCCAACGATGAGAACTGTGCAAAGGGACTTAATTCAGATCATAACAAAGAAAACTACTTCATCAAAGTGTATGTTCAATATTATACTATTGTTTCCTGACATCTTTGTTACTACTGTACATTTTGTTACATTGTTTTGTCCGTCTTTCTCCTTTTCAGTTTTTCCATATGTTATTACGCATGTCCACGTTTCCCCTTTTTAAATTCCAGGTAGTTTCGCTCCTGCCCATCTCTAATAGGGACTCGATTCGTTAATAGTTGAAATAATAATTGTTACTAATTCTTGCCTTATTATTATTATTATTATATTGATTTTGTATAAAAAAACACCCCCTTCAAAGAAAAATACTTTCTTTCAACTGATATTCTCTACCGCCGTCTTTACTCTCAATTGATAAAATTCCAACCTCAACAAGAAAATTCAACATAATTATAGTAGCCACTGTAATCAACCACATTTATTCAATCAAAACTTCAGTGATGAAGGTTCTGTCTCTGGAGCCTGCCACTCGTCTCGCTCCATGCAAGAGTCAGCCAGCAAGCAGAGAAATGCGAATTGCTTTGCCAGTGGAGAAATTTTAGCCTCCGAAACCAGAATTAAAAGAAACAGGTGGGTGTCCTTTTCCTGGAAACCTCACAGCGGGATTCACGCGGAGGGGAGGGGGTGGTGAAGGAAGGAAGGTTCTCTGGCCTCGGGCTTAGGACAGCCGAAAAGAATTCCTAGTCCTCTGATATGTCGCTAGGTGTTTCTGTATCGCATCGGGCCAGGAAACTACTTTCATGCCAACCTCCAGCCCACTCTTGGACTACTACGAACAAAGTTGTTAGAAATACTTTTGTCAGAAGTATTAGCCTTACACAAAACACTCAAATACAGTTGACATTCAGAAAGGCAGGTGGTGCAGATATTATACTGAATCTTATTATAATATTGGAACCTCTTTCATTAGCCGAGGTCCTTTGGTTTCTTTCCTTGTGCTCCAGTCATGTTTCTTATGGTGATCAGAGAGATTGTGGAACTACATTCCACTTTAGAAGAGAGAAGATAAGGTGATGAAATACCCATAAGCAACAGGTAGATCAGGAGCATCCATAAGTTCTGGTTCATGTAAGCCAAAATGTTGAGTAGTGTGTGATCTGATAAGATAGCATTACATGTCCCTACCATCCCATGAACTCAAGAAGGGCAAATGTAAAGAATGGTACCATGTGCACCAGTAACAAGGCAAGAACTGTAATGAGACAGGTATCTTCAAAGCTCCACAAATACACTGTAAAAATATACCGGGTGATCCAGAAATAATTTGAGAGGTTGCAAAAATTTATTGCAAGTCAAGTATTGAACTTACGTATATGAAACCAGTCCAGAACAAACTAGGAACGCAAACAGTTTTCTTTAACACCTAGAAATGTTCAATGTGTGCACCATGGGTGACATGGCACACATCAACACGATAGTCTACTTCTTGCCACACTTGCATCAACATGGGCATGTGGATAGTGTCTATCGCTGGGATGATTCGCTCACTTAGGTCTGCAATATCACGTGGCCTCGGTGAGATGAATACCCTGTCCTTGATGAAACCCCACAAAAAGAAGTCTCATGGTGTAAAGTCCATGATCTTGCGGACCAAAACACTGAGTGATGTGGGTCATTTGAGTGTTGCCTAGCAGAAGGGATGTGAACTCTCAGCTTAACAAAACAAAGACACAAAATATTTGCATTCAATCGTTCTGGACTGGTTTCATAAATGTTAAGTGCAATAGTTTACTTGCAATACTTGTTTCTAACCAATCAGTTATTTCTGAAACACGTGGTATAGCTAAACTAAAACATGTGTAACATTCATGTGAGCAGCAGCTGTCAAATAACAGTACCAGAACAACAGCCTATTGACAAAAGTTGAACACATTTGCACTAGATTAACAGAATCTGTTGACATAAATGGATGGATATTTGGTTTTCAAATGTGACAAAAAAAGACAAAAGAGTGAGATAGCACCTGATGTCAGTTGAAGCTGACCACTGACAATTTATTTGCCGTGATGAAAACAGCAAGGTTGTATTCATAAAAGTAACCTTCAACATGTATCATACACATTTTTTGAGATCAAAGAAACTCTCAATAAGGAGTTTGCGAAATAAAATATCCTGAATATGAATAGCTTCACAGCCGGATGAAAATTGATTGATTTGTGGTGTTTTAAGTCCACTTTATGCACAGTAAGGCTAATTGGGACTGGGCCTACAGCTTAAAGTGGGATCCGAACCACTAAGTGCCTCCACCGGGAATCGAACCTGGGCCAGATGAGAAGAAACCCTCTTCAATATTGCAGTTTAACATGCATAACAAGAAGGCTTAGCTGATGCTGACCACCAGAAAAATTTAGTCAGGTTCCAAAGTGGAAGGAGGCTCCCAATATACACCAGTTAATCTGGCAAATTCAACAATGAGAAGGTCCATCATACGAGGCATATTTTTAAAGTAAGTACCGTTTTGAAATTCTGCCGCTGCAGCGCTGCGGTCGGTGTCCCGTGCATGCGCACTGGGTACCTACATCTGTTGGCAAGCCACAGATGCCATTGCGGCAACAATTGATCGTGTATACATTTGTTTTTGCGTATTTAAAATGCCTCCGCCGATTGTGAATCCCGCCGACTGTGAAATACGCGCTGTTATTAGTTTTCGTAGTGCTAAAGGCGTGAAAGCAGTTGAAACTCGCAGTCAGATTTGTGACCTGTACGGACAAAACATTATGAGTGATGGAATGGTACACAAATGGGTAAGAGCTTTCAAAGATGGCCAAAAGAATGTTCATGACGAGGAACGGAGTGGGCGACCCTCAGTGATCACTGTCGATTTGGTGCAGAAAGTCGACGAAAAAGTGAGAGAGATTACTTCGTTATCAGAGGAGTTCCCTGAAGTTTCAAGAAATGTTATCTACGAAATTGTTACCGAACGCTGAAACAATCGGAAAATTGTGCTCACGATGGGTACCAAAAATGTTAACTGAGGCACACAAAAGCAAACGTTTAGGTAGCACCTTGACTTTTCTTGTCAAGATCTCATCGCATCATTTGGCTGGGAACAATTTGATCATCCTCCATACAGCCCCGATCTAGCTCCTAGTGACTACCATGTGTTTCTGCAACTGAAGAAGCACCTCTGAGGTCAGCACCATGATGACGACAATAGCCTCAAAATGGCAGTGTTGCAGTGGCTGTTAACTCAGATGGCAAACTTCTATGCAGACGGAATATAAAAGCTTGTTGCTCGATATGACAAGTGCCTTAATATTGGTGGCAATTATGTGGAAAAGTAGATAAAAGTGTGGTCTTTCATGTAACAATAAAATTGTTACAAAAAGTTTACTTGTTTTTTGTACATATCAAAATGGTACTTACTTCAAAAATACACCTCGTATAATGGTAACAGAGGTCCTTACAAATCTTCCCGTGAAGGTAGGAAGCGTTATACAAAGGGTCAGATGAAAACGGCAACAAGATACAATTTGTGTTAATCAAATTAGATAAGAAACCATCCACAACTCTAAGGAAGCTTTCTGATTGAAGAAACAGGCAGCATGGGAGTCTCAATTCAAACCAGAGTGCCAAGTGACAAGGAAGAAACATTTGCCACACATGCGCAACCAGACTGGCATGATGCATGCTACTGCAAGGCATCAATTACAATTACATTTTGCAGAGAAAACAGTCCAGTCTGAGAAGCTAGTGATACGAAAGGTAAAATTTATTTCTGAAGATTTGTTCCCACGTGGCATGCATGCTTGTTGATTCAGCCTTAAACGCTCCCTAATAGCACCATTACCACAAGCATTATTTAACCTATAAATCATATATTCATACAGAACACAGGAAGTACAAATTAGGTGGGTCTCTTGGAGTCCAGAAGGAAATAGGTTTTTCTAAGAAATCTGCACATACTCCATTTTCTAGAGGATGCATCTAATATAACATGCATGCTAACCAAGGTGTTGCCTGTTGCACAAGGGAGTTTTTAGAAGAAGACTCAAACCTGTGAAGCCTATTAGGTTATGTTACCTGTCTTTGGCTCCACAACTGTGAAGTCATGCAAATCTGTTCAGTTAGATGCAAGTTCCACCTACTGCAAAACCTAATTGCAACAAAAATTTATAACTACATAAAGAATCATCAATTACAATTGCGAGGGTCATCCAGATAATGGTGTAAAAAATTATGTCATAGGCACTACATACTTTATTCTACTTTTCCACATATTCACCATACCTATTCAAGCACTCATCGTAGCATGATACCAATTTGTTGATACCATCATTGTAATTGGTTGTTGCCAATGCATTTAACCATGTAGCGACAGTATCTGTCAGTTCATCAGCAGCGGCAAATGGTTTTCAGAAAGAAAGAACATTCGACTGTAGCACACAGCAACCTCCACCTACAACCAAGCAGCAAAATGGAGTATCGAGCTGTGAACCCTGAACATGTGCGACAATATTGAGAATTCTGCCAAGTGCGAGGTGTGATAAGGTTTCCTAATGCAAGAAAAGTTTGTGAAATTCATAAGCAAATAACAGAAGTGTACAGCAATGACATGATGAATGCATCATCTGTGAGAAAGTGGAGTGCCAAGTTCAATGTGGGAAGAACAAGTTTGCACAACAGTGAACGTTCCGATCAACAAACGCTTCAGACAGAGGTCTTCAAGAATGATTCAGCAATTCAGGCTGACAGACCTTTCACGTTAGACATTCTGCATGAATACTTTCCTGCAATTTCACGATACCTTCTTCACAAAATCTTTGAAAAACTTTATTTCCAGAAAGCACTTCACCACAGCTCATGAATTCAAAGACACTGTCACTACATGGTTGAATACATTGGCGGCAAGAGAGTTCAACGACTGCATCAACCAACTGGTATCATGCTATAAAAAGTACTTGAATAGGTATGGCAAATAAGTGGGAAAGTAGAGTAAGCTATCAGTATTGTACATCTTTTGCACACATCATTTGTCAATTGTGTTTTACACCAAAACGCTCGCTTTAATTCAGGATGACCCTCTTAAATTAAGTTTCGATAGTATAATTCCAAACTAATCATGGTACACATGCATATTTGACATGACAACACATATTTCAGTCTCTGTATGTTTTCTGGAGAACAATTTTCCCTCCAATATACCCCAATATGTTTCTTCATTTCTTGAATATATGCCAATGCCATCTACACATGTGGGGGGTGTAAAGAGGTGTTACATACAAAAATGCTTTCGTTATCAACATCCCTAAATGCTTCCAACACCCGGTGTCAAGCACGAAACCCCCTTCAGGCCTTGCACAAAAATCTGTCTCAACAGCATGTATGAGAAACCTACACCAAGAACAGCTGCTCTTTGCAAAGTGCAGATGCTTGCTTAAACTAACTTTTCAAATCATAATTTTTCCTGTAAATAATACTAAGTGAAGCTCTTAACTGTACTAATTAGATTCTCCAAGCTTCAAACTTCCTTCCATAATTGTTTCCAGTATTCTAAAACACTTCCTAATACTATCAAACACGCAAAAAATCATTAAACATTCAGAACGGTTACCAATTTTGCTAAGCAGAATAATTTCATGCTATGGAAGTCACAGCAACATTGAAATTATAAAATTGTTAGATTTTGCAACTCACCAATTTTGTGGATTTTTTCTCATAATTCAATTCATAAAAAGATTTTGCAGCTATGTCAAAACCACATGTAGGCCTAAATCAAATTTGTGAGTCAAATTTATAAAACCTATGTGATAAAGACTAGTCACACTGCCATTACTCTAGTAGACCACTCACATGTATGTACAATGTCATCAATCAAATGCCACATGTAAAATTACAAATTATATCAAATAAAAAAAATACAATTACAAATATACCCCGTAATATGTTAATTCCCCAGAGGCATCTTACTTGGAAATGCTTCTCACACAGAAAATTGTTCCACCCAAACACACTTACCACTTACTGCATCCCCCATAAACAGATAACTCAAAGCACTTAACTGTCTTTCAGGCAATGAGGCTTCAATCCTTCAGACAGCTCCCAACCAGGGGGGTAGGCTTCAACCTTTCAGCTTGCGCAACTCTCAGAAATATTAATCCATGCAAAAAAAACTCAACATTCATTAGAAGCCACCTTGCTGTATATTAAACCCTCAAAAGTTTTAATGGACAAGCCTCCAGCGGTCTTCCTAACCCCCCTTGCACTAATGTTGAACATTATCAGCAACATCTATCTATACCTCATCTCAATCATGCAGAAGTTTGGTTATGGCAGTACAAAGTACATCATGGTGAACTTCACTCAATGTGGAACAATACTCAAAAGATATCTAGCTGCTGTAAAAGACACATATCAAATTCCCTGTGTACATTCTTGAAGTGTGGTCAGCAGACCAGACCATATCTGGTTATTAGTAGTTGGACCCTACTGCATATGTGCACTTTGTAAAATATCCTATGTAAGAAAACTACACCTACCGGGTGCATTACTTAGGCATAAAAATATCATATGTGAGGTTGTCTCTACAATGGGATCAAAACCAACAATAGATTATGTCACATTGTGGAGAAATACAAAATGCTATTCATATTACTGTTCAAAAGCGAAAGCAAGACATTTTATAATGCTAATATAACAATTACATACAAAAACCACTGTTGCATTACCATCAGCTAGTCTGTGAAAAGCCTACAGATTCTTGTAGACTCAATTCTTCTCCTACAGTCTGCAGCTGATAATTTCAATACAATGTAATACACTTGATCTTAAAACAAATGCAAAAACATGTGAAAAATATTTATTTCTTACCTCACGGTAATCCTACTGCTTCACACCAGCATAGCTCCACTCACGTATAGTACATTTTTTAAAAAATAAAGAATTAAACTACAGATAATTAGCTGCTTTTTACAAATGTAGCATTTGCATGAAGACACTGGATTCTTGTAACACATGTAATTGATCACCTCACTGTTAATACTTGCAAAGTAACGTGCTTATTGATGCAGAGGTTTTTCAAGAGTGCTTTTGTATGTCAGAAGTTTACTGAAAATCTCTACAATACTGTGGTACAGTGCCTTGAATGGGTAGTGCGGAACAGTTCTGCATGCTCTGGCGGTTCCTCTGAATTATGATCCGCTAGAAGCACTGGTGTCGGTCCCTCTACGTGGTATTCGTCTGCTTATAATGTAAGTAAATTGAGTTTTTGCTGGATCGTCTGATTCCATTACATAAAGCATTTCTATGAATGTCACAATTGCTAGGCTACAGTGGTCGTGAAGATATTAACGAACATTCTAGACAGCCGACCACGTCCTGTTATCTTGGCTCTCATTCAGACTGCAAAATAGCATTCATTGAGCATGAGGATCCAAACAGCAAACTGTTCAGCACACGTTCATATGTCGTATTCGTGTGCTGCTTGTTACTTCGGTCAGAAAACTCCTTACACGAAGGGTACTCAGTACGAAGCGACGTGCCACAGGAAGATTTTCCCAACGAAGTGACAAGCTACATGGTGCCTTCAGTATATTAGCAAGCGTTTGCTGCTAATTGCACGAACAGCAGATCTAGGTGACGCTGGCCTGTGCTGCCCATCATGCCACTATGGTGTGAAACATTGCTCTTGAATAGCTTGCTTCCAAGCGACATGTGTCGCATGTTGCTTCGCTCTGAAAGCTGCCTTGGACCGAAAGACCCATGTCACTTTGGTGTGAAATCCCCGTATCGTTAGTCAAGTGCCACTTTGGTGTGAAATCACAGTATCGTTCGTCAAGTGCCGCTTTGGTCTAAAATCTCCTTGAGGAAACTGTGTAGTCAGAGCTTGTGTCCCTACAGTTCGAAAGGCTGCATTGATTACCGACTGCTCCCTTCCAAGCGATACTTGTGGTTTGTTGCCTCGGGATGAAATACCTCTCAGGATACTATTTATATTCTAATAACATAGAAAAATAAACTAGTACACAATCCAATCCCTGACGTTCGGAATCTCACTGTGTTGTTTCTTCTTGTGTTATGCATGCTATTTATTTATATTATTTTACTTTTATTTCCAAATTAATGCCATTTCGTGACTACAAATCAATCCACAAATATAACTGTTTCCACCAATTCACGAACAGCCTTTCAAGACAAACAAATCTATACAATATTTACAAAAACTAACTAAGCTCTATTACTTTCATAAGAAAATTAGTTGCATTACTGATCGCACTGCCATCAATGTTGTCATCTGCTTCAGGAAACAGTTTCTCGGGTAGTTTTCTACTCTTACCTATTCAAGGCACTGTAACTGTGGTATGCTTGATTAACTGCACTGCATGATGATATTATTGTTTTTAAAATATTTCTATGTTATTACATAAGAGGCAGGCGTGTAGTTGGCCCTTTAGCACTCAGTAATGTATGGTATTAACTTGGAGAATGAACCATGTCTTTAATACCTTTCCTCAATTATTTCACTAAAATCTGTGCATAATAAGTAATGTATTTGTGGCAGGCCGCAACATGACAAATTATGTTACTGAGAAAGAGAAACCACGAGATAGCCGCGATGGTACAGTTTCTCATTTGAACCTCGACACGACAAGTCCTGCCATGGTGCAAGGACTGGACAGGTGGCAGTAGCCTGAGGTGATTATATGGGCAAATATGGACATTAATAAGGATACTGCTGAAACTTTATATCCTAGAAACAAACATGCGCAGTTCGTGCTCTCACAGAAGCTGCAGATAAACCCATCCAATTGTCCCTTTGCGGTGTTGCACTGTGGGCTTCACGTTTGAAGCACATTCGTGACATTCAATCTTATCATTGTATCACATATGTGCAAATTTCTTACTCTAGCTGCAAGATTGTCGCCAAGACAGATGAGTAGCAATGAATGAAAGCTGGAATTACAGACTAATTAAAATAAGAGAGAAGCAATATCAAAATAATCTGTAGTACATGCATTCAGACATATTCACGTAACAGTGGAAACAATTCCGCTAAAAGAATGGTGCAATATTTTAGACAAGAAAGAAGAAGCAACTGACCCTGTCTGTGTAACAAGTTTATTAGTTTTTGAAGTGTTTGGATAGTTGTTGGAAAGTATAAGATGATTAATTCAGTAAAGTTATATCATTTGTTGCAATGTAGATGTTGTTGTCTGAGCAGGTTTGAAATCACTGCTATAAATGGATATAATTAATGCAAACAAACTTTCTCCTCCATTGAAAGGAAATTAGAGATAAAGTGTGCGCTGGTCGATCCACCCCAAACTTGAACAAACCTGTCAACATCAGACAACCCCAAATTTTTCGTACAGGTGCTAAATGTGCTTGTAAATCCCACCCTACCATAAAAACGGTAACGGTTCCGATTGTTTTATGATTTCTCCTAGCACAAAGACTAATTATTGTAGAACTTTGGAAATCATTGTCACACGAAATTTGAACCTTCCTTAAAGTAATGAGCACTGTCTGTACTCGAAAAAAGTTTATTTATGTTGAAAAAAACAACTTGAAAATTACCTTACACACTTCTCATGGATAAGATATTCTCAGTCCGCAAGCGACAGTAAGTATCGTAGAAGCGTGGGAATGAATGTAGAAGTAAATCGGAACCTTAGAAGAACACATTTAGGGAATTTATTTTAATGCTAAGGGAACCAAACCTAACCACGAAAGCATATATTGAACGAAACCTTAAGTAATCGCTAAAACTCCGCAGTATATGTTAAGAGACGTACATCGAAATCAAACCATGTAAAAATTGCATTCACAGCATGATGAAATCGCAATAAAACAAAAGGAACTTGGGCCAAAATTTTCTATGTTCCAATAATAAAAATACAAGATCATATGGAAAATGTCCCACCATGGTTATGAAGCATAAGAATTATGGGTAACAGTTCATTATATCGGAGACATTTCTTCAATTTTACAGAAGAAACTACTTACGGAAATGAGTTTCTCTATCTCTAAGGTTTCCAACGTTCAACACTGACAGGAGGTTATGTCATCAAATGTATGCAGCATCCGGTTCACGTAGCGAAAGCAATGGCACTTGTGCTTCATTGAGATATTTCTCTTGAAAAATACATGATTTCCTGGTCAAATATATTCCACGATGAAAGAAAATACCTCATACTCGTGGAACATATTTGACCAGGAAACATGTATTTCCTTTCATCGTGGAATATATTTGACCAGGTAATCATGTATTTTTCAAGAGAAATATCTCAATGAAGCACAAGTGCCATTGCTTTCGCTACGTGAACCGGATGCTGCATACATTTGATGACATAACCTCCTGCCAGTGTTTCCAACCCCTTTTTTTATTAACTATACTTGCCTAACCTAACCAAACCTAACCTTATCAGAATGGTTTGTGGGTCTATCCGTCAGCTACCGTGCATAATGTACAATTTGCAGACGTGACAAACACGATAGTAGATGTTTTTCAGTGAAGAAGGTTGGAAACACAGCATACCCACTACAGTAGTCAAGTTTTGCCTGCCATATTGTGTGTTAAGGAAGCAAAAAAAGAAAAAAATACTGAAAATTGGGTTTGTTTTAGTGTAAAAAGCATAATTTAAGTATCCCCGAAACACATTTCTTCAAATTTACAGGAGAAATTAGTTACCGAATGCAGTTTCTTTAGAATTGTTTAAGTTCGGGGAAGTGTTTTCTCGCACCATTCATTCAATTTTGCCGGTAAATCATCTATTTTTCGATATAAATGTGTGACCGATGCACGAAAGCTCTTGCATCCATTTACTTCCATGTGGATGTAGCCTGCGTGTGATGACGTAATCCCAGTCAATCCTGGTCAGTGTTTCCAAACATGTTTTTGTAACTGAAGAAGGTATGTTTCCGCAAATGGTTTGTGGGGCTGTGTGTCAATGGTTCGTGGGGATATGCGAGAATAGTGTGTGGGGCTACGCATATTTTTTACGAAACCAATTTTTAACTATTGTAACCTATACGTGACCCTACCTATCCTAACCTTACCAGAAATGGTTTGTGGGACTATGTAGGTATTTTTTGGTGGAGTGGGGTGGAAACACTGCATGCTGACTACGGTAGTGAAACTGTGACCGCCATTTAGCGTGTTACTGAAGGGAAAAAGAAACGAACAAATCTTACTTCATACGTCGAAAATATAGATCATTTCAGTGAAAAAAAACGAAATTGCACCTTCAAGAATCCTTAGGAATGCAGAATACGTAAGTACCAATGTGAAAAAGAAGAAAATAAAGGAATTTCAGGACTTTCTGGGATACTTAACATTTTATTTTTTACTACAGAACGAGCTTCAGCCTTACGCTGCTCAACCACCTAACTCTTTAGGACTTGCAACAGCTACAGCAAACAAATTTTATTTATGCGATATATATAAAATGCACAGGAAAATGGATTTCTTACTTTCCATGTCTCAATGTAAAACTGTGTTACATTACTCAGCATTATGTGCCTCGATAACAGAAATTTTAGGCTAATCCCTGTCAATGGTTTGCTCAAATAGTAATAAAATTACATTAAAAACAAATTCACACCTCAGTTCTGCAAGATGCACAAATACAAATCCAAGCAAGAAAATAAATACGGTGTCAAGTACAAGGGGAAATCGTATCACTTTCAGACAGTTAACTGTTTAGGGGTTTTAACTAGATTAATGTACATTTATTATGTATTTCACAAAAGAAACTGAAATTCTATTCTTGACTGAGGGATTTGTAGTTATGTACACGGAACCAGGAAAAGTTGCCAACTGATCGATAAAATCTGGAATAATGCACAATAGAAGTATGTTCACATTACGTCAGCTGTGGAATGCCAGATATTCATTTATAAATTACGCATAAACAACGGTATTATCTTTAAAGGAAACACGGTGCATTTCGTCGAGCATTTATCCTTAGGCCTTTCGTACTCTGAACCGTAATTTTAACCAAAAATCAATCTGGAAGGAACCTAATCAATGTATCTCTGCACCAGTAAAAACTTTATCCATTTTGGTTTCTGATCTCGTTCATGCACACTTTATAACGAGATAGCGACAGTTATAGTTACGTTATAATCATATTAGTAATACGAAGTACGGAATTCCTGCTCTATATCCTACCGACCCACCCTAGTACATGAACTCTGCCGGGGTTATTACATTCTTATTTCTTACACTACAACTTTATTGCTTTAGAAATCTTCACGGAACATTGAACATAACTCTAATCATTCAAAAAATCACCACACCTGCAATAGATCACAAGAATACGTGATCTGTCATTTTAATTCTTACATCCGATCCATGTCGATCACTCAATAATCGTCGGCTTCTTTGCCAATCAAATAACTTGTCACATACGCAATCTTGTTACACTAAAATCACCTACCATCATATCTTTCTGCTTGCTCGGCCAATTTAGCCTTATATACATTGTCCTCTCGTTCTGACATGACGGATGAATTAAGATTTCACACCCACAGTACAAATTCACAACTACAAGAACAAAACTAAGATGGCCGCGCCCGCCAACACTGAAAATAGTGCTCTTCCAGAAGCTGTCAGAGATATTCTTCCGCTCTTGCGTCATGACAAATTCGTTTTCAAGCAACAAAAACGCAGCGAGAAGCGTCCGGTGAAGAATAGTTGTTTGCAGTAGATCACGGCATTTTTTAAAAAAATTGTATTGCTCTATTATTGTGCTAAATTTATTTTGCGAAGACGAAAATTAAAGGTCAACCCTATAAATAAATTCCAAGATTTGATTCAACATTTCCAATGGCTAAGTGTCTAAGAATAGACAGTGATTATCGGTTAGGTCAGCTTCAAAACGCAGTGATTCATTCATAGACGGAAAAGTTTGAACGTTGTTTTTTTATAAACTAATAAAAGTACATAACCAGAAAGTTAATTAATAATAATTATTCAAACTATCTGTTGTCGTAATCAATCAAGTGGCACCTTGGTGTCCGAGCGCGTTTAGTGGTTCACTCTTAATCTCGCTGCATAAGGTTCTGTGTTCGAGTCCAGCTTAGGCGTTCCTTTGTTAGTGTCCCTTCTTCATTAACATCATCTAATCACCATTCATCATCGTGGAGTTTAGCCAACAGTGGAAGAAAAGCGACGCCGAATAATACAAATGAATGCTGCTGAAAATGGAATACAGAATGTGGGATTAGTGTATTCCTTTTTTTTTGTAATGTTGGCAATTGCTTTCCCGGAAGTTGATGGAAAATCACAGTAATCTCGTGGGACGGGTGTTTTCCCCTTACCAACGATCTTGTTCTGAAAATCCCCTCCATGAGAATTTCCAGCCAGGGGAAGAGTTTTTGTTATAACAACAAAGATAAGCAATTACTTTTGATGTCAAATATAATTTATTATAGATAATATCGAAACAAAAAACAAAGTATGTGTTACTTACTCCTCTTCCACTTTAGTTTTGGTAACAGAAAGTAGCACTATAGATTAAATTTTAAAATTATATCAGATTGGACTGATAGGTGAGAAGGGGAGCGGCAGGGGCAGTCGCCCTATTCTCCAAGGCAAGGCGCTCTGCCTAAAGGACCTCGCGAGCAACTGAGAGGCGGGGAAACACGAAAAAATCCGGCAACAGAACTTCCGTCGTCTGCTTCTATTGAAATCATATGGTGTAACGCTTACTACATGGTAACGTGCGGAACCGAAGTACGAAATTTCCTGCTAGAAGTCTCAGGCAGGGGCCACCCCCCCCCTGGAACTACCATCAGCCCCCCTCGCACTGAGGCCAGCCCCCTTGACATTAGGTAAAACTATTTTGTGTAATTTGTTTGCGGTGAAAAGTGAAAATGTAGACAGCAGATATTATTTTGGTTCATCTTATTTATAAGAAGAAGTCTTAAGTAACGGCAAGTATTTAGGAGATTCTCTTCTCTAAACTTCAGAAAGTTTCTCCAAAGGAGAGCTTCTTCATCTGTACCTTCGTTGCCCCTGTTGCGACCTCCCAATTTTACAGAAATCTGTGACTTTGATGTCATTATGCAAATGCCCTCCGCATCTGCGTCAAAGGTTAACAGCTCCCAAGTTTTGGGAACGAAGAGGAGTTCTATTTTTTCGGCCGGGGAGTGGAATGTACGGTTGGCCCTATGATTAAATATTGTCCATCCTTTCTTGTGTAATATAAATATCTGTATCATCAAATCATCAAACGTAGTATGGAATGTGTAGGATGATTTCAGTAGCAGCCAATTAACACTTCAAGTGATATTTTAAATGATATAGAAAAATGTAGTATTTGTGTGATATTTCTAAACTTAATGACCCCCTCCCCCCACACACATAATTTATCTTCATTTAATACTGTTAAACTTTTGAAAAATGGACTTGATTTACAAAGCCTCCCCCCGTGGAGATCAATTCTGGCTATGGGCCTGAGAAGTCTGCAGGTTATCTTAAAGGGTTATCGCCCACTGAGACGCCGGAAGCGAAACTGTTCCGTTCTATTGCCACGCTTCTGGCATCTCAGTGCGCGTCAATTTCCCCTAGGTCTTTCTCGCTGGGGCAGCTGCCGATCACTGTTGCCAGCTTTGCTCTTTTGGAGCTAGATTTGGCTCTTTCGTGTATTCGTTTGGCTGTGAACTGTGGCACCCGCCCTCTGCCCCATTATGATGTCACAACTGGCTCCAGCCCATAAAGACCAACTTTTGCCAGGAGTGTACATTTTGCACGTGATGTGATATTCATATATAGGCTGTGTCGCCCAACCCCTCTTACCTCTCCAGCTACTTTTATATAGCGCCGTGGTGGCAAAGGTGAAAATGATAATATTATTATCCGGGAATAATTTATTTTCCATTTCATATGAACATCATTGGATCATTGCCGGCCCCTGTGGCGGACTGGTTAGCACATCGCGCTACGACGCCAGGGTCCCGGGTTCGAATCCTGGCCTGGGCATGGATATTTGTGAGTGTCCATTCATCAATTTTCATCATATCATCACTCATCACCATCTTCTCAAATTAGCCAAAAGTGGCACAAAGAGCGAAGTAAAATAAAGCAAAATCAAATCAAATCAAATCATTGGATTATTGAGATGGGTGATGCCGCCAATTCTAGGCGGTGAAAATTAAGAATAAATTACCATAACTTTAAAGCTAACGGTAATAGCAGCGCCCCAATCCCTCTGACACCTAAAATTACGCTACGAGGCACTTTATGCAGCCTTCGTTAATCTAGTTCCTTGAAAGTCATCTTTAGCTCTATTAATGGTGAAATGTAGCTCTTTTATGCACATCATGTTTGGCAACACTGCCAGGATGGCCGTAGGAGGCAAGGAGAAATGCATTAGAATTATGGGACAATTATTATATTCGTTCTCTCGGGAATATCAAACATCCAATGTCGTAGAAAAGTACATGGCCGAAAAAGGACACGTTGAACTATGTCATAGTAGAAGGAAAAGTCGATACTCCCATTTGATTAGCCGTAACTTGAAGTTAATTTCCCATAAGGAATAAATGGGATTCTGTAAATACTCATTGATCATATTTTACAAACATCGTGATTAGCTTACTAATCAACTTAAAAAATAGTTTCCACTTGCAACATGGAGAGAAATTGCATACTAAACCCTTTTCTAAATGGCAGTGCCCAATCCGACGATATTGAAATAAATGCACAACTAGTGCGTAATTGTCCCTCCTCACATTAACGCGCACAAATATTATTGTTGGCAAAGAAATAGATATGGGGGTCATTCTTGAGTAAACAAACGGACCAATTGGTTGTTGGCTCCAGCCTAATTGACTTCCGCCGACCTCCGTGGCGGAGTTGTTATCACTACTCGCTCCGACACCAGAGGTCCCGGGTTCGAATCCCGGCCTTGGCGTAGGCGTTCTTTGTGCGTGTCCCTTCATCAATTTCATCATATCATTACTCATGTCGCGATTAGCCAAAAGTGGAAGAAAAATCGACGCTAAATAACTGAAATAAATTAAATCAATCAACCAACCAAATTTACTTCCATTTTTAAGATAAACTGGCGTAGTGTGTTCACTAACCACTACGCCACGGAGATCGGCTCTTAGATAGGGATCTGTTTCCGTGGTCATGGTTATTAAAATTCTTTCTTCCCTCCTCTCTTCCTCTTTGTTTCTAACTTCTTCCTTTGTTTCTTTATATCTTGCTTCCTTTCCCCCTTCTATCTCTCGCTTTTCCAATTTCTTTCGTATCTCTTTGTTCCTATTTTTCTTTCCTTCTTTTTTATCTCTTTGTCTCTCTCCACCTCTCTCTCTATCTGTAGATCTTCCTATATTTTCTTATCTCTTTTTCCTACTCCTTTCCTCCTTTTTCTTTTTTCTCTGTCTTCTATTCTATCTCTTTATATCTGTAGGTTTTACCAATCTCTCTTTGTCGCATCTTTTCGTTTCTTCCTCTTTCTCTCCCCTCTATCTCCTTTATCTTTCCCCTTCTTTTCTTACCAATCATGTTTATATCCTCTTGCTTTGTTTCGCTGATATCTTCTACCCCCCTCCTTATCTTTCCTCTCTTCCCATCTCTTTCTTCTGTTCCCCAGTCTTTCCTTATTCTGCCATTCTATTTTCCTCTCTCTACCTCTTTCTCTTTGTCGTTCTCTCTTCTCTCCTTATGTTTATCTCTTTCTTCTGTTTCTCTGTCTGCTTCACTCCATCTCTTTATCTCTCTGTGTGCTTCATTTAAATCTGCAAGGATTGATACCTCAAATTTCTCACGTGTTATGTAAAGGCTGGAGGGTAGACTAGGGTTATTTGCCGAGGGGGTAGATCCCACCCTCACCCTGTAACGGTGATGCCCCTGATCGCAAAGGGAAACGAATATAGTAAAGATTTATTTCGTAATGTTTTTAAAAGGAAGCTGACCTATATCAGAAACATTCTTAGCGAAATTGTGCAAGTAAGAGGCCGTAAAAGCACGTTATATGGTTGGAGAGGAAATGCGAAAAGCCACTGGGCCATACCAGAGTTTATTACGATTCACACGTCTGCTGTGACGTCATACAATATGGCCTCCTGGTTCAGCCCTTAAAGAGAGACGATATTTGTAAACGTGTGTGTGCACTGGTGGATTTAGTGGGATGACACGGGAGCACATGCCCGTCCAAAGAGGAATGGTTACGTACATGGGTGTCCGGAAGGGTTCAAGGGGGTCCCCCCTGGAAAATGAAAGTCAACCAAAAATTATGTAGGTTATTGCACACATATAATTTCATTTTACCCACAATAATATGTGTTAATTATTGCATGAACACCATAAATTCAAATTTAAGCAATGTTTTTTTTTTAGGGAACAACACTATTTTTGGGAAAATGTGCCTTGTTTGCACCCCTGAAAAAATACCTTCCTTGCTCCTCCGTGGAAAAAATCCTGCAGACGTCCAGGGTTACGTATTATGAAAAGTCATGGCATAATTATTTCCAAATGATTAAAGCGTCCTGTAACGTAATGTACTACAATCCTTAAATAGCCTCCTTGAGTAATATACTTTTACATCCAAAAAAATGAAATGAACTTTAGCATGAATATGGTAACTGACAGAAGTGTGCTACCACTAGAAACTGAATCCATAGCATCTTAATTACAGGACGATGATGTGAATCAGGCCCGTAACCAAGGGGAGACAGGGGGCTATGCCCCTCCCCCCTCGAGCTATGAAAATATTTAATTTCAACGTATAACAACCTACAAAAATTACGTTGATGGTTTTTCAAATTTTGCATGAATTTCGATTTTGTCCTTACACAAATGAATAGGTTGTTTCTGGACAGAGGAAGGCTTTAGAAGTCTGCAGTCTGCAATATTAGGCTATTTTAGTTCTATAACCATTGATGCAAGGCTATCAGACGTTCCGATTCAGTCGGGACAGTCCATTCTTTTTAATCCATATCCCGACCTTTTCGCCTCGGCTCTGTCACAAATGTTTCACATAATTAGAATAGAGGAGAATTTTCTATACTCTTTACATTATGGAAGAAAGGTTACTCAATGACTGCAATACAAAACCAACCATATAAGGGGCATTTAGCTCTCCACCCGCACCGCAAGGTTTGTGATTCCTTTTCGCCACCACTGAGCAGAAGGATAAAAAACAACTTTGATTTCTTTCTCCAACATCAGTGTTTTTCTGCAACTGATGTCCATTCTGCCACTCAATGGCTTGGGTTAATTAATATTATGTAAATAGGAGAATCCACTTCACAGCAAAATCGTTGCTAGATTTCTGGGGCAAAAAATGCTTCAAGTACTTTTAACATATACGTATTGTTATTTGTCCAAAACACTCAAGAAATTAAGTACACTATTATTTACGAAATTCTGTCAATCGGAATTTGTTTTACTGCAACTTTTCTTCTTGTAATTGTCTTGAACATAAATACACAGTGGTGTACAAGCCCCATGGGACACAAGACACCTTGAGGTGCGAGGTCCCGGGCGATTGGTCACTTCGGCCACTTCTTGTTAAGCCTTTCTATGATTAAGCACAAAAAATGTATTTTAAAGTAACTTCAATACACCAGATTGTAGTAAAGTCTATTGATTGATTTGTTTATTTCACTTCGCTTTTCTGCTACTTCTGGCTAATTGCAAAGATGAAGATGAATAGTGATTAGTGATACTATCAAATTGACGAAAGGACAATAACATTCGGAGAAAGAAAAACTTCATTCCATCTCACTGTTTCATTGTATTGATGGGTACTAAACAGTGCAGTGTGTGTCCGGACCGTACCCACCAAAAATCAAGAATTCCAGCTTCCGTGACACAAAACTTCTCTGTCTCCTCTTTATTTCCCTTCTCTGTGATTCAGACTAATTTGCATATAAACATGATTTCGTACAGCAGGCGACCATGTAGGTGTAACACAACTACCCGCGTTAGTCTTAATAACGAAGTAATTAATTTGCTGGAGAACGAAGTGAGACAGTCCAATTACATACGAAATAGGCTTATACCTGCCGTAGTTGCTTGGAACGTTCGTCGGCTTGAAAATATTTTATTTTTAGAGAAAATTGTTTAACAATGCAGAATATGACATGAAACGTGGAGAGAGAAATTTGAACCTGACCAACTTAATAAAACAAATGACAGTCGTACTGAAATTTCGCAGAGTTGCTTGCTTCAACCACTTTGGATTAACAACACAAAAATATTACTTTTAACTTGTTAGTGGGTCATCAATTAAACATAGCATGTGGTAAAAGAATAATTGTGCTACCGATTCCATTACGGAAAATGTCGATTGTTGGCAGTGGCACACGGATCAACGCCAAGTACGAGCGATTGTAAGCTTTCAACAGAGCGTCCCTCGTCTTAGCCGTGATCGTCTAGTGGTTAGGACATTGCGTTGTGGCCGCAATAACCCAGGTTCGAATCCTGGTCACGGCAGTGGAAAGTCCACTGCGACGGCATGAGGGTAATTTTTTTAAACTCTCAACATTATTTGCCGAACCAAAACAAAGCATATTTTTTTTACTTTCTGTGCAATTTGCAATTAATTTTCAAATATCCACTTCAATAGTGATTTGTAGACGCTGTTAGAACTTTGTATTAATTCCAAATCATAAAACAAGAAATAATGTTCAGAATGAAATTTTTTTATGTATTTAAGCGGATCTACATTTCATTCTGTGAGGGACACAGAATATACTGTTAGCGTATGGTACGATTATCTCTGGAACAGGGGCGCCGCCACAAATTTTCGACCGGGTGGGCAGGTATAAATGTAAGACACTGTATGATATCTTTCTCTCTCTCTCTCTCTCTCTCTCTCTATCTCTCTGGGGTGTAAGGGGTGCTCCTTCCACATAGTGCACCCAATCCCAATAGTCAACCTCACTTCCACGTAGTACACCCTGGACTGCAGACTAACGGAGGCTCTGGCGACTGGCCCCATGGCCAGTATAATTCTGTGTTTTGTCCTTATTTGTGCTGAGCGTCCTTTTTAGCCTCAGCTTTTAGCCAAGGTAAGGAAATTTTATTTTTCAGACACGCTTTTATTTTTGTTATGATAAGGGGCTGGACCCCGTATAGTGTGACGGGTGCAAAATAGCCTCAGTGCTGACGCACCCAAAAATTAATTCAAATTCAAACAAATCAAATTCTCTCTCTCTCTCTCTCTCTCTTTCTCTCTCTCTCTCTCTCTCTTGTTGTCGTTCCATTCCAAAAATATTTATCTTAACTAATTTTCTCTTTGTTCCTCATGTGTGTGTGTGTGTGTGAATGGACGTCCGCAAGATTTTTTCCAGGGGACAAGGAAGCACATATTCCCCCGTGTGTTGTGTTTCTAAGGTTGGAAGCGGCTCCGGCGCCCACCCAGCGTCGAATAACATGGGTACCTGGGGGAAACCCTGGGGGGTAAAGGCGGTCAGGGGCGTGATGCTGATCACATCACCCCCACTCATGACCGGATCAAGAAAGTGTGGGGCGTTACCTCCACACCCCCTATACGCCTTCATGGCGTGGTGCTATGCACAGGGGAACACTTTACCTTTTTGTTGTTTCCTCAAAAAATCATTGCTTCAGTTTGAAGTTATCATGTTCCGGCAATTCCCTTTCAATAATTAACACCTGACTGAAATGAAATTATATGTGTGAAATATATAATATTTGTTTGACTATCATTTTCCAGGGGGGTTCTTGCCCCCTTTCAGGACGTCCATGTGTGTATGTACAGTCACTAACACTTCTGGGTTGTAATGATCCCATTGAAAGTCAATGAGTTTGCAGTTTGCTACAACCCAAGTGTCTGTTACTGTATGTAATGCTTTCAGGTTCGATGCTGGGCAAAACTCAGGATTTTTTTGCTATATCAGTGCAAGGAGGTTGAATATATTCACCCAAAACAGTGCTACCACTTTAAGAAAAAGTTTTAATTTGAAACTACCTCTCTCCTCCAGCGACCTCTACAATTGGATGCAAAAATATTACCAGGCAAATTGTCTATCACCATGTTCATTCATTTTATTTTACGGTTGAATTGAATCAAGACATCAACAAAGATACTGACAACCTGTATGTGCATTAGCATTAGTATAATCCCATTCCTTAAAAGACGTGAGATGCAAGAGGAAAATGGATAATAGTAGGCAAATTGGCCATTACTACTTTCATTACACAGTCCTGCGTTGTTTTAAGGAATGGAATTCTGTTGATGCAGAGCAGATGTTGTCCTCTGCCTATTGACGTTTTTATTTAAATTCATGATCATCACATTGTGGAAAACAGACTGAATTAAAATGGTGGTGGGTAGCTTGCCTACTATTTCATTTGCTGTTGGGAGTACCTGTTCAGGAAGTTCAGTTTGATGACAGCGTTAAAACTTTCATGGTTTCACTGACAAGTTCGTGGATTATTTTCATATAATATTGGTCCAGTATCCTCCGTAGTCGAACGAGTTGGGCCTCCCCCCATGGCGCAGTGGTAGCGTCATTGCCTTGTAATCAAGGGGTCCCGGGTTCGATACCCGGTGGAGGTACAAGAAAAAAGTCGACCTCCGTGGCGAAGTGGTTAGCAGAGCGCGCTACGACGCCAGGGGTTCTGGGTTCGAGTCCCGGGTAAGACATGGGTATTTGTGTTCGTCCAGTTGATAAGAAACAAAGAAAATGTAAGAATTGAAAAGTGCAAAAGTGAGAAAAAGAGTGAATGGTGGGGGATACCTCCGTGTAGGGGGTATTTCCTTTTTTAAAAAAAAAAAAAACAAAAAAAAACGAGTTAAGGCGTTCACTCGTCTTGAGATCGTTCGCTGCGGGACGGCGTAGGTTCGAATCCGGCTCTGGTCGGAATTTATTCGGCCAGCGTATAGGGCCGGTGGCAACCCACCATCGTGAGGAAATTGGGGAGCTCCGAGTGAGTGAGCGTAATCCGGTCGAGAAGACCTACTATAACGGCTGGGGATACGTCGGGCTGACCCCGCGACTATTCCAATACTGGTTGAAGATCTCCACGCTTAGAGGTGACGAAGGAAAGCGTGGGAGGGAGATCGGCAGTCGGTAGGTATGCCTAGGCCCTTCATGGGCTGTTGCGCAACGGATTATTATTATATTATTGGTCCAGTATTCCATCCATCACAATTATTGCTGAAAAGTAAACAACAACAGCAATAATAATAATAAAGTTCAGCAAGTGGTAAATTAACGTACTTCTGTCGCTTGTGGACGGACATTCCATTCCAGTTGGTACCTTCTAGGTTCACTGAAAGTTTATCGCTAGTTTTAGAGGAGGGTGATTGCTTAATTTTTAGATGTAAAGGGAAATTGCCTCCTTTTAGGCGTTAGGGTGCGAGTGTCACGAATTCCTATGTCAGTCAACGGCTTATGCAGGAAGTACTTATAATCCAACCGCATGTTATTTCAACATGCAGTTATGCAAGCTTCACATGGAAATCGTGAGCAACCACTTTCCATCTTGTCTTCCTGCCTTCATTTAAAACGATATCATGTGATCGATTCCTGCTTTTAGCAACTATGATAGAGGTAAATGACAACTGTTGGAAAACTTGTATTTCTTTAGTTATCATACCTTCATGCTCTAACGTCTAACCCTATTGTACCTCGCTTTGTCCTTCAGTTCATAACAAAAAATAATAAAACGAAAATGTTAAACATAATATGTTAAGCATATCCAGCATTAATGGAGGCAAATATTACTTATTTGAGTTTCTCGATTAAGTGCACTGTAAAAATAGCATTTTTTTTTCTTAATCACGTGTTACTGCTTTTACAATAACGTCAACTTTACACTGCACATTATTAATCGCTCTCAAAGTTTTTTCCAGTCGATACAATTTTCAGACGCTTCAACTTGAAGTAGTGTAGGGAATTACTACTAGGTGGCAGCTCACAACAGATTCGGCGCATGATTGACATCTAGCGGCACATGATCTAACTCGTTACAGAATTCAGTTTCTTGAACTTCAGACTGCTTCACCGGGCATACAGTGCGTATCATAGAAAAAATAGCCTCTTCATCGAACTCCCTAAATAACTGTGATGACCTCGAGGAAAGCTGATTTTGGGACACTGACGTTTGGCAACCCTTTCTTACAAGTGACGAACACTCCCTTCAAAAGAGGGGAAGCAGGGCTACCGCTACGAATCACCCACACACCCACTCCTAACCATAGGCGTGCGCCAGGCACGTATCCAAGGAGGGGGCTTAGGGGGCTCGAGCCCCGCGAAAGTTTTCAGTTTACACTAGATAAAATTTGGTTTTTGATTTCTTCTAGTGGTGAAAATAAACAATGTGACGATAATTTAAGGGGAGAAATAATTATCGAGGCAAGACGGAGAATGTTCTGAAACCCTGTAATTGATAATAGCACGTATCCAAGGTGGGGATTAGGGGTCTTGAGCCCCCTTCAGGAATTTTTTCTGTTTACGCTAGATAAAATTAGGTTTTCGGCTTCTTGAATAATGTGGCAATAATTTAAGGAGAGAAATAATTATCGAAGCAAGACGGAGAATGTTCTATAACCCTGTTATTGTTAATAGCGCGTATCCAAGCTGAGGATCAGGGGCTCGAGCTCACCCCCCGGGAAATATTTCACTTTACACTAGATAAAATTAGGTTTTTTGCTTCTTGAATAATGTGACGGTACTTTAAGGAGATAAATAATTATCGAGGCAAGACACAGACTGTTCTATAACCTTGTTATTGTTAATAGCACGTATCCAAGGTGGGGATCAGGGGGCTCGAGCCCCCTTCAGGAAATGTTTTGTTTACGCTAGATAAAATTAGGTTTTCGGCTTCTTGAATAATGTGATGATACGTTGAGAGAAATAATTATCGGGGCAAGACGGAGAATGTTTTATAACCTTGTTATTGTTAATAGCACGTATCCAAGGTATGGGATCAGGGGGGCTGGAGCCCCCCAGAAAAATTTTCACTTTACACTACATAAAGTTAGGTTTTGTCTTATTGAATAATTGCCTTTCGGGGTTGTCGCAGCGAATTTGAGCACTACGTAAAGACTTGTCAGCGTTTGGAAGCTGCACAACAAAGGTAGCGCCACACGTAGGACGATTCATTGTAATGTTTTAATCTCTGGAAAGCGAGAGAGGGAACGTTCTTGAATAAGAGAAGGAGTCGAACTACTGGCAATATTAATTATAATATAGTTTTATCTGCACAATGCTCTAGAATATAATGAGGATATAAATACGGGGATTCAATTTCCCGGTTGATCTGTACAAGCAGGAGGGGTAAGTGTGACAGTTCATACAGTTGATTAGTGATCAGTCAGTGTCCATTGGTAGCTTTATGAGATCCAGTGATTTGAAAATGAAAAGGATTAAATACCGTAAAGTAACGAAGTCTAATACTAGTTCTAGTTCGGGTCCAAAGCTGAAGACATTGACGACAGCGGAACTTCCGGAGCCTCAGTGTAGTGCTACGAGTAGTTCGGGTCGAGGGCCGAAGAGATCGGAGATCTCTCTCTCTCTCTCTTTAAAGTAAATATTTCAGCAGTACCGGATATTGGAGCGGTTTGTTAAAAAAAAAAAAGAAATAAGCTGCACATATCAACTGAAAATCAAAGTTTTGAGTGATGATTTACTTGTGCCCGAACCAAATTCCGTGTATGCAGTCCAAGAATTTCATGGCATAAAAAATATTTTCTATTAAACCTACTGAATTCGACACACACTCAAACACTTAAGTACCATAAAGGGACAGCCGAAAATTTTATGAATGTCGAGAAGAGAAAGCAAGAAGATGTTGCATATGTAGACATTTTGGTGGAAATTGCAGGCTCTACCAGGACCCGAATTAGGGCTTTGGCATACCATACCATACTGAGCCACCCTTGACTTCGAAGACTGATTTTTTGCTAAAATGTATATATAGTACATGTCCTGTGTATGTCAAATCGTAAGATGTTGCCTGTATAATGAACAAGCACAGAAAATAAAGGAGAAAGAAGAAAACTGAGGGGCATTCCCACCGATTGAGAAGACATTTTACTTCTGTAGTCAACACGAGCTGCCTCTTCGAGGTGACGATGACAGTGGCCTACTAAGGGAGATTTCACACCGTGTCGCCTGAGGATTTCACAAGTCGAACGTAGGTTTGTGTCGCTACGGTGTGAAACGTTGCTGTTGATTGACTCGTTTCAAACGTCATGTAGCGCGTTTCCCTTCGGTCTGATACTTTCCTAAGTCTTGAAGATCCAAGTCACAAGGAAGGAAAATTATGGATTTGTTAAGGTTAGGTGCGAAGGCATGCGACAGTACCCTAAAGTACGTATAATCTCCAAGCCTGCAGGAAGAACGCATTTTACTTCAGTCTCCAATAAAAAATGTGTTGAGATAAAGAGTGGTGTGCCCAGGATTTCCGGAAGGGGGAGGGGTTATGCATACTATTTTTGGTGGTCAGTCATTTTGCCATATTTTTTTGTCTTTGACGTTCTTTTTTTTTAAGGAATACTCCCTTGGCACGTCACCGGAGATAAATGGTTGGTTTATTTGGTGTTTTATGTCCACTTTATGCACAGTAGGGCTAATCGAGACTGGACCTACAGTTTAAAGTCGGATCCGAACCACTATGTGCGTCCACCGGGTGTCGAACCCAGGACCCCTTGATTACAAGGCAACGACGCTACCACTGCGCCATGGGGCAGGCCCTAGAGATTAATGAGTAAGCATTTGATAATATTGGGAGACGAAACATTAGATGTGTTGGGAACGGAAGGATTTTCACCGTGCATTTATTGTTTCGCGATCCAGCTGTATTCGAGAAGACTTCCTTTGTTTCATACCGATACATGACAAGACTGCTGTGACAATTTTGAACACTTGCGAATGCTTAGACCTGAATATGAACAGTTTGGTGGGTTTCGGCTTCTATAAGAACTGCAAACATGGGAGGACAAGATACATTAGTGGTGTTCAGGCTCAAACTGGACAGAAGCGAGTAGTGTAATTGGCAATAATATAAACCCGAGAAATGATGAGGCCCCCTGAGGCAGATTTGGCTACACTTAAAACAAGCTCAACATGCCCATATGAGCTTTTTGCTCAAGTGTGGAACCCTGTCTAATCCAAGATTTTTGTAAAAATGCACTCGGGAATTTCCCGTGAAATGATGACCCCCCCCTCAGATTGATTTGCCCACACTTACAAAAGTTGCATCAGCCAGATTGTTGTCCATAAGCTTGTTAAAAATATGCCCCTTTTGATATTGTTTTGGATACACTTGAAATTAAGCCAAAAATGCTCATAAAACCCACATACACCCACACCCACCCACACCCACACACACACACACATACACACACACACACACACCCACACGCACACACGCATATGTTTATTTCTGGTTTATTTCTATTGCATCATGTTGTGCAACAAATTATTATCCAATATTATGCAACAAATTATAAGGCAAGAGCTCTTGCATCATGCTGTGCAACAAATTATTATCCAATATTATGCATGTGTTGTTTTCTGATTGGTTAATTATGACATAATGTGATGATGTGTTATATTCTGATTGGTTCATTGTTTCAGAAGTTTTAATCTGTGCTTAGGGTATATAAAGAGATTTTGCATTACATATCAGCCAGTATTGTGAGAGTGGCTGAGGAGTACAGATGTGTTGTTACAGTGCTTCTCATACTACAGGCCTGTTTGGTTTAATATATAACATTTCCTATTATTCATATTAAATATATTTCTGGTATATTGAACAAAAGGGCTTATATTTTGTATAAAAAATCTGATATTTGTTACATCCAGCTTGTTTGTTGTAATCCACTCATATTTAGAGTCAGGCTTATATCTGTCCCAGCCTGTTATACAAAAATCAATACATAACACACAGTGTTAGGTCATTGCCTTTCTAGGACATGCATGTCTGTGCAGGCATTTGTGGAAGGTCAGTGTAGATCAATATTTATTCTCTTTTTCCACTTGTAGGCTATTAGCTTTACAACCTGTCATAATAAGCATAGAGTTTTGATTAAAACCCAAGAAATTTTATATAATAAACCGAGGATAAAAATTAATAATAATATTAATAATAATTAATAATATTAACATTAAATATATACAAGAAATATACAAAGCACACTGCTGAACCCAACTTATATTTTTTATTCAGTATAAAGTTTTGAATTGAAGCCCAGGAAATTTTATATAATAAACAACAACAAAAATGCCGAATCAAAAATATTGTAATCAATGCAATAAGAATATATCCAGCCCCAATTGGGCTAGGCATCAAAATAATTGAGATCTAGATAAATGCAGAACCCCTACAACAACATGCCCCAAATGCCATAGAAAATATAGCATGGAATACTTCACTTATAAACATAAGGGTACTTGTTCTGCACAGTCATCAACATTGCCCCCACAACCATCTACATCTGGTCTGAGAAGGAAGCATGAAGCACCTGTTAATGCTAGAGCAGCAAAGCAGCCACGCTATGAACCCATCCATAGCAGTTTTAATGGCCAACTTAGGGATCACCGGTTTGTATCAGAGCAAAAATGTGACATTAAGAATTTTTTGAACAGTATAAATCCTGATGTGCAGGCAATTCTAAATGCACAAAATGGCTCTTATAAGCTGTCCCTCAAATTGTTTACACAATATAAGAAAGCAAATGGCACCAAATTTACACAGCCCCACATAACAGAAACTGTAGCTGTATATTCAAATGCAAATTCAGACAAAATAATAAGCAGTTTGATAGATCAATTGAATATTAAACACTCTGAATTTGCTGGAAAAGAGTCTGGATGGAGCCTATGCGGATCTCCACACAAGCTCTATGTTAATATTTCTGAATTCAGCCCATTACAAGAATCTACATATTTGCCATTACCTGCCAATATTAAAAACAAAAGAGCCGTGGTTAACATAAAAAATACCGACCAGAAATGCTTTTTGTGGTGTATTTTAGCTGCTTTGTATCCAGTTTCAAGGCATCCTGAGCGAATAAGTTATTATAAACAACATGAAAATGATTTTGATGAAGCAATGGAGGGTTTAGAATATCCAATGTCTGTTCAGAATATTGATAAATTTGAAAAAAAGGCCAGGGATATTAATGGTAAACAATTATCTATTAATGTATTTATTTGTTCTACTGGCCGTGGCAATTGCTTGATAGCACCTCTCAGAATCAGTACATTTGATGATGATTCTGCTGTTCCGATTGATCTGCTCTTAATTGAAGGGGATGATACACACCATTATACTCTGATACATAATCTTGAAGCTTTAATTAGAACACAACTAGACAAATCTAAGACAATAATCAAGTTGTGTAGAAGATGTTTAACTGTATTTGATGGTAGAAAAATGGTGAATGGGGTTCGGGAAGTGAATACAGAAATTGCTAAAAACAAGTTAATTGAGCATCTGAAATACTGTGGCAATCATAAACCTGTTCATATGCTTATGCCTAATCCAAGTGAAAATGCCAAATTCAAAAAATTTGAAGCCTTGTTGGAACACCCAGCATATATAGTCTGTGATTTTGAATCAAACCTCAAACCCCTTGCATTCTGCAGCCCAGATCCTGATGAATCTTCAAGTACATCATACCAGCTACATGAACCTTCTAATTTTTATTATGTGATTGTACAGGATGGTGTGGTTAGTAAAGAATATTTATACATGGGAGCAGATGCCATCAAAGAATTTGCACATAGAATAGAAAATGAGTGCCATGACATAGCATCTAATGTCTTATTAAAATCAAAACCCATGTTGCCTTTAACAGAGAAACAGATTGAAGATTTCAACAATGCAGAAAAATGCCCGGTATGTGATTCTGAATTTTCAGATACAAATATCAAGGTGAAACACCATTCTCATACAGATGGTAAATTCTTAATGGCCCTGTGTAATAGCTGTAATATTAAGATCCAGAGACCAAAATTTATCCCTATATTTTACCATGGTGCATCTAATTATGATTTTCATCATTTGATCAGGTACGAGGGGTTTGACAAGCAGAATTTAAATATTTTAGCAGAAAATAATGAAAAATATATTGCTATTAGCAAGATAATTAAAGTTAATGGTGTTCCTATTCACTTAAGATTTCTTGATTCATACAGAATTTTATCGGCTAGCCTGGCTACACTGGCCAGTCAATTATCTGATGATCAATTCAAAATCACATGTGCATTGTTTCCAAATCAGGACCTGAAATTAATTAGGCGGAAGGGTGTATATCCATATGATTATGTTACAGGTTTTTCTAAATTTGATGAGTGTTCTCTGCCACCACAACAAGAGTTTTACAGCAAAATCAGAGCATCTGGAATCACTGATGAAGATTATCACCATGCCCAATTGATGTGGAACAATTTAAAATGCCAGACATTTGGTGATTATCACAAGGCATATTTAAAACTTGATGTGACCCTCTTAGCTGATATACTTCAGGCATTTAGAAAATCTTCCATGCAAAAAAATAAGCTGGATCCAATGTATTTTTACAGTGCTCCGGGCCTAGCATGGTCTGCAATGTTTTTAAACACTAAAATGCAATTGGATCTGATCCAGGATCAAAATATGTATCTGTTTATGGAACAATGTATAAGAGGAGGCATGGTGCAATGTTCTCAGAGATATGCCAGAGCAAATAACAAGTATATTCCCGATTATGACCCAGCACTGCCATCAAATTATATACTGTATGTAGATGCCAACAGCCTCTATGGTTATGCTATGATGGATAAATTGCCATATGCAGGGCTTGAGTGGGTTGAAGATTTCAACATTGAAGATCTTCAGGATTTTGATGACAATTACTATGGGCTGTTCTTAGAAGTTGATCTGACAATTCCTGATGATTTACACAACACATTTTCTGATCTGCCCCCAATTCCTGAGGTTGTGTGTTCACCTGGCTCTAAACAGAAGAAATTGATGATGACTCTAGAGCTGAAACAGGATTATGTCATATATTACAAAAACCTCCAGTTCCTGATGAATCATGGTGTTCAAGTGACCAAAGTTGGAAAAGTTTTGAGGTTCAGGCACTCAAGATGGTTGAAGCCATATATTGATACAAACACAGAGCTTCGAACATCTGCAATGAGCCAATTTGATAAGACCTTGTTTAAATTGATGGTCAATTCTGTGTATGGCAAAACAATAGAAAATGTCAGAAAACATATTGATGTTAAAATAATTACTGCCCCAGCCGGAGCAAAAAATTGATTGCAAAGCCCAACTTCAATTACAGAAGAATTTATGATGAGAATATGGCACTTTTCAACATGAAAAAAACAAAGATTAAGTTTGATAAGCCTATTTATGTAGGGGCTGTGATATTGGAATTGGCCAAATTACACATGTTAAAATTGTATTATGATGTGTTGAAGCCTTTTTATAAGGATCGTGTAAAACTGATGTACATGGACACAGATAGTTTTGTTCTTGATATTCAAACAGAAGATGTTTATCAAGATATAACACAGCCTGAATTGTTTAAATATTTTGATACCACTGAACATTCAAAAATTAAACCCCACAACAAAAAGGTGCCTGGCAAGTTAAAAGATGAGACACTTGGTGATGTTATTGTGGCATTTGCTGGGTTAAGGGCCAAGATGTACAGTTTTGAAACATGTAGTGGCGCTATTGCCAAAAAGGCCAAGGGCATTGGCAGAGTGACTGTAGACAAAGAGCTTGAATTTGAAGATTACAAAAATTGCCTGAAATCATGTAGCACAATCAGAACATCAGAATCCAGAATTCAGTGTGTGGATCACTTGTGGACTACAAATATTGTAAGAAAAGTGGCTCTGGACCCACATGATGATAAGAAATGCATTTTATCATGTGGCATACATACTCTACCATGGGGTCATTGTGATTTGAAAAGTGGTAATCAATGCCCAATTACAGAGCATGATTTGAGATAAATAAACATGCCTATGAACTTATTTGGGTTCAAAAAACAGGCTATTATGGACCTGCCAACACCACAACCCTCTTCTGATATAATATCTAAACTAAGTGCTTTGTTAATTATTCATCTGAACAGCATACTTACAGATGTTGATGATGAAACAGGTAAAACATTGTACATATTTAACAATAATTTAAATTATTACCAATTACCTGTAGGTGGTCAATTGCAATTTATTACAACCCCTGAGGGTAATGTCAAGATTTCAGTAGGGAGAAATATTTATAGAATTAAGCACTCAAACATGGTTTCTGGCACTGTATATACTGTTTCTGCTGGTGACTGCTTATATATTGAGGTCCCGGGATCATATGACAAGCTTATACCTTTTTTTATAGAATTAAGAATTAGATATTCAATAATAAATAACCACTAAAACAAAATGCCTAATGATATATTTGGCCATACAAGGCATGAAGATCACAGTGATGAGATTCTGATGCTTGATGTCAGAGTCAAGAAATTAAGAAGTGATTTACAAGCTTTACAAACCACACTGAATGCCAGTCTTCAACTAGAAATTACAAATTTACAATCACAATGCATGGACCCTCTCCATAAAATTGATTCTGAACTCAAATTATTGCTTCAGAAATATACTGATTTGGCCACATTAGATAATTTTCAAAGTTTAGAAGAAGCTGTAGCAGCTCTTCAAGCCAAATTTAAGACCCAGGCCACCAACTCTGAGCAATTGAAACAACAATTGGAAGAGCAGATAAATAATGTCCAGGCACAGCTCCAAACAATTGTCAAAATCATAAAATCACAAGAAGATTTTGATCTAGTGATTTCCACTCTAAAGGAACAGATTCAATCACTCCAGATACCTAATCTGGACCCCTTGAACAATGCCATAGCCGAGGTTAAAGAAAAAATTGAGACACTTGAAAATTTTATGAACAACTTGCCATCTTCTGATGCTTTGAGTGCAATAACTCGGAGTGTTGCCAATATTAAGCTGCAACTTGAAAGATATGAAGATTTTGGAAAAATTCAAAGTACATAAACCATCTTGAGGGTACAATAGCAGCAGTGCAAAGTGATTTGACAAATGTACAAGAATCTCTAGAATCCCGCCTGCCTGGTATTGTAGACACCCTTGTCAGTGTCCAGCAACAGATCACAAAAAACTTGAAAACCTCAACACTGAATCTGAGCTATCTCATTTTCATCACTTGATCGATGATATCCAAACAAAGCTTGAAATTTTACAACAATCAACACCTACTCAGGCAGATATAGCCCTGCTCCAAAATGCTATGCAAAATGTGGCTGATGCTTCTGAATTAAATAATGTGAAATTGGCACTTGAATCTTTGCAAAATACTGTATCAAATCTGCCTACATCACAGGAACTTAAAAATATTAAGAGAGCTGTGAATCGCATATTGAAATCAGAAGATATCAAGAATATCCAGACAGAGATCAAACAACTTACTCAGACAGTGGCCACTCTACCAACTAATCAACATATTAATGAACTGCATGCCCTGTTTGAGGATATCAGAAGACAAGTCCATGATCTTACTGCTCAAAATTCAAAATTGGCAGTTGTTGAAAATTTACAGCAAATTGTAGCTAATATCAAGCAACAGCTAGGGACCATGGAATCCAATCAAGCAAATGCTCTGTCTGTTTTTGCCACCCAGCTACAAGAAATTGTGCAACAATACAAGAAACTTGTTGTGGACATAAAAATCAAGCCAGGCCATTATGATGTTGTTAGGACTATCAATGAGCACCTTGAATCTGTAACAAGTAGATTGCTTACAGCAGAAAAAGAAATAACCGGCATAATCGAGAATCCTAAACATACAATAATTCTTGAATTGTACAGCATCCCCAACAAAGAATATGATTCACCATTTACACCAGGTGGCAAAATATATATGCTGTCCCCTTCACAATTTTATTACCAGTTTTTTGTTGGGGGCACACTGAGACCAATCAAGTTCAAATATTGGCTTCAACCACAGGCACACCACTACCCCACCTTATCAATAACAAATGCTGACAACAAACCAAAAATCACCAGTGTAGAGTTAGAGGATTTTACAGATCCCAATACATTAGAAACATCTTATGCTGAAGATGATGGCTCTCTGGAATTTCATATACAAATAGGAGACAAATTATATTTAGAAAATCCTGTAGTATCAGCTGCTGAACACCCCATAGTTGCAATATTCTTGTTTTCATATTATGTCTAGACAAATTATTGTTGATGAATTACACAGACAAGCCAGACATAATTATAAGAGACTGCCAGTAGTCACAAAAGGCATAGATGATTTATGGCAGTGCGACTTTATTGAGATGGCAAGTGGACAGCTGAAAAACTTAGACAAGATCAACAAGGGCTACAAGTATCTACTCACTGTCATAGATACATTTTCAAAATTTGCCTGGGCTGTGCCACTCAAATCCAAGACTGGAAAATGTGTTACAGAAGCCTTCAGGACAATCATCAATCAGAGTGCAAGATCACCGCGCTATTTGCAAACAAATAATGGCAAAGAATTTTATAATTCTGTGTTCCAACAATTTATTAAAAGCCAGTCAATACAACATTATTCGAGTTACAGTGATCTCAAGGCCTCAATTGTAGAGAGATTCAACAAAACCCTAAAAAATCTTATGTATAAACAATTTACACTTCAAGGTAATTATAAATGGCTTAATATTCTTCCAGAACTTCTACATAAATATAACAACTCTGTCCATTCCACAATCAACATGAAACCCTCTGAGGTAACTTCATCTGATGAGCAAAAATTGATCAGAACTGTTTATTATCCTAGATACCAGCCAACAACAAGAAAAGCCAAATACAAGATTGGTGATCAAGTAAGAATCAGCAAATATAAGCACTTATTCAAAAGAGGCTTTACAAGAAACTGGAGCACTGAATTATTTACAGTGGTTCAAGTTAAACCTGGGACCCGATACACATATATAATAAAAGATCACCGAGGAGAAATTCTCAAAGGCAGATTCTATGAAGAAGAACTCAACAAAACTAAGCAGCCTGACACATATCTCATAGAAAAAATCATCCGCAGAAAAGGCAACAGGATACTTGTCAAATGGCTAGGACTCCCAGAACACAGCTGGATCGATGCAGACAAAGTGATACTATGAGCACCTGGGATGTTATAAAGAGGCTGCCAGAGCCTGAACAGCAGAATAAGAGAAATGGAATGCTGCTGCCTGATAATATTAGATGTCTTATTGTTGGGCCATCGGCTTGTGGTAAAACTACACTAATGATTGATAATTTTTTATTGGCACCCAACTGGTTAGACTGGAAAAACAGGCACTTGTATGTCTTCTCTAAGAGCTTGGAACAATTAAAATATCAGCAGCTGATGAAGCTATATGATGGATTGGATATAGCCACTTTTGAACCAGATGTTAAGCCACTCCATGAATGTCTTGATAACTCTGTTGTTGTGTTTGATGATATTATACTGGATAATCAAAACAAGGTTAGAAATTTCTTTACATAGGGGCGGCACAAAAACATTGATTGCTTCTACCTGGCACAGACTTTTTCTAAAATACCGAAGCAGCTGATCCGAGACAACAGCAATTTTATATGTGTGTTTCATCAAGATCATACCAACCTCAAACACATACATGATGAATATGTAGGTGGGGACTTGAGCTACAATGATTTTTCTAAGTTTTGCAGTAGGTGCTGGAATCAGGACAGCTATGGGTTTGTCACAATTGATATGACAAGGAAAGCCAATACTGGTAAATACAGAAATAAAATTAACAATTTTCTAGACATTGAAACATATATAAATAACCATGAAAAGGCCAATCATTGATGATCTTAAATTAAGAGATTATCTTGTAAAAAGATTTAAGGGATGGAAATCAGAGAACCGAGGAATCTATGAAAAACACAAGCAAACAGAACAGCCTATTATTGATGCTATTAGTGAATTAGGTAAAAATATCAAAACTGTTACAGAGCAAAATCAAAATTTGATCACAGAGCTTGTACCTGTAGCTGCAAGGAACATATTAGATTATCCAATCACCCCACTTGCTAGTATTCATACACCTTGTCCTGTTGCTCCTCGAAGAGTTGAAGCTACTCTGGATTCTATTGAATTGGGTCTTCTTGCTCAAAAATATTTAAGCACACCTAAAGACAACAAAGATGAGGTCTTTGGCTTATATGCTGACACAGAGCGTGATGGTAACATCATACATAGAATTGGCAATTTCAGAGTAACATTTATGGGAGATTATATAATTGTATATTCAGAATCTCATCTTGGAGAAAGAGGTGCTTTCGTTAAATATCCCGGCACACCTGGATTGTGGGAACTGATGACTAGGAAAAGGCCTGGCAGCTATACAGATCAAGATTATGAGCATTACAAAGAAATATTAATAAAATCAGATGCTCTATACCAGAACAATGATCCCACACAAAAAAGAGTCAAGTCTAGCAGTGGAGCAAAATACAACAATTTAATCAAGCCCATATGGTCACAAATTAAGACAGGCAGTGGAATCAAACAATACAACACCCTGCCTAAAGAATTTCTCTGGGTTGATGGTGTCAGGAAACTTGTAGATAGGTTATTGGTGATAGCTGGGGAGGAAAATGCTGGCAACCACAATTTTTACAATGAAAAGGTTGGAATTATGGACATGATAAGCACCAAATTGTCTAATTTTATAGTGAATGACACTAAGGGGATTGGATATCTTATAAAAATTATTAATACTCTACCACCTAAATTTTGGAATATCTCTGAGGGTCGGGGGTTGGTTAATGACATCATAAACAAGCTGCCATTTGAACTACACATTCCAGGCTATCAGTATTGTGGTCCAGGCACAAAACTAGACCATAGATTAAACAGAGGGGACCCTGGTATTAATCCCCTAGATGCTGCTTGTAGAGACCATGACATAGCATACAACACACATTCTGATCTTGACAAGAGACATGTTGCAGACAAGAAATTAGAAGAGGCTGCATTTGGTAGATTTGTAAGTAAAGATGCTTCTTTAAGTGAAAGAATAGCAGCATTGGGGACCACCATAGCTATGAGCACCAAACAAAAACTGGGGTGGGGTTTGTGAATATGTATATAATAAACCTAGGATGAAGGCCAAGGGTGTTATGTATCAGATACCTTATGCAGGCCTTAAATCTCTTAAAACTATTGATAGTCTTTTAACCAAAAAGCAGCGCAAGAAAAAAAGCTCTTGTCTTGACAAGGGCCATGGTATGAAATTATTACTTAGTACCCCCCAATTAAAAAAATTACAGCAATCTAGAAAAAAATCACATGTGGGTGGATTTATATTTACTATCCCGGCCATCTTAGCAGCTTTGGGGGCTGTTGGGAGCTTGGCTGGGGGATCAGCTGCCATAGCAAAAACAGTAATAGATGCCAAAAAGAATAAAGCAGAATTAGATGAATTGAAGCGCCATAACCTGGCTATGGAAAAACAAGGCAAAGGTGTTAAGAGAGCCATGAATAAGTTTAAAAAAACAAGAGCCGCTTACAAACCAAGATATTGAAGCTTTAATCAAGCCACTGGGCATCAAAAATTTTAGAGGTGTGTACATGTCTGATTCTTTACCAGAACAACCACTCAACAAAGAGTGTGGCATAGTTAATTTGGATAAGTACAAAAATCAGGGCACTCACTGGATCTGTTATCTTAAATATTTAAAAGATGAGGCATTTGTGTTTGATTTATTTGGAGGTGTTCCACCTGAAAATTTAATAAAATATCTAAAATCAGCTAATCTTTATTACAATAATGCCCGTGTTCAAAATTTCAAAGATGTTAATTGTGGACATTTGTGTTTATCTGTTCTTAGATATCTGTCTCAAATAAATAAACCATCAATTGAAAATTTTCAAAAAGCCCTGTGGTATTTAAAACATCATGGGGGTATTCCATCTCACCAGCCAAAATTCAATATTGAAACTTAGATTACATGATGATATAGTGTATCCCAAAACAATAGCTCTCAGAGCATTTTATGGCATGTACTTGATCCCTAATATTACACACCACAACAACACAATTGCAGTAGGGGATCAAAAAATTGTCATCACTCCAGGGCAGTATAATCTGTCCACTCTAAATGCTCAGTTACCCAGAGGTAACTCAAAATTCTGTCACTCACAGAGTAGAGATTGTATCTGCTACAGAAACAGTGGATCTGGGTACTATAGGAGAGCTGTTAGGCTTTGAGAACAACACAAAACTTGAACCAGCCATTAAACACACTGCTATTAATATACCTAAATTCTTAGCCATAGAGACTCTAAATATTCACTGTAATGTGGCCGAGGGTATGATCACCAAATCAAATGGCATAGGCACTCACAAACAAACTGGCATCATTGCAACATTTAAACCTAATTCTGAATTTATGGAGCCCATCATCTACACTCCATCCCCAACATTATATTTTCCTGTGTGCCATAATAGAATAGATAACATTGAATTGATGGTCACTAATGAAAAAGAAGAATTAGTTGATTTTGCTGGAGCCACAACAACTGCTATCATAGAGATTAATATTTAAATAAAAATACATACAAAAAAAATGGAAAATATTGAGAGTTATGAGCTACAATCATCCCCCCCAAACAGGAGGACATTTGCAAATTTAAATCAACCCAACACAGAGATTGAGGTTGATCTTGATGTAGGGGATGGCTTTATACACCCCCACAGAGCAGATCTATACATCAAATTTGATGTTGTAAAGCTCGATGGTACAGATTATCCGGCAAATTCAAATATAAGATTGGTAGACAATTTTGTGCCACATCTGTTCTCTGAAATTGAGATCAGAAAACATGGTGTTGTTATAAATAGAGTGGATTACCCCGGCATTACCTCCACAGCTTTGGCCACACTAAAATTATCCAAAACCGAGGCTTCTTACTACAAAATAGGTGGATTTGAGGCTGGTGATAAAATATTATCCAAGAGCCACACAGTGCTGTTTCCTATGCGCCTGTTGCCAGGATTCTTCTCAGATTACAAAGATATTATGTGGAAGGGTGGTTTAAGAATCACATTTAGAAGAGCTGCCAATGATAATAATGCTTTGATGAGGTACAGTACATTAAACTCTACAGGGGAAGCTCTGCCTAATACCCTACCTGATGAAGGCAAATGCATTATTCAGACTATGGAGCTAAGAATCCCGTTTGTTGAATATGAAGCCAGTTATGCTCTTAAATACAAAGCTGATATCCTAAAATATCCACAGGTTCCTTTACAATTTTATACATATCAATGTGTACAGAAGCCTGCCACTGGTACCTATTATGAGTTTGATGCTACAAATTCATTCTCCAGTATACAATATGACATGCGAGATTTTGTGGTGGTACTGTTTCAGACTGGAAGACACAATAATCAGGAAAAAAATTCAAGTAGATTTGATAACTGCAACATCAAGAACATATATCTTAAAAATGGCAGAAATGAGGTATTTCCTAGAGAAAATTATAATTTAGACATGTCCAAGGATGATTTTCTTAAATTATATGAAGTATTTACAGCATACAAAAGGGTCACTACTGGCAATACTGACATGTATTACACACCAGATGAATTCAAAGCACAGAGACCCATGTTTGTCATCAACACCTCAAAAAGGAAACAAGTTGTGGTTAATGACAGGACAAACATTAAAATTATCTGTGAATTCCACGATACACTCCCTGATGACACCATATGTAGTGTTATTCTCATAGGCGAAAAATCATATGTTTATGATGAAAGAAATGAGAGAGTCACAGAGCAATTCTAGAAGAATTACTTTATCTTAATACTAGATGTGCAAGTTGAGCCTGGTGTCCAATTAAACTTAAACCGGAAGTGGACCGGAAGTAAATATGTGTGGGTGTGGGTGGGTGTGGCTGGGTGTGGGTTTTATGAGCATCTTGGCTTAATTTCAAGTGTATCCAAAACAATATCAAAAGGGGCATATTTTTAACAAGCTTATGGACAACAATCTGGCTGATGCAACTTTTGTAAGTGTGGGCAAATCAATCTGAGGGGGGTCATCATTTCACGGGAAATTCCCGAGGGCATTTTTACAAAAATCTTGGATTAGACAGGGTTCCACACTTGAGCAAAAAGCTCATATGGGCATGTTGAGCTTGTTTTAAGTGTAGCCAAATCTGCCTCAGGGGGCCTCATCATTTCTCGGGTTTATATTATAGCCAATTACACTACTGAAGCGAGCAAGAAAATTTTACGAAATGTATTTTTATTTGTATGCAATTTGAAGTCGAGGGGGCAATTGCCCCTCTGTGCCTCCTTCCCCCCTTGTTTCTTTGAACTTTCATGGGTTTGAAAATACTTCATTTTCTCCTATAATATCGTTTAATAACAGCGATAATATTCGTCTGCACTAAATTTCCAGGTGAAAGTATAATAATGTAGGGGCATGGAACGTCTGGAAGGGGCAGACAAGGATGACCACATCTCCCCCTTCGAAAACGAATATCAACATACAAGTATATATTTCACACGTATAACTTGATTTCAGTCATAGTAATTTACATTAATTATTATGCAATGGGGGGGGGGCGCAGGAATGCGATAATTTCAAATTCAAGTGGTGTTTTTTGAGGGAGCAGCACCATTATCGGGGTAATATGCCGCATGGAAAAATATCTTGCTTGTCCCTTCGTGGAAAAAAATCTGAGAACGTCCATAATTAGGGGGGCAATGCCCCCCCCGTGCACGCGTATGTGTAGGATCCCTGTATATATGTATGTATATTTGTATGTATTTGTATATTCAGTTGCGTGCCCAGGAATTTCGAAAGGGAACGGTTACGTACACTTTTTTTGGTAGTCAGCTCTCATTTTGCTAACTTTTTCTTCCATTGACGCTCTTTTCCCTTTAGGAATACCGGGCCAAAGGGTGGGTTATATACCCCACCAACCGCCCTTTGGCAAGGCACTGTTCGTATTGCATGACATTTATCTTTTTCATACGCATTGTCGTATTATGTCGACTTGTATCAATATCATTCCTCCTCCGTAGCCGAGCGGGTTAAGGCGTTCGTTCACTCGTCTTGAGATCGTTCGCTGCGGGACGGCGTAGGTTCGAATCCGGCTCTGGTCAGAATTTATTCGGCCAACCCACCATCGTGAGGAAATTGGGAAGCTCCGAGTGAGTGAGTGAGCGTAACCTGGTCAAGAAGACCTACAATAACGGCTGGGGATTCGTCGGGCTGATCACCCGTCACCCCAACACTGGTCTGAGACCTCCACGCTATAACAGGTGACGGCGGAACAGTGTGGGAGGGAGACCAGCAGTCGGAAGGTAAGCCACGGCCCTCCAAGGTGCTGTAGAGCTGTGGGTTATTATTATTTTGTATCAATATCAACATCAATTGAACATATTTTATTTTTCAATTATGATACCCATCTCCCCTAGACAGGGGGGCACACTAATTTAATACGGCACTAGGCTAAACTTGGTGTGGCTATTACAAAAACAATGCTCGTTTTGTGAGCAGAAGCGAGTAAAAAAATTTTACTAAATTTCTTTGTAACTCCTAAAACCCTATAGCGCTACAGCCCAATATTGGGCCCTGGCTTATCTACAGACTGCTGGTCTCCCTTCCACGCGGGCCACCAGGGGAGCGTGGAGATCTGCAGCCAGATTAGGGGGACGGGTGGTTGGCCCGACCAACCCCCAACCGTTGTAGGACTCGGAGCTCCCCAATTTCTGCCACCGGCTCTACTGTATACACAGGCCGAAAATTCCCGGAGACTGAACCCGGGATCGAACCTATGCCGTCTCGCAGAAATTTATTTATAAATCCTCAATTTAGTATAACTGCAACTGCAAGTTGAACTGAAATTGTCAAGTATAAATATCTTTATATGCAAGGGTTATGATACACCAATATACTACTCGTATATGTGTGTGTCTTATGTTAAAATTACCGAACTTTATTATCATGTATTTCTATTGGACATGTCCTCTACTATAGATGTACCTACTTGTACAAAATTGTAGTCCTTGGATACAAATAATCATATCATATCAATAAGTAAAATTAATTTGAAATTAAACGACAATTATTACTTCGGATTTTTCATTAATAGATTACTATTTTTTTTCATTAATTGTATGATTTTACATCTAGCTGACTGCTCCATACGCAGTTTATCATATTTGTAATTATTATACTGAGAAGGGTTAGGTGGCAGCGCAGCCCTTGGCTGAACCTCGCCCGTTTAATAAATAAGTTATTATTTTTATTATTAATAATAAATATTATATTTAGGTATAGGATGTGATTTGCTGTAAAACCATTATGTGTTAATCCTTTGATATTACTAAAGATGATTTTTATACAGAGTTAGAACAGGTCTTTGATAAATTTTCTCAGTATGATATGAAAATTCTGTTAGGTGACTGTAATGCACAGATTGGCAAAGAAGATACATTTAAACCCACGATTGGTAAAGAAAGTCTTCATGAATTAAGTAATGATAATGGTATAAGATTGATTACTTTTGCAACCTCAAAGAATTTAATTGTGAAAAGTACCACTTTTAAACATAAAGATATCCATAAATATACCTGGTCTTCTCCAGATGGTAAAACTCATAATCAGATAGATCATATTCTCATTGATAAGAGAAGGCATACTAGTATAATTGACGTTCGTACACATAGAGGTGCTGACTGTGCCAGTGACCATTATTTAGTAATTGCTAAATTAAGAGAAAGACTCTCAGTGATAAATCATAAGCAACAAAATCTAAAAGTTATAAAATTTGATACAGGAAAGTTTGCTGATGAAAGAATTAAGAAAGATTACCAAATTAAACTGTCAAATAGATTTGAGGTTTTGCAGGATTTAAATGATGATGAAAATATAAATGAAACAGACGTAAATAAGAATTGGGAGCACATACGTAATGCAATAGAATCAGCAGCTAAAGAAAGTATAGGATACCATAAACCAAGAAAAAGTAAGCCATGGTTTGATAATGAATGTCATAATCTAATAGAAATAAGAAATCAGGCTAGACTTAGGTGGTTAAATAACTCGGATGATACAAATCTAAGCAATTATAATAGAATAAAGCGAGAAGTTAACCGCACGTTTAGAAGTAAAAAAAGAGATTACTTGAAAAGCAAAATTAAGGAAATTGAAACAAACAGCAAAAATAAAAATATCAGAGATTTATATAAAGGTGTAAATGAATTTAGAAAGGGGTGGCAACCTAAAGTAAACTTGATAAAAGATAAAGACGGTGATTTTCTAGCTGACCCAAGCGATATTCTAAATAGATGGAAGAACTACTTTAATGACCTTTTAAATGTCCATGTAGGAGATAAATCAGAAGTAAATGAAGTACACACAGCAGAACCTTTAGTTCCAGAACCAAACTTGACTGAAGTTAAAGATGCTATTAAAAGGCTAAAGAATAACAAAGCACCTGGCATTGATTTAATACCAGCTGAGTTAATTAAATATGGTGGAAATTCATTAATATGTCAAATTCATAAATTAATTTGTTTAATATGGAATAAAGAAGAAATCCCTCAACAGTGGAAAGAATCCATAATTGTTCCTGTGTTTAAAAAAGGTGATAAAATGAACTGCAATAATTACCGTGGAATTTCTCTACTCTCAACAACATACAAAATATTGTCTAACATTATTTTAAGAAGACTAACCCCATATGCTAATGAAATTATAGGTGATTATCAATGTGGATTTAAACGTAACAGATCAACTACAGATCAAATTTTTCACATCAGACAGACACTTGAAAAAAAGTGGGAATATAATCAAAATGTCCATCAGCTATTCATTGATTTCAAAAAAGCATATGATTCGGTCAAAAGAGATAAATTATATAATATATTAGTAGAGTTTGGAATACCTAAGAAGCTTGTTAGTATGATAAAAATATGCACCAGTGAAACAGAAAGTAAAATTCGTGTGGGTAATAATATGTCTGACAAATTTATAATTCATGATGGGTTAAAACAAGGAGATGCATTATCTCCATTGCTCTTTAATTTTGCCTTAGAATATGCTGTAAGGAAGGTAAAAGAAACTAAAGAAGGACTAAAATTAAATGGTGTGACTCAGTTGTTAGCATATGCAGATGATGTAGACTTACTGGGGGATGATATAAATACGATTAAGAATAATGCTAAAATATTTTTCAAAACTGCTAAAGAGATAGGTTTGGAAGTTAACAAAGAGAAAACTAAATATATGCTTACAGGCCGAAACCAAGTGTTAGGTAATAATCAAAATCTAATTATTGATAACAACTCGTTTGAACCAGTTTCCAAATTCAAATACTTAGGAGTAATATTAACAAATGAAAATTATATTAAAGAGGAAATAAAAAGTAGGCTTAATTCAGGAAATGCATGTTACTTCTCTCTTCATAAACTTTTGTCTTCTCGTTTAATATCTAAGAAACTAAAAGTTAAAATATACAAAACAGTAATTTTGCCTGTAGTATTATATGGGTGTGAAACTTGGTCCCTTACATTGAAAGAGGAACATAAATTGAGAGTATTTGAAAATAAGATCCTTAGGAAAATATTTGGACCTAAAAGGGATGAGGAGACAGGTGAGTGGAGAAGGTTACATAATTCAGAACTACATAATTTGTATTCATGTCCAGATATTATTAGAATAATTAAATCAAGAAGACTTAGGTGGGCAGGCCATGTGGCACGAATGGGAGAGGAAAGAGGAGCTTACAGGATTCTTGTTGGGAAACCAGATGGTAAGAGACCTGTAGGAAGGCCAAGACGAAGATGGAGGGACAACGTTGAGATGGACCTAAAGGAAATCGGTAGGGATGGAAGAGAGTATATAGATCTTGCTCAAGATAGGGACAGATGGAAGGCCTGTGTTGCTGCAGCCATGAACCTTCGGGTTTAAGAAGGCTAGAGAGTTAGTTAGTTAGTTAGCTTTGATATTACTCTTTGTGACACAGTGCTGTATAAGTTTTTTTTCTTTTAACTGTTCTCAGTTCTTTAAATAAACTACTACTATTATTATTATTAATAGTAAGTAGTGTAATTGGATTGTTTCAAAGTCATACTTAGTAGGTATTGTTTTTTTTTATCAATTGAATATTATTTTTTGACATATTTTGACAATTTCTTGTCGATGTTTTAGCGTTTGACGATTTTTCAGTGCAATTTTCACCGCTTCTCATTTTTTTCCCACTCATACTTGGTAGGTATGCATTTGTAGCTTTTTTTTTATCAATTGAAAATCAGTTTTTGACATATTTTGACAAATTTTTGTCGATGTTTTAGCGTTTAGCGATGTTTTTGTAAAATTTCCTATTTTTTTTTCCCACTCGTACTTGGTACGAATGCCACGATCTTACGTGATATAACTTAACCTATTTATTTTTTTTTCGTGCTAAACTACACGAGAGCCTCTACGTGCTTTGACCTATTTTAGAGTAGAACCATAAAGGCAGAGCTGCAACCGAAAGTGAGGCTCGAAGTGAGGCTTGGTGAGGCTGGACTTAATAGTTTGCTTTTGTAAGACATAAGCCTTATTTTCTCGCAGTGTTGCCAACATTTTACTCGAAATAAAATCACCAAGGTTTTTTTTTCTTGGTCTAACCTATGTTATTGAACTGCGTTGTCACGTCCAAACCTGCATGACTTCCGAACACTATTGGTTTTATTTATATTTTTTTTTACGTATAGGTGTATATGATGAATCCCCAAACAGATTTTTCCTAAGTCTTACTGTTTCCAAGATAACCCCACTTCCGGTTGCCATTTTGGATTTCTGAACATAGGTTCTATTCATATTTTTTCTCACGTATAGGTGTACCTGATGAATATGCAAACAGATTTTTCCTAAGTCTTACAGTTTCCAAGATAACCCCACTTCCGGTCGCCATTTTGGATTTCCGAACATAGGTTCTATTCATATTTTACATACATATAGGCGTACGTGACGAATCCGCAAACAGATTTTTTCTAAGTCTTACCGTTTCAAAGATAACCCCACTTCCGGTCGCCATTTTGGATTTCCAAGCATAGGTTCTATTCATATTTTACTTACATATAGGCGTACATGACGAATCCGCAAACAGATTTTTCCTAAGTCTCACTGTTTCCAAGATAACAGTAGAGGTACTTGGCCGGTTCTGGAACCGAAAATGAGGCTCGGTGAGGCTCGCCTTAATGGACTTGTCTCGTAAGGCAATGAGCCTCATTTTCTGGCAGTGTTGCCAGCTGCTTACTCGAAAAAATCACCAAGGTTTTTTTTGGGTCTAACGTAGCCTAAAGCAAGGAGCTGGCAATCTTGCTTGAGGCTCGCCTAATGGGCGGTTTCACAAACCGAAAATGGGGCTCGGTGGGGCTCGGTGGGGCTCGCCAAACCTCAAAAACTCATTTTCTCTCCATGTTTCGCGCCTCATTTATTGCGCTGACGATGTTTCACATCGTAGAAAACAGCACCAAAACATCAAAAACTCACTCTGATTATTTGGAGCTCACCAAAACCTCAAAAACTTATTTTTATTAATTGAGGTTCACCAAACCTCAAAAACTCTTATTTTCTCTCTATGTTCAGCGCCTTATTTATTACGCTGACACAACGTGATGAGTAAATAATGCAGTCTCTTATTTTTGAAGGATGAATGCACCTTATCGTAATTTTCCAAGCCCCGGTCAAATGTTTGTATATCGTGACTTTTGTAAACCTCTCTCTCGGGAACGATGTGCCACACACACGCGCGCGCGTGCCTATATTGTGACGCAAACAAACAAACAAATAATATTTTTTTTAAGATTTTTGGCCCCTAACCCCACTTCCGGTCGCTATTTTGGATTTCCGAGCATAGGTTCTATTCATATTTTACTTACATATAGGCGTACGTGATGAATCAGCAAACAGATTTGTCCTAAGTCTTACCGTTTCTAAGATAACCCTACTTCCGGTTGCTATTTTGGATTTCCGAACATAGGTTCTATTCATATTTTTTCTCACATATAGGTGTACGTGATGAATCACCAAACAGATTCTTCCTAAGTCTTACTGTTTCCAAGATAATCCTACTTCTGGTTGCTATTTTGGATTTCCGAGCATAGGTTCTATTCATACTTTTTCTCACATGTAGGCGTACGTGATGAATCCGCAAACAGATTTTTCCTAAGTTATGAATTGGAGGGTTCTATGGCAACCTATATTAATTCTCGTAAGAGAACAGAAAACACAAAAAAAAAACAAAAAAAAGAATACTGTGGTCACTACAACAAATAGTCTTCTTCAACCCCTATCTAACAAACCAAAAAAAATCATCATCCTAACTAGAACCATGTAACTAACATTGTGATGACTCATATTAAGTACCTCTTAATTGTATTACTTATAAGGGTATACTTATAAGCATATATACTCTATAAAAGTATATGAAACAGGTGGTTTCAATACGGTTCGCGCTTTTATTATATAAGACGCCATATACTGCAGATCAGTCAGTCTCGTGAGAGCAGCCGAAGAGTACGGACGTCCTGTTGCAGCGCTCCTCGTTTTTTGTAAAAAAAATAGGTATTTAACTTTTTTTGAAGCTACATACCATCTATTATTTCAAGTTCAAAGGTGTTTCACGTGGTTTTTCATAGTAATTTCGACCAGATTGAATTTTGACGTGATCGTGCATTTTCTATTTCACCTCAAGAAATTCTATATAAATAACATACCTGAAAATTGTATCGCTATATACTAGACTTTTTGATTTCTGTGATTTTCGAAAAAGCAATGGCATCCACCACCAGTTTCAATCGTAAAAATGATAAAACTGAATGTGTTACTTGTGGGAAGCTAATCTCAAGGAACAATTTATCGGTACACAGGGCAAGATGTGGCGAAACAGGTTCGAGAATTAATCGTTTGTTACCTTCTAAGCCTTGTGCTCGATGCGGAAAAATGATTAGCATTGCAAATTTAAGTAAACACCTCAAAATTTGCAAACCATCGACCGGACAAGCATCGAAAAGAAAAATCGATAATGCAGATACGGAAGCTTCTACTTCCAAGCAAATTAAATTATCCAATGAAGGCAAACCAATTAGATCTGCATTTAACGACCAACTCCAGGATTTTTCAATTAAGTCAGAACCAGGCCGTGACATCCTTAGTTTCTTGGACGAAACGAAAACACCTGTACTAAATATTTTGAAAGATAAACTTGAAAACAACTCTATAAAAGTATATGTTGTTCTGTTTTCCGAATACGAGAAAGTCGATGGCACAACGAGTATTTTTTATCATTGTACAAAAAATCAGACTCTTTATTTTGCTGACGTTGAAAATTTGGACAACTTCTATTATAAAGTTTCCAACGAGCTGGTTAAGAAACACGACGATTTCGAGGCTAAAGGGTCGGGATGGTCTCTGTGTGGAAGTCCTCACACGTTAACTGTTTACGTGAATCGATTCTCGCCTCTTCGAGCTTCCAGCTACGTTTCCCTTCCACCGAACATTCAACACAAGAGGGCTGTGTTAAATATACAGAACAGCGATAACAAGTGTTTTCTCTGGTGTGTGTTGGCTGCACTGCATCCTGTTTATTGCAAAAATAATCCAGAACGGATTTATCATTACAAGCAATACGAGTCCGAATTTGAAAGTGTAATGTCTGACATCGAATACCCGGTGACATTGTCGGATATAACAAAGTTCGAAAATCGTACAGGAAAACGCATCGCTATTAATGTGTATTCCTTCACGTCAGATAAATATCTCGTGCACCCTGTCAGGATAAGCGATATCGACGATGACGATGCTTGTGTAATAAATCTTCTTCTTATTTCCAACGAGGATGATCATCACTACACGCTAATTCGTTCTCTATCACGTTTGGTCAGAAGTCAAACTACCAAGTATGCAAACAACATCGAAGTTTGCCCGAGATGCCTAACCACGTTCGACGATCGTGACCGACGTGATCATCAAAATCTTCATAGTCGTCAAATTGCTCTGGAGAAACTTGCCGAACATAAAATTTATTGCGGTGACAACAGACCGGCTAGAATGTTGATGCCCGAAACGAACGAAGTCGAAGAATTCAAAATGCACAAGGCATTGTTGGAACATCCCGCAATCATCGTCGCAGATTTCGAGGCGTTCCTCAAACCACTCTCCTACTGCGAACCGGATCCTGAAATTTCCTCCACAACACCGTACCAGCTTCATCAACCTAATAGTTTCGGCTATGTTGTTGTGCGACGTGATAAAATAAATGAAGCATATATATACCGCGGGCCAAATGTAATCGAACACTTCCTGGAAAAAATGGTGGAGGAGGTTGAGGTAATTGGTAGCGTACTGCTTACATCAAAACCGATGGTACCTTTAACTGAAAATGAACTTCAAAATTACAATTCCACTGAGGTGTGTCCGGTATGTGATCAAAGTTTCACTGATGAGAACAAAAAAATATTCCACCACGATCATTTCAGCGGAAACTACATAGGTGGAATTTGCAACACGTGCAATCTTAAAATCCAGAAACCTAAATTCATCCCCATATTCTTTCACAACGGAAGTGGATATGATTTTCACCACCTGGTGAGACATCTTGGCTACGATCCGAAACGTATAGGTGTCTTGGCCGAGAATGAAGAACGCTACATTAGTCTCAGCAAGCAAGTGTCGATTCCGGGAACGAAAAATACAATCGAGATGCGCTTCCTGGATTCGTATAGATTTCTCTCTGCAAGTCTGGATGCTTTAGCGAACAAACTCACCGACGATCAATTTAAAATAACTAGAGCTAGTTTTCCCAACGTAGACATAGAACTCGTTAGACGTAAAGGGATTTATCCTTACGAATATGTTAGTGATGGTTCTAAATTTAACGACGACGCTCTTCCACTTCCAAGAGAATTTTACAGCAGACTCAGAGAGAAAGGAATCGCGGAAGAAGAATACCAACACGCGCAACTCATGTGGGAGAAATTAGAATGTACGACACTCGGTGACTACCACGACGCATACTTAAAACTGGACGTGACGATACTCGCGGATGTTTTTCAAGCGTTCAGGAAAACGGCAACGAATATTTATAAATTAGATCCAGCGTATTTCTACAGTCTACCGGGATTAGCGTGGTCGGCAATGTTATTCCAGACAAAGGTCAAGCTGGAACTGATATCGGACGTTGACATGTTGCTATTTATCGAAAGAGGGATACGAGGTGGAATGGTGCAATGCGTACAGAGACATGCGAAAGCTAATAACGTACACATGAAAGAAGATTACGATTCAAATCGAGCATCGAATTACATCTTCTACGCCGACGTTAATAATCTCTACGGACATGCCATGGTTCAGAAACTTCCTTACGGGGGATTCGAATGGTTAGATCCCACTTCGATAGATATTATTCATTTCGACGATAGCGGGTGTGGTTTCTTCGCAGAGGTAGATCTCCAATTCTCCGACCACCTGCACGACACGTTTTCGGATTTGCCTCCGACTCCCGAAATCAAATGTCCACCCGACTCGGTTCAAGACAAGCTTTTGTTAACATTGGACCCTAAACAGAGATACGTCGTCCACTACAAGAATCTCCGGTTTTTGATTGGGAAGGGTGTTCAGATAGTAAATGTTAGAAGAATACTAAAGTTTAAACATTCCACGTGGTTAAGACCTTACATAGAAACTAACACACAACATAGAACAGCTGCCACTTCCGATTTAGACAAGGACTTCTTTAAATTAATGAACAATGCGGTGTACGGAAAGACCATGGAGAATGTTAGAAAGCACGTAGACGTGAAATTAATTTCCGATAAGAATAAATGTCGGAAGTGGATAGCCGATCCTAGATTCAAGTCGAGAAAAATTTACAACGAGAATTTGGCACTTTTCAATCTAGATATAAAATTGATGAAATTCAGAAAACCAATTTACGTTGGCGCAACGGTTCTCGACTTGTCGAAACTTTACATGTTCGAATTTCATTACGACGTGATGAAACCCTTCTACAATGATAAGATATCACTTTTGTACACGGACACCGACAGCTTCATTTACAGCATACAAACACCTAACCTATACGAAGACATAAAAAATCCTTCCATGCTCGAGTATTTCGATACTTCTGCGTATCCTCAACCCAACAGATTTGGAATTCCATCTCGTAACAAAAAAGTCCTAGGTAAACTGAAAGATGAATGTAACGGTGATATTATTGTCGAGTTCGCGGGTTTGCGTTCGAAGATGTATGCCATGAGAACAGAGAGTAGCGTCACGAAGAAAGCAAAAGGTGTGGGCAAGAATACGGTGGAGAACAAACTCACCTTCCACGATTACATCGATTGCCTTTACTCACAATCGACGATACTAAGTATAGAACAAAGAATCCAAAGTGTAGACCATGTGATTACAACAAACGAAGTTAGGAAAGTAGCATTAGATCCGCATGACGATAAAAGATGTATTTTGTCTTGTGGAATCCACACGTTGCCTTGGGGACACTATTGTTTAGAAATCAGTAAAAATTGTAGGCAATGCAAATGAAAAAAAAAACTTTAACTGTCTCACATACACAATAAATAACTAGCAAGGACAATGAATTTCTTTGGTTTCCGAAAGCAAACAATGGAGACTGTACACCGCACGGTAGATCATGAATTTCTACATTCCATGTTATCTAAACTCAACAGCCTGTTGATCAATCAATTTTTGGAACGCTGCTCTTCTTGCTGGAACAGTGACGATTCGGATTCGCGACAATCGACATGACGAGGAAACCAACGACGGAAAATACAGAAACAAAATCAACGACTTTCTAAACGTTGCCAACGTTGTGAGAAACGTTTCTCACAACGTTGCAACGTTTAGAAAGTCGTTGATTTTGTTTCTGTATTTTCCGTCGTTGGGTTTCCTCGTCATGTCGATTGTCGCGAATCCGAAATCGTCACTGTTCCAGCAAGAAGAGCAGCGTTCCAAAAATTGACTGATCAACAGGCTGTTGAGTTTAGATAACATGGAATGTAGGAAATTCATGATCTACCGTGCGGTTGTACAGTCTCCATTGTTTGCTTTCGGAAACCAAAGAAATTCATTGTCCTTGCTAGTTATTTATTGTGTATGTGAGACAGTTAAAGTTTTTTTTTTCATTTGCATTGCCTACAATTTTACTGATTTCTAAACAATAGTGTCCCCAAGGCAACGTGTGGATTCCACAAGACAAAATACATCTTTTATCGTCATGCGGATCTAATGCTACTTTCCTAACTTCGTTTGTTGTAATCACATGGTCTACACTTTGGATTCTTTGTTCTATACTTAGTATCGTCGATTGTGAGTAAAGGCAATCGATGTAATCGTGGAAGGTGAGTTTGTTCTCCACCGTATTCTTGCCCACACCTTTTTGCTTTCTTCGTGACGCTACTCTCTGTTCTCATGGCATACATCTTCGAACGCAAACCCGCGAACTCGACAATAATATCACCGTTACATTCATCTTTCAGTTTACCTAGGACTTTTTTGTTACGAGATGGAATTCCAAATCTGTTGGGTTGAGGATACGCGAAGTATAATATCGAAATACTCGAGCATGGAAGATTTTTTATGTCTTCGTATAGGTTAGGTGTTTGTATGCTGTAAATGAAGCTGTCGGTGTCCGTGTACAAAAGTGATATCTTATCATTGTAGAAGGGTTCATCACGTCGTAATGAAATTCGAACATGTAAAGTTTCGACAAGTCGAGAACCGTTGCGCCAACGTAAATTGTTTTCGAATTTCATCAATTTTATATCTAGAATTGAAAAGTGCCAAATTCTCGTTGTAAATTTTTCTCGACTTGAATCTAGGATCGGCTATCCACTTCCGACATTTATTCTTATCGGAAATTAATTTCACGTCTACGTGCTTTCTAACATTCTCCATGGTCTTTCCGTACACCGCATTGTTCATTAATTTAAAGAAGTCCTTGTCTAAATCGGAAGTGGCAGCTGTTCTATGTTGTGTGTTAGTTTCTATGTAAGGTCCTTAACCACGTGGAATGTTTAAACTTTAGTATTCTTCTAACATTTACTATCTGAACACCCTTCCCAATCAAAAACCGGAGATTCTTGTAGTGGACGACGTATCTCTGTTTAGGGTCCAATGTTAACAAAAGCTTGTCTTGAACCGAGTCGGGTGGACATTTGATTTCGGGAGTCGGAGGCAAATCCGAAAACGTGTCGTGCAGGTGGTCGGAGAATTGGAGATCTACCTCTGCGAAGAAACCACACCGCTATCGTCGAAATGAATAATATCTATCGAAGTGGGATCTAACCATTCGAATCCCCCGTAAGGAAGTTTCTGAACCATGGCATATGTCCGTAGAGATTATTAACGTCGGCGTAGAAGATGTAATTCGATGCTCGATTTGAATCGTAATCTTCTTTCATGTGTACGTTATTAGCTTTCGCATGTCTCTGTACGCATTGCACCATTCCACCTCGTATCCCTCTTTCGATAAATAGCAACATGTCAACGTCCGATATCAGTTCCAGCTTGACCTTTGTCTGGAATAACATTGCCGACCACGCTAATCCCGGTAGACTGTAGAAATACGCTGGATCTAATTTATAAATATTCGTTGCCGTTTTCCTGAACGCTTGAAAAACATCCGCGAGTATCGTCACGTCCAGTTTTAAGTATGCGTCGTGGTAGTCACCGAGTGTCGTACATTCTAATTTCTCCCACATGAGTTGCGCGTGTTGGTATTCTTCTTCCGCGATTCCTTCTCTCTGAGTCTGCTGTAAAATTCTCTTGGAAGTGGAAGAGCGTCGTCGTTAAATTTAGAACCATCACTAACATATTCGTAAGGATAAATCCCTTTACGTCTAACGAGTTCTATGTCTACGTTGGGAAAACTAGCTCTAGTTATTTTAAATTGATCGTCGGTGAGTTTGTTCGCTAAAGCATCCAGACTTGCAGAGAGAAATCTATACGAATCCAGGAAGCGCATCTCGATTGTATTTTTCGTTCCCGGAATCGACACTTGCTTGCTGAGACTAATGTAGCGTTCTTCATTCTCGGCCAAGACACCTATACGTTTCGGATCGTAGCCAAGATGTCTCACCAGGTGGTGAAAATCATATCCACTTCCGTTGTGAAAGAATATGGGGATGAATTTAGGTTTCTGGATTTTAAGATTGCACGTGTTGCAAATTCCACCTATGTAGTTTCCGCTGAAATGATCGTGGTGGAATATTTTTTTGTTCTCATCAGTGAAACTTTGATCACATACCGGACACACCTCAGTGGAATTGTAATTTTGAAGTTCATTTTCAGTTAAAGGTGCCATCGGTTTTGATGTAAGCAGTACGCTACCAATTACCTCAACCTCCTCCACCATTTTTTCCAGGAAGTG